>NW_026596125.1:1772572-1967618 GCF_907164565.1 Psammomys obesus
GTATTAGTATTAGTATTAGTATTAGTATTAGTATTAGTATTAGTATTGAAAGTGAATGCTTTCACATGAGCATGGAAATGAATGCCTCTAATCCCAGTACTTGGGATGCTGGAGCAGGAGGATCACTATTAGCTTGAGGATGGTCAAGGCTATATAATGAGTTCCAGGACAACCTGGGATAGACTGAGACCATATCTCAAAAAAGGGAGAAAATTTATATAGGTAGGTAGGTAGGTAGGTAGGTAGATAGACAAATAGACAGACAGACAGATATTACGTGCTTTAATAAAACAATAACTCAGGTGCTGGACATAGTGGCCTACAACTTTAATCCCAGCACTCAGGAGGCAGAGGCAGGCAGATCTCTGTGAGTTCAAGGTCAGTCTGGTCTACAAAGCAGGTAACAGGACAGCCAGGGCTACACAGAGAGACCCTGTCTCAAAATATCAAATAAACATATAAACGTATGAAAATAGGGGGGAAACTCAAATTAAATGGGAAAAGGTACTCAAACACCAGCATGTCTTCTTCTCGGCAGTTTTGTCCTTGCCAAACATTAGAGATTTTATTTCAGTGCTGAGAAGTAAATCCAGGCCTCATAAATGTGAAGAAAGTGCTAGAAAGCTGAGCTGTACCCCAGCCATGCTTCTATTCTTAAGACAGGGCCTCTCATAGCTTTCATTCTTGCAGGCCGGTGGCTCTCAACCTTCCTAATCCTGCGGCCCTTTAATACAGTTCCTCATGCTGTGGTGACCCCCCAACACAAAATTATTTCGTTGCTACTTCATAACTGTAATTTTGATACTGTTATGAGTCATAATGTAAGTATCTGATATGCAGGATATCTGATCTACAACCCCTGTGGAAGGGTAGTCATGGGGGGTCACGACCCACATGTTGAGAACCACTGTTCTAGTTGCGTAGAAAGAAGCACTCTACACTCAGGCAGGAGCCAGAGCTCTGGATCCGGGTCCGCCAGAGAGGAGACAGAGAGCGCAGAAAGGACCCACTGTGGAAGGCCTTCTTGTTATTTTTGAGAATCGATAGGAGATAATAGTAAATAAATCTTTAAAGAGAGAGAGAGAGAGAGACTCTTGCAACAATCTCCAGCAAGGGGGTCACCCCAGTGCTTCTCTCCCTGACAGGGAGAAGAAGAGAGTAAACTCCACGAAGCCCACGGGAACTCATCCGTGTCTACCTCCGCTGAGGCCACCTTTCATCCGATACGTGAGAACAGCCATTGTCACCACACTCTGGACCGTCATGTTCCAGCACAAGACTGACATTAGATTTACAGCTTTAGAAGGCCGATTGGAAGAAGTTGGCTCTAAAGGGCAGGCTCATAGGGAAACACATCATGGCCTTGGAAGAAAAGGGACTACCAGTGTAAGCCTTAAAGCAGCAAGAGCAGACATCGGCGTTCACCCAGTCTCTTATCCCCAGCCCAATAAATTAATCCGGTATTTACACTGGTAATTGCTAGGTTTAGCTTTGTTTTGTTTTCCCCCAAGAGTTTCTCATTTTTCTGGCTTCAGTTTTTGAAAGCATTCAGAAGGAGGAAGGGAATGGAATTCAATGACTAATTTAAAGCAGAAAAATCAAAGAACCCTAAAGGCATGAGCCACCCTCGTAAGAGACACATGAAACTGCAGAATGAAAAGGGCAGCTGAGGGCTCCTACCATTCGTAGCCTTTCTGAACTCCAGGCACCAGGGCAGATGCCTCTAGACATCACCTCATAGGACGGAAGCAGAGTAAAAGGTGGTCTTCCTCTTCTCAAGTGTGACAACGATGCTCTCATTCAAGAGTACACGCTCCTCCTTAATTACCATCTTGCCATAGAGTCTGGCTCTTATCAGGTGCCCTAGATGGTTGCTGACTTCACTGAGATGCCCCCTTGAGAGCTGAGGCGATTGTGATGCCAAGAGGAAAGTGGTTTGCTCAAACACTCTCTAAGCTTCTCTGTAAGCTTCTGAAGCTTGCCTTTTACAGCTCCTATCCCAGCTCACTTCCTCCTGACTGCCTGGGCAACTGAGCATGCTCCATGACCTCTATGCAGCAGGTCAGCCCAGGCCATGGCTCAGTCCTCATAACCACATGGCTTCACACTCCTGCTTCTACACAGACTTTTCCAAACTGCTTGTGAGAAGCAGCTATGTCTGCTCTCAAAAATGTTTACACCATAGGTACTTAAAAGCAGGGTTACGTTAATCAATCAACTTCATTCACAAATAAATGAAATGCCACTGGGAAGAGAGTCATCTATATGAAAATTACATTGGCTGCTTTGGAAAGATCTTAGGGGGAAAAAAAGGAAAGCTGCCAATTGAAGAGCTGTTGAATTCAGTTAAAAGATTAATTCTCTACTCAAATTGCTTCCAAGGTGCCGAAAAAAAAAATCTCATTTTACCTTCAAGAAACCCAAACAACAACAACAAAAATCACACAAGGTTTATGGATGTGGTTTGGGTGAATAAAGCCATACAGAACCCCAGTCACTGTCTTATACTAAGAGGAATAGAGAAATTCTTCGGTGGGGGGGAGAGTCTGGGAAAGGGGCCAATAAATACACATTTCCATTTTAATTGAAAATGCTACGTTCACAGTCTGAGTATTCCTACTGTGACGACCCACTTCCACCAGCTTTCACAAACCGATCCCCACGGTCTCCCACAAATCAGAGCAGATGCCCACTGCACTGGCTGCTCACCGAAAAGGTACCCAGTGTGTACCTGACACCCGCAGGGAAGTCGCTGGTAACCCATCCCAGAGGAACGGAGCTGAAAACGGACGGGGGGGGGGGGGGGAGAAAGCCCCTGCCAAGCGTCAGGTGGCAGTAGCGGG
Source organism: Psammomys obesus (assembly GCF_907164565.1). Lineage (NCBI taxonomy): Eukaryota > Metazoa > Chordata > Mammalia > Rodentia > Muridae > Psammomys > Psammomys obesus. Next base: position 1,775,416 of record NW_026596125.1, read on the forward strand.
TACAGCGGGCCCCTCCTACCTTCTCTTCTCCTCCAAGGCCTGGCAAAACGGGGGGAGGAAGGGGAGTGGAATGGATTAGATCCAAGTCAGCCCCTCAGAGCCAGGTATTTTATTGGAAGAGTGTTAAAGGAGGCAAACACAGAAATGAACATCTGGCCTAGCACTGGATGGCTGACTGCTCAGTTTAAGGACCGGGGGCAGGGGGAGTAGTCTTCCCAGCTGCAAGAAGACAATGAGACAAACATGCGCCTTTCTATTTGTCTAACGCTTTGTTTTCTTTAACACACAAATGCAAGGAGAGAGATTAATTAGGTCCTACTCATTAGTAGTCTAAGCTTTGAAGGCAAAACAATCCGGTTCTAATCCCCTCTTCTGCGCTCGCTCGTGGCTTAGCCCTTTAGGCACTTGGGTATCTCGTATGTGGAATGCCGTTGCAGCGGTGTTACATGACATGTCAGGGTTACTTGACAAACTACAGGGCCAAGGGCTTCACCTAGCACCTGGCAGCGGAAGACGCTAGCTATTAGCTATACTTACCGTAGACATTCATTGTGAGAAAATCAAGGGAGAAAGAGAGAAAAGCACAAAGAACAAGACTGAAGTAGCCCATTGCCTCATCTCGTGGTTTACTTAAGAGCTAATGGTCTCAACTGTTTTCCTCCTCTACTACTGGTGTGTGTGTGTGTGTGTGTGTGTGTGTGTGTGTGTGTGTGTGTCCTCTCTCTCTGTGTCTCTCTGTGTCTCTGTCTCTCTGTACCTGTGTGCGTGTCTGTCTGTGTCTGTGTGTGCCTGTTTATTCAACCATCACTTCCTGTCTTTCCTGCCTAATTCATATTGTAAGCACACCCCAGTGGTGCTGACGGTATTTCAGTCTTGACTGTATTTTATCTCCATTTAAATGGCAATTTCTATTTGTTTGTTTGTTTGGCAATTTGCAAAGAACATACGGAAATATGAATTTCTACCTATTTTTCTGGTCAGCTCTTTAATATAAAATAAACTTTCTGTTCAAAGAACATGAACTTTGGGACTCTCCCACACAATATATCCATCCAAACCATTTTGCAGGACCAGACGGATGACCACTGCAACGAGGCGAATGCTCACTGCCCCGCCCTCCTCTTCACCCACCAGGTCCTTTCTTTTTCATTGCCATCAGGGGATAGCAGCCACACCTCAGGAAAGATGGGTGGAAGGAACTCCAGTTGTGTGAAATTTCGCCATCACATGTTCTTAGGGACAGACGACAGAGCTTCACTGAGGGTGGGAGCGGAGGCTGGTTTCCCTTTTTCTCTATCGCCATCTCACAGTGCACTATCAGGCAGGGTGAGGCTGAGGTCCCATTCCTAAGCTCCCCAGACCTTACTGTTAGCCTGCTGACACCCTCTCTGGCAAGCCCAGCACCCTCCCCAGCCTGCACCCTATACTCACAGCCGTTCCAACTCCTTCATGTCATCGAAAGCTCCGCGTTCCACAGCTCCAATCTGGTTCTCCATCAGCTGCCTGGGAGTCAAAAAGACAGAACAGCTACAGGACGCTAAGCAAGAGTCCCTAGGAACTGCTAGAAAAGGGAAGAACCCCAACAAACTTTGCCAGGGCAACGTGGGCTCAGGAGGGGAGGTGCAGAGCTATTCCCAGGCCCTATGGAGATCCAAGTTCCAGCTGCAATGGTTGGTCACAACTTCACAAACCCGACTCAGGCTCCTCAGCAAGCCGTGCCCTGCAGAGCGACACAGTGCCAGTGCTCACAGTTATGCTTGAAGAAGGTGCTGGGCTTCTGGGCACTTGCTGTCCTTTGGCCCAGAGCATGCATCCATGAGACATGACCAGCATGGAGGAGGAAAGCCTCACAACTTAGTGAAACACACATAAGCAAGAATTCTGAACTTGCCAGACAAACACACACACACACACACACACACACACACACACACACACACACATCTGCACCATAGTCCGCCTTGGACCATCTGCTGAAGAAAGGCGTGGGATGCCCAGGCCAACCAACCACCTGGCTCCCCAGGACTCTGCATCCTCCCCCGCCCAACACGCTCTGCTTCAGAGCATCCGACTGGGGGCAGCATTTTTCAGCTGCGTGATCATTCTGGAGATGCTGGCGCCCTTTCCCCCTGGGCTCTCCCTACTCCACTCCTAAACAGAGGGGTTGCACGTCCCTGGGTGGGCTTCAGGCCGGAGGTGGGGAGGGGGTCTGAGGCCGGGAGTACACTCTTCTCTCTGCTGGAGGCCTGTGGGAGGAGTTCTAAGAAGGGAGGAGAACTCCCCGGACAGAAAGAAGGAAAGCTTTGGTCAATGTGGGTCGGTTCTGCAGCACCAAAGACTCCAGAAACTCATTGGCCCGAACCTCAAAGGGGATTATCCACAAGGTCCTCCACTCCTCCGCAGACCGCCAGAGCTGTGAAGCCTACAGTTCTGAAAGAATTGAGGTCCAGAAATACTGCTCTCACAGTGGGAGGTGAGGGGCTCTCAATATCTGATGATGGGTTGCCTGCTAACCACATGGGGCGGGGCCTCCAAAGCCAACTGAGGTGGCGAGGCCAGATGCCTGCGAGCCAAGGCTGCCTCTGATCCCCAAGATCAGCAGAGCACAGAGGGATGGGGGAGTGGAGGTCTAATATGAGCACCTCACCTTTGCCCAGCCTGACAGGCACTGTGGAGGGCCCAGTGCTGGGAACCAGCAGGGCTGAGCCTTCCCTTCCAGGAACCACTCTCAGACACCTGAATAAAGTCACACCTGCCATCTACTGCCTCTCTCAGGGCCTGCAGCCCTGCTGAGGAGGAGTTCGCTGGAGATGGTGGGCTGCGCTGCGTTCTCTGCCCTTCCATCCAGCCTATGCCCCGCCCACAGCGTCCCACCAAAGGAAGGCGAACTAAGCAGAGACCTAGAGACTCTCTATGCCATTTGATCTTCCTTCATCCCAGAGATAGAAATGGCCAAGACTACCCCATCCAAGCCCTTCTCCATCCCCATTCTTTTCAGCTATGTGGGGGGCAGTAGCCCCTCTGGGTCAGGACACAAAACATCACCCCACTCCACCCTCTCAGGAGGTGCCTGACTCCACAATAGAAGGCCTAACTAGCTTATGACTCTCCCATCCAGAAGTCCAGCTAGAAGTCCAGCTGAGAGTGACAGTAAGAGGCAGCGGAGAGGGGAATAGCAGTCTGTACTCACAGCACTCGGAGCTGCTTGAGTCCAGCGAAGTCATTCTTATGGATCCGAGTGATATTGTTGCCGTTGAGCTCCCTGGCAGAGAAAGGAGAAAAGAAAAAGGTAAAACGAGTGGTCTGGACCCTCAGGGCTCAGCTCAGACTCCCCTCCCCCTGGCTCAGCTCAAGCCATTTGCCTCCCCAGTGAGGTGAAGCCCAGCATTCCTTCCCCCCCCCCCCACCCGCCAAGAAGCCCAAAAAGCTGGGACCTCTGTGCAGCCAATGTCCCTGCAGCAGAAACAGTAAGTGTGGCTCACTGCTGGGGCGTGCAGAAACCCAGAACATGGCTCCACTCTGGGGACTCAGCCTAGGTGGAAAGTCAGGTCACAGAGCAAAGACTCCAGAAATGGGCCGTGGGGGCCATTCAGGGGCATCCTAGTCAAACCGCAGGGTCCCAGACACAAAGCGAAGGGTACCAATTACAACAGCTTCACAGTGTCAAACCAGCACAAACAGGTAAAGACCACAGCTGCCCTTGGGGATACTGCAGTGTCGCCATGGGTGGCAGTGGCTCAGGGCAAAAGTAGGGGAGAGCCACGCAGTGAGCCCGGAGAAGTGAGACCCAAGCTGAGGATCAAAAGACAAGAAGACCTGCCCAGAGAGGCACGGAACAAACCCAAGGAAGAGCCCACAGAGTCAGCCTGAGTGTCTGAGGGGAAGGACAGACACACAGCCTGGGAGCTGGGGGGCTGTGGGTCCAGGCAAACCCAGCGCTTGAGGAAGCAAGCAGAGAAAAAGCAAGGAGCCAGTAAAAGTCTCACAGAGAGGCCCCTGGGGCCTTCCTGAGTCAGCTAGGAGGAGGACATGGTCAAGGAGAGAAGGCTGAGCCTGACACTCCATCCGAGGCCAGATCTCTCCTCTCACACTGTCCTAAGTATCAGTCCTGGTTTGCCTTCCAAGGTTAACTCTTCCCTTCCCTCGGCCCACCTCCAGAAACTAGAACAGATCCTGGTCTTCTGTCCTCATTGGCACACTAGGTACAGACCCCACCTCAGAGGCCATATGGTCTATTCCCACCCAGCCTCCTAGTGCTTGCTCGGTCTCTATTGGGAAACTCCTCCTCCCAAAGGGCCTGCTCAGCTTCAGGAAGGCAGGCCACTCTGAGGGGAAAGTTCTCTCAAGAAGTTTATTACCAGAAAGTTCTTGTGCTGTCTAAGCCACCCCAACACACACACACACACACACACACACACACACACACACACCCCATGTTCAACCCTTCTTCTCACTTAACCAAACAATGGCCAAAAGTTCCAGGTATGGCCATAAGCTCAAACCAGATCCAAGCAACTTTGTTCCAGAGTGCATTGAGAGGTGTGGTCTATATGGTCGCTTCCCTCAAGAACCGTGCCTGTTATTTGCTTCCAGGAACCTAGGGCCACACCTAAGTTGCCTTTGTGACCACAACAGATGAGGAAAGAGCAGTTCCCAGATGCTAGGCACTCTCCCAATGACAACAACAACTGAGAGAAGACAGAAGCCATAGCCATGACCTTCTGACCCTTAGGGCCCAGGCTGTCAATCAAAGTTGACAAGCCGGTGAGTCATTTGACGAATTGCTCTCTGCCCTGCGCCTGCGACTCTCTGTCCCCATCCCTTTTATAGTGGGATCCAAGGGGCTTCAGTGATGCTCCAAGCTTCCAGACAGTCAGCAAGTGCCCCAGACAGAGACACCTCCTCATTCTAACTGCTGTGAGAACATCTTCTCCGAGTCATGATGGCCTTTTCCTACTGATCTAAACAGTCCTTCCTAGAATGGACAACCAATCTGGACCTTCTTTGGGAACCTTTTCGAATTGGTTCCTGAGGGCAGCACGCTAGCCTCCCTTTGAACCGTCACGGTGAAACTTTCCACTGCAAAACCCACAGCACCAGGTCGTTTGGGTGGTTTCATTTTTCTCATTATAAAGGGACATATTTGTTGGTTATAGGGACAAAATAACGGGAACACAGTGTAGTGAAGTTGTACCCCATACGCTCCAGTGTTGAACGCTTGGTTCTCAGCGGGTGGCATTGTTTACAGAGTTAGGGAACCTTTCCTAGATGCAACCTTTCCTTCAGGGGTTCACGACCTCGCTCTGCTTTCAGACCTCTCTGTGTGGATGGAGATGTGATCTCTCAGCGGCTGCTCTGACCACCTGCTGTCATGCCTTCCCACCCATTATGGACTGCCCCGGGTTCCTAAGCCTAAACAAGCTTTTCTATAAGCCTCTCCAGATCATGCCATTTTATCGAAGCAACTGAGAAGTAACCAGTAAAACTCAGATGGTCAGCCATAGAAGCACACTTGGTTGAATTTCAGCACATCCAGAAAATCAAATGCATACTGTGAGCTGCAGACCTGCCTGATGGCAGAGAGCTGCCATGACACAGAATGTGGCAGTGGGTTATAAGACAGCCTGTATTTTTCCAAGTTTCTGGAAAAGAAATAAAAGATGGAAACAGTATATCACTAGGGATAATCCCCATGGACCTTGTCGAATATTTTCCCTTGAGTCTGTTTTTGGTTTGTTTGTTTGTTTGGCTGATTGATTGGTTGGGTTGGGTTGGGTTTGGTTTAATACCGTTTTTGTCTAGCTGAGGTAATCTCTCTCACAAGTATTCATGGAAGACTTCCTAGGGCCATTTTATAAGGCAGCTGACTATAGCGTGTTGCTAGCGCACTGTTGACAGAGGAAAGACAAATGTTAGGACTTAAGCCCCATCCTGCCCCATGTGCGTGCATTCTCCGTGGCCAGAGCTAAGCGCCCCTTCTCTAGGGTGACATAACCTTCCCAGGATTGCCAAGCCCTTGCCCCAGCCGGACTCTTGCTAAAATACAGCCTCTATTCCTCCAACAGGTAGTCCCAGCATGTTGCCATGGAAACCCTCTCCCAGCAGACATGCTGCTGGGACACACACACTCTCCCCCCAAGACCATTGTAGTCAGAGCAGCAGATAGTGTATACACAAGGACAGCTCTCGGGCTCAGGGCTCAGAGGAATTCAGGGTACGGGCTAACATGGGCTCCCCAACACTTTGCCACTGAGGCCCATACCTGCTACTCCTCACCAGTGCCCACAATGTTTATGCCATGGGCCTGCTACAAGCACACTCCAGCCAGCTAGCAGGGAATCTGTTCTTTCCAATCTGCTGATGAGAAAATGGGCACAGAATAGTGAAGCAACTTGCCCAGAGGTGCACAGCAATAGACAGTGGGGCAAGGATGGAACCAGGCCAGAGTTATTTCCCTACACCTCGAAGCCTGACGCTTTGGGTCTCTTCCTGACTCGTCACCCTATGGCCTCAGCCAGCGTAGTAAGACCTGAGACAAAGCCAATGACACATGGGTGCTCTGGAGTCCTATGGTAAGACTCGGCGCTCTGTCTCAGCAACAGTATCAGGAGGCCCCAGCCCACCCAGCTAAGCGTGTTTTCAGTGGGGAAGGACTTGAAAGGGCCTGGAACAATCCATGTTCCACCATCACACTTGCTATGTGGCCTCAGGCATGGAGCTTAACTTCTCAGTGCCTCAGTTTCCTTACCTGTAAAATGAGGATGAAGATGGAGTACCCCTCTTCTAGTGGCGTGGTGGGGTTTAAATGACTTCATATTTCTAAACCACCAAGGACAACAAATGGCCGGCCCACCACTCCCGCTCTCTAGCTAAGGATAACCTGCTGTGATTATTTTGACGATGCTATCGTTGTTTTCCTTAGGGATCATGGGTCCTCAGTGGGTGGAATCGCCAGTCCAGGCTGGTATTGACTGGCAGGCCCAAGAAAAGCAGAAGGAACCAGATGCTCATAGCTCCCACTTGGACTTCAGGCTAAACCAGAGCTAACTCCTACTACAGTTCTCTCTTCCAAGAGTAATGAGCTCAGCCCTGTCAACCCCCAAAGGAGGAGACACGCCCTGGTGGCAAATGCTCCCACTTCTGCCAGTTCCTATATGGCGCTGGGCTAAAATAAAATATTTTGGAGAAAATTCTCTGAAGCAAAGCTATGCAGGGGGGGGGGGGGGGGGCCAGGACACCAAACCGAAAGGAGTTCTCAACTCTTCCCTCCCAGGAAGCAAGAATACTTACAGCATCTGGAAGTTTGTCCAAGAGGCTCAGGCCTGGATCAACCCATCTCAAGAGCCCTGTACTTCCTCACCAGTGTCCCAGTTCTTGAGGGACCAGAACACTCCCTTGGTGGCCCAAGCCTGCAGTGGTGATGAAACAAGAGGCTCTCACTAGGAATGACTAGGGCGCCTGAGCTGCTGGCTGCACCTGGCTCTTCCCTTTGACTCTTCCCTTTGATGCGTGGGTGGGCATCGGGTACTGCCATGGGGAATGCCGAGGGAAGGCTAACCTTCCTCAGTGCTGCCCAAAGTCCTGGGGCACACAGAGCCTGACAAGCCACCTGCAAGTGGACCTAGCTGCCTGCAAGGCCCACCTCAGGCCTCACCCTGTGCCAGGTCCCTCCCTGTAGAGATGCCAGTGGGCTCCCCGCATTCACCCTGGCTCTCCTCTGGTCTGCTCAAAGAGCCACTGCCAGGGGAGACTTTAGTCTGTGAATCTGACCCCATATAAATCCTGGAAGTACTCTTTACCCCCATCACTGCTGGAAATAAGACAAAACCTCTTACCATGCATTACAAGCTCCCCATTGCCTGCCCTGCGGGATTCCCGACCCCCAGCCCCACTGGTCTCCAGAGCCCTGTGGCAAAGCCTTTGAGCCTGCCTTCCCCTCTACCTGGGAGGACCTGCCCTCTCTTTGGCCTAATTTATTCCAGCTTTCCCTTCCTGGTGGCAAACCTTTCTCTCCCAGGGCCACAGAGCCATCCTCTACTCCACAGCGCAAATCAGGGATGGTTTTACAGGGATTTGAAGGAGTCTTGAACTGATGTCACAGCCCCTCCCCCCCTGCAAGACCAGAAGCTTCTGAAAACACAGGCCAGGTTGTTTTATTGACTTGGTTTTTTGTTGTTGTTGTTGTTTTTTGTTTGTTTGTTTGTTTTTTAATTTGCCTTCCTCAGCTCTTCCAGGGTCTAACACCCATGACAGGTTTCAGTAGGCTTTTGGAATGTAGGTGTGGACGGATCTGCCTTAACTTCGTCTCTGGGCTTCAGTGGCTTCTCTGTTTCCCTGATCCCTCCCCGCCCCCCGAAACCTATCCCCCAAGCCCCTTGATATATAAGTCCCCCAGATGAACATATCCCCAAAATTCCAGGTGTCCCTTGACAACCTCCTCTCTCCCAGCGCCCTCTATTCTACTGAGCCCTGCGAGGGCAGGGAAACGCTGCTAGTGAAAGCAGCCAGGCACAAAGCGCATTGGCTGCAGCGCGTCAGAGTGCCTTCCACTGAAGGCTGAACCATATTCTGTAGTGTGTATTTATCACTCGTGCATCCGTTAGCCTTTGGCCATTGGGAATAGCGCTGCTATGAACATGGATGTGAGTGTACAAAATAGCTCTTCAGGGCTCTGCTCTCAATTCTTTTGGGTCATGAAGTAAGTATATTAGTCAGCTTTCTACTGCTATGATAGAACATCATGATCAAGGCTCCTTATAGAAGGAAGGGTTTATTTGTATTATAGTTCCACCTCATGAGCAGCAGGCACAGCCGCAGGAACTAGATGCTGAAAACTCACATCTTAAACCACAGCGCAAAGCAGAGAGAGCAAACCAGAAAGAGTTTTGGGGTTGTCAAAGCCCACTTCAGTGACATACTTCCTCCCAGAAAGATACACCTCTTAAAATTCTCCCCCAATCATTGCTACCAACTAGGGACCAAGTGTTGAATTATGTGAACATATAAGGGGCAATTCTTATATTCAACAAGCACATACAATCTCTCCTTCCCTCCCTCCGATCTCGATCTCTCTCTCTCTCTCTCTGTCTCTCTCTCTCTAAGACAGGGTCTCACTATGTAGCTCTGGCTGCCCCGGAACTTGCTATGTAGACCAGGCTGTCCTTGAACTCACAGAGACCCACCTGCTTCTGCCTCCTGAATGCTGGAATTAAAGGCATGTGCCACTATGCCCGGCCAGTAATTCTATTTTTAATTTTTTTTTTTTTTTTGAGAAATTGCCATCCTGTTTTGCACAGCAGCTGCTTCCTCACCAAAGCACATCCTCACCAACAGGTGTTAATTTCTGTCTGGGAATTTTTTTTTTTTTAATGGTAGCAATCCCAGGAGGGGTGAAGGAATCAGACCCGACTCAATTCCAATTCCATGTAATCTTCTATTCTGAGAGCCAGACTTCAGCTGGTCCCTTCATTACTGAGGCCTTGCCCCCGCTAATCCCCTTCTCTCAGGTGGAACCTGCCCCCCACAAGCAAGCACTCTGCAGCAAGGAGTTCCCCAAATGGCCACCAGGCCCGCAGGTCATTCCCTACCGACAGCCACTGACTCCCTGGGCCTGCAACTTCTCTTCCACCAACTCTCCTTACCCCTACCACCCCCACCTCTGGACTAGACGCCCCCTCCTGCGCCAGCTGGCTCCTTGGGTCTACCCCAAATGTGCGCAGGCAGGAATCAGTAGTGGAGCAGGGGAACCAGGTGGCCTCAGGGCCCCCAGTGCAAGGCAATGACAGGTGCTTTGTAGTGCTGAGTGAAAGGAGCCAGGCCCTATTAACATCTGAAGAACAGCAGGCTCCAGTCAAATTTAAAAGCTGCACACAAACACATCTCGCAGCCTCATGACTCAGGGACTCTCAGCCAACCACTGAGCAGCCAGCTGTCCTGTTCCCCTCCCCCCCACACACTGCAGATGGATGGGTCCACCTCTCTGCAAAGCTGGTTTAAGCAATAGCTTCTCCCAGGACTGCTGAGTAAGACAGGAGGGCAGATTAAGCTGCAAAGCATTTTTTCCTGAGTCTGGCCTAAGGGGTGTAAATGGTACCTGGCGACCACAGGTACCCTCGAGATGCATCTCTGACCTATGGCCTGCCCTCCCCCACCCCATCACTCAGTGGTCCTCCCCACCCCCCCCCCCTGCTTTAACACAAGCAAGCAACTCTCTGGGACCGCTTGCCTCAGCTGCCTCCGAGCCGCCCTCTCTTCCCCAAACTCCCACCACCCACCCACTCCCACCGTATCTGCCCCTGCCTGCCTTCACCTCTTCCAGTCTGCAATGATCTTGGCCTCCTGTGCCAGCAGCCCTTGCCTTAGCCCTCATCCTCAGTGAGTTGATGGCCCTAGTCTTTCTTCATCCTCCTCCCCAGCTCCACTCAGTGCTCCTCACCCAGTGTATAGCTCCTCCCACATCTGCTATCCTTTCCTTGCCCCCATTTCCTCCCCTACATCTTCTCAGTGCAGGCTGGAGTTACAGCAGTCCTCAAAGAGAACTCCGTGGCCTCAAGGAGTGCAACTTTTTCGCTAGGAGACCCCAACATTAAGCTGTGCTCCCAGATCTCATTCTGTGCTCCCCAACCCTACAACTGCCTTTGTCAAAGACTACAAAATCAGAAGCTCTGGAGTGGGCCTGGGAGTGTGCATTTTGTGCTACACTGTACTGAGTCACTCTTCCAGACTGGGCCTGCAGCCCTCTCATGCAGAGCCTCAGCCCCTGTGGAAATTCTGTGGCAGCTGTGGTGTGTGAAGGCTAGCCAGCAACAAACCACATGGATGCATCAGCCCACAGGACACTTGGAGGACACATCACACACACACACACACACACACACACACACACACCATGACGTTCTTCACAAATGCACAAGCTCAAACAAATCATGAAAAATACTAAACAAGTCAGGCATGGTGGTGCACGCATTTAATTGCAGCACTCAGGAGGCAGAGAAAAGGGATTTCTGGGGGTTTGAGGCCAGCCTGGTCTACATAGTAAGTTCCAGGCTAGCCAGGGAAATAGTAAAACTTTGTCTCAAAAACCAGACAACCAATCAATAAACTATACACAAAATAACTAGGTAATGATCTTTCCAAAGAGTCAAGATTATGAAAAGCCAAAAAAAAAAAAAAAAAAAAAAAAGACAAAAGGCCTGCCCCAGACTACCGGAGACTGAGGAGAGCTGTAACTAAATACAGTGTGGACCCCTTATTCAAGGGGCAACTGGTGGGTGAAAAGGAGAAAATAAAAAGCCATTACTTAGTTTATAATATAATAGCTATGCCAACTTCTCAACTGGCTAAATGTTCCACGGTTATAAAGTTAGCGTTGGAGGAAGCTGGTTGAAGTGTACATGGGAACTATCTGGATTTCTAGTTCATTCAACTATTTTATGAATTAAACCAACTAAAACCATTTTAGAGAGAAAAAAAATGTTTTTAGTTTAAAAAAGGAAAAGGATAAAACTGTAGCAAAGACAACAAAAATCCTAGTCCCAGAAGTCACATGGTGGACTTTCTCCCCACTTCGGACTGCAGCCCTCCCGCAGCCCTCCCACACCCCTCATTTCCTCCACACTCCAGAATTCCTGAAAACACCATTCATACCTGCCCCTCTTGGCCCCAAACCCCTAGGGCTTATGCTCCAAAGAGCCTGTCAACAGGACACCAGATGAATCCAAGATACTCTGAACGTCAAATAGTAATGATATTTACAAACAAGAATCCAGCAAATAAAATAGTAACATGCAAGTCTGTTATAAATAGACAAACAGATGGAGAAGAAGGGAAGATCCTTTCTTATCAGCAAACATCGAAGAAAAGATGACACTTAGAATCAGCTGTTGGGTTTGAAACCCCAGGACAAAGTTCTGAAGAACAGGTTATACACATGGCTTCACAAATGTCTCCCAGAAATTACTTAACAACACAGAAGAAAACAGATGGGCCTCCACACCTAGGGACCAAAGCTAAAATCGCCAGTGCCAGAACAAACTGACATGGTGTGTCTTCTCCTGGGACACGAGGAAGGAAACAATGTGATTTGTTTAGAATTTTAAAAACTGGGATGTAACCCTAAGAAGTGACTGGATAAAGCCAAGCTGAAGGCCAAACAGTGAGAGCTGGCCTGTAGTCCTTAATGTGTCCAAGCCAAAAAGAACAAAGCCGGAGGAGGCACCCCCAATTAAAGATGGCGAGCCACGACCTCTAAATGCTTGCTGGGGTCTTGGGTCAGACTCTGAACCTGGGAAAAGTGATGATGAGCCACTCCCTGAACAGCCGGTGAAGATGAACATGCAGCACAGACTAGACAACAGATACCGTGTTGTTGAAAGTCCTGATTTCGGTAGATTTGTCGCTCTTAGAACATATACAAACATATAAAAATCTACAGGGCCCCCAAGCCTGTTCCTAAGTGTTTCAAAAAAGAGAAATCATGATGGCAGATGTGGTGGTCCAGGTCTACCATCACAGCCTAGATACTGCAAAAACAGCACAAGATACTGGAATCATAAGTTCAAAGCTGGCCTGGCCTGCAAGGTGAGATCCAGCCTCAAAAAGCCAAAATCTGTGCTTGAGTGACTGTGTGTGAGTGTGAGTGAGATGTTTAAGGAAGAAAATAGAATGAAATGAACAGCTGGCTCACTCTGGTTAAAGAAGACACAGGACTCCCTAACCCTTTTGTTGAAACTTTTCTAACAAAGTGAACAAATTATAGTGCACACAAGGGCGCTTCCTGCGTGATGAAAATAATATAAAACTGGATCTGGGTAATGCCTGCATAACTCTGCTGATTTGTCTAAAAATCACTGGCATTTCAAAAAATTAATATAAGCCTTTACACACACACACACACACACACACACACACACACACACACACACACACCACCCTGGAAGTTCCTCCTTTTTCTCAGCTGCCTGGCCTGATGCTCTCCTCGAATTCACCCAAGAAACCCTTCACTCCCTCAGATGGATCTGCTCCCCATCCCCAAGTCGGTGGCCTTCACCTCTGTGTGCCCCCAAACGTGCTTACCCTTCATTCCCCTCCCTTCCACCTGTCTTCCAGATTCAGACTCTAAGCTGGCTCCAGCCCTGCCCCCATCTCTCTCTCACTGCCATCACCGCCTCGGATCAATCAACCCTCTTCTCCACACTGATGGGACATTGGCTACAGGCCGCGAAGTCGTCTAAACCCTGGGCCTGGATTATTTCATTTCAGCTTTACAGCCCTACAAGCTAAATGTCATCACCGGCCCTAGGAAGTCCAGTCACTGCTGAGCGGCCCAAAGTTTCCCAGGTGGCAGCTGATGGAGCCAAGATTCAAACCGGGCCATTGTCACACCAATGCCCGCCTGTGCTGGAAGCTCTGTGCTCCGTGCCCCTACAGATGTCCCTGCACGCCTATTCTTTCTCTCCCACCCCGCTGCAAGCTCCCAGTGGAACCAGCCCATACCCGGACCTCTCTTGATGCGATGCACACGCGGCAGGTGCCCAACAGCTGTTTGTTGGCCACGGGCTGGGTTCCAGAAAGGAGAGGAGGGGGTGGCAAGCTCCATCAAAAACAGGAGCCAATTCTCCACCCCCAGCACAGCCCAGCTCCCTGGCTACTGCCCAAGGCCCGGCCGTCATCTGCTCTGGGTAATAAGTATTTGTATGGCGATAATTACAGCATTTGGGAAGAAAATCCCATTAAGCAAGAGCCCTGCCGAGCTGCTAATGCCGGCACAGAACTGGAGGCGGCAACTCCGCCAAACGCCCGCCCGTCTGCTCCCGATAACGGATAACGCATAACGCGGGGGCTGCCGGTCCCCACCGCCCCACACGGGGCCCCAAGAGAGCATGGACGCACTCCCCGCCCCCACCCCTGCTTAGAGCCTCAGACTGCATGGGCCAGCTCCTGGCGTTGTGAAGGGGTACGGAGGAAGGACAGCCTCCTCATAGTCCGGTGTGATGCAGGGCTCCTAGCCACTGCTTGGTGAGAGAGCGCGATAGGAACTGCCAGGATCCGGCACTGAGTGGTCTCAGAATTCTTTTATGTCCCTGCAGCGCTCAGTTACCTTAATAGCAATGATTATCTCCCCATTTGTTGGGCACTTGCTACCTGCCAGGCCCTGTGAAGCATACAGCATCTTTCTGCCTGTTACTGAGTTCAATACTCAGGCCCAGCCTTTGAAGCAAGTCCTGTCATCACAACCCCACCACCACCACTTCACGGGTAAAAAGCAGGGATTTGAGGGAGTGCTCTCCCTCCTAAGCACTCATCTCGGTTTGCAATTATGTGTTTGTTCTCCTGTCAGGCGGTTCTTCTCCCTCCTGGGCAGGACAGGAATTTGGGGAGAGGCAGTTTCTCCACTCAAGGCAGAGAGAGCTCAGTAGACGGCAGCTATCTGTTGAATGAGGGAATGCAACCCGGCAGGATGCCCCAGCTGCCAAGAGGCAGAGCAAGCCTAACAGAACGCCAGACAGGCGACACCAGAGCAGTGGCATCACCCGCTGCCCGGTGGAGACCCTTCTTTCTCCCTGTATCCAAATTGCAGGGGGGCAGAGGAAAAGAAGCACAGGTACAACGACCACATGCTCTGGGCAACAGGAGCCCAGGAGAGCAGCCTGCAGCATGGCCAAGCCTCAGCAAATACCCCCCAAGCCCCCTGAACACCCCAGCCTTTAGCATGGGCTTCTCACAGTATTAGCAACCCAACGTCAGAATTATGAAACATTTTCATAAACGCAGCATGAATAAGTCTCCTGTTGGGGTCTGATAGATAGGTGGTATTACTCCCACAGGTCAAGGGGAAGTTAGAGCACCAGCCACATGCCGCTGGACCCCAGCATATTTCCTGCCAAGCTGTCATTACCCCCTTTATATGTGGGAAACAGGGTCTCGGGCAGGGGAAGGACGGCCACTGGGTCTCTGTATGAGCTGTTCACTCAGTGCCCAGCAGCGAGCTCAGCATAGCGGCTACCGTACCAGTGCCTGTGAGAGCAGGAGATTCACCCTGACCGGGGCCAACTCCCCTGCTCAGCGCACTTCTCTGCTCACCCAGCCAAGCCTTGATGACAGAAACAGTTTCAGCCCTGGCCTCAATTCCATCATTATACGGATTCCAAACGGGCTCCCCAAACCATGAATGTGACCATCCAGCCCTACTGAGTGTAGCTTCAAGGGTCCAAACGAGCCATGGACCTTGGCAGCATGCATACATGCATCTACATGCATCTAGGGAGGCGTAGACCAACCAGCAAAAGGGCTCAGGAACATAGACAATTGCAAAAAAGCAAGTCTCACAGCCTGACAAGAGACAGGATATGATAGACCTGGGTGCAGATGGCTATCGGCATCCTAACCTTCCGGGGGCCTGCCCTACCTGTCTCCATCCTTCGCTGACCGAATGAAAGGTCTGGGAGATGTCTTTCTATCTCTGCACCCAGAGGGGACTCAGTGACAAACCTAAAATACAAGCGCCAGGGTGCTAGGGCAGAGAAGTGTCCACACAAACTAAATCTGCTTGTCACACTCCCGGACACTTTAGTGCAAACCATTGTTGAAATTAAGAAAAAAAAAAAAAAAGTCACTTGAAAATGAAGAACCTTGAGGGGAAAGGGGAAAATCCTATAAAGACATGACTTTTCCAGGGCCTTGCCAGCAGTCTCCTCCTCTTCGCTGTAGCTGTTCCATTACAGTGAATTATTTAGCATCTCTTCCCGATCCATCCACCCAGCCCTTGGCCTCTGTGCCTAGACCGATTTCCTTAGCAGTGCCAGCCTTATACAAGCTCTTCCGGGAAGTGTCCGCAGAAAACCATGGCAATTTCTTCCCACTTGGGAGAACAAGTCTGAATCCAGCGCAGAGTATACGGGCTGCCGTGGTCCCTGGGCTACCACCGAAGATGCCCAGAGGACAGAAGACAAGCACACAGCCTGCAGCAATTTCCCAACCTGGGGAGCGGCTGGCCAGTCTCTAACCAGCACACCTTTCCAGCTCCCCCATGATGCTCACCCCAGACTCCCAGCCAGACATCCCCAAGGGAATGTGAAGCTGGAAGAAGGCCTTCCTGGCCCTTCCCTATCTCTGGGAACCCCAGGCTCCTCTCACCTCTGGACACAGTATGATTCAGCCCCGGAGAAAATCTGACCTGCTGGCCACCGGGCCAAGCCACTCTGTCGCAGTCTTTGTGTTCAGGCAGTCCCTCCCGCTTGTGTTGCCTGCACTTTGCTTGGCAAAACCCACCAACTCTAACAACACACTCCACCTTTTGAGAAGCCCCCTCACCCCCAAAAAGGGCTTCTTGGTCTAATGCTCTCACAGCTCCATCGCATGGCTATCCTGGTCCCTACACACATCTTTTAGGTAAAGATCCCCTGTCCCTTCACACCACCTGCCCTTTGAAGGCAGAGGCAGGCTCAGTCTGTTGAGGTCTCAGCACCCAGGGTGCACACTGGGTTAGATGCATGTGACCTGTCTCCCTGTGCTGCCACAATAGCCCCTTACTCAGTGAGTATCAGAGCCCCTGCTTCTTCCAAACGTTACCCTCCAGCCTCACAAGAACCCACGTAGCCCAAACTCCATTTCCTGACAGAAAGCAGCTAAAGCTCACAGAAGTCTGGTAACTTGTCCAAAGTCACACAGCCAATAACTCAGAGCTTTTAACCTACCCACAGCTCTGCTCTGTCCCATCTCACTATGGAAGACTAAAGAAACCATGAAAGTCAAAGCAGAGCCTATCCTAAACATTCAAGGTAGCGGGAAACAAGAGCGCAGAAGAATCGAGCTGCCAAGGCAAAGGAGAGGGGCTCGTGTGTCTCACATGTGGGCTGCTGCCAGGGTAACAGCTGCTGAAGAGACATGCCGACAGGTAAATCAGAGGGCAGGAATTTTGTCCAGTTCCCACTAGATTGCACGTAGGTTGGAAATTCTCTGAAACTATCTCAGGAATGTCTCAAATCAAGCCAAGGAGAGTCTGGGACAAGCATGCACTCACTAATTGCTGGTACAGAGGATCAGAGTTTGGTGTTGGTAACAGCTCTTCCCAGGATTTGCCTCTGACCAGCTGGGACTCAAGAAAATATGCTCAAAAGTTATCAAAATATGTATACCTTTTCTTAAGGAGTGGGGAAAGAAAGGAGAAAGCAGCTTCAAAGACGCCAGCAACCTTCCCTACAGTACAAAAAATAAAATAAAAATCTCCCTCCTGGCGTGGTCACCTCTGAGAGTGTACAAAGGCCCTGTGTGTGGCTGAAAATCCACTTGCATGACCCACAGACCCGTGGCCTCACGCCACTGGGGTATCCTTACATGCTGGGATTTCACAGAGACCACAGTCAGCAGGGAAAGAGAAAACACATCATACAGGTCTGCAGACACTCGCTCTACCGTGCTAAGCAGGTCTAGAGAGGGTGGAGTTTCCTCAAAATCCAAAGAGAACAAGGGGAGAGCAATGATGGTTTTTAATGACTTGTCACTGTCAATATTTTCAACCTTGCGTCCCCACTCCAAGCTCCTCACCTCTAGTATCATTTCTGGGCTCCTAGTCCAAGACACATTTAACCCCTACAGGGTGCGGCTCTCACATGCCCCAAAACCCAAACCAAAGGCCCTCGGGTCCCATTGTCTGTCTGTCTGGGCTGGGCTGGGGAACAGAAGGAGAGGATAGGCTACTTACACCTTTAGGAGAAGAATTACCAAAGCTCTGGGGCCAAACAATGGGTAGAATAGGAGCCCAGAAACTTCTGCTCCATGGCACCGAGCAGCGAGTCCTCGGAGCCCAAATCCACCTGTCCACTCAGATCCCAGCCAAGCCCCAAAAGGAGACCCTGTGCCTGGCGTCAGCGGGAAGCTTTTCTCCTGGGTGCCAGGAAGGCTCTCTGGCACCGATTCCCACCCTAGAGGAATAAAGTGCCGCCGTGCAGCGGGAAGGACCTGTCACGGGGCAGAGCGCGAGAGGCAGGTGAGAGGATGGCCCTTAGAATCGGGCACCTGAGGCGGCCGCGCTCCTGGCTTTCTGGCTCCCTACCAGACCTACCAAGGCACTGACCGACTCCTCTACTGGCGACGGAGCCCAACAGTCTTGCGCCCCCCACCCTATCCCCGGCCCTCGGATGCGTCAGGGTAGGAGAGCAACCTGGGGGAGGGGGGCGTCCCAGCGGACGGGCGGAGCCGTACTCACAGGCGCTCGGTGTTCCGCGGGATGTTCTTGGGGATGGCCTGCAAGCCCGTGCCGTGGCAGTCCACGGTGGTGCCGGTGCAGGTGCAGAGGGCGGGGCACGCCGTGGCCCCCAGACGCCACGCGGCTGCCCACAGCAGCAGCCACAGCTCCGGCCGGCTCAACCCCGAGGAGGACCCGCGTTGGGGCGTCAGCGCCATGGTGCCCTCGCCGCGTCCCGCTCGCGTGCCAGACGGCCGCAGCCGCTGACCATCCCCGTCCGGGGCTACCCCCAGGTGCTGTGCCCACCGAGCCACCGACGAGCCGGGGGGGAATCGCGCGCTGCGCTCTCGCGGTCGGAGTGGCACCTAGATGCTCCCAGCGACGGCGTCCGCGCGCGGACCCAGGGAAGGCGCCCGGAGCCGAAGGCGCTCGGCTCTTCTCCGGGTGCTCGCTGCCGGCGTCTCCCTCTCCCTCCCTCCAGCTCCCAACTGACTGCTGCGAGGAGGAAAATGGGCAGGCCCCGCGCGCGCGCACCTCGCGTGCGCGCGCACACACACATACACACTCACACCCGCACGCTCGCTCGCTCACACCCGGCAGTCATCCATCAATCGAAAAGCACACACCCAGGGCCAGACTCCTTCCCGCCCTCCCCCCAGCACGGACCACCGCCCGCCTTCTCCCCGCCACTCCTCTGCAACAGCAGAGGCCCAGCCGCTGGCATACAGTTTCAAAGGTGCAACCTCCAGGCGCCAGGGGCTGCGGGCCGGGGGAGGAGGAGGGGATTACAGGCTGGACCTGCTCTGTGGGCCCTACACACACACACACACACACACACACACACACAACCGACTGCAATCATGTGCACATTTCAACCAGTCACTTCAGCACCCACAGCTGCTGACCAAGAGGAGCAAAGGGATTTTCCTCTCACACCTTCCCTGGGACTTCCCCAAAGGCTGAAGAGGTCACCAGCGCCTACCAACTTCCTTTTGTCAATTATTGGTAAGGTTTCAGGTCCCAGGTGGCCTCTCCACACTGCCTACCCTTGCTCAGCCTGGGTCCTTGAGAGAGTAAGAAAGCCCAGGCCAGGCACTCTTCCCCCTCAACACACACTTTCCCAAATGGCAGCACCCCACTTCTTCTGGAAACAGAAGCCAGCCAGCTGGGACGGCAGGAGCCCTGACTTTGTATTCAGGAAGGGAGGTGTCTTGTAAACAAGCCTCTTTGCTGGTGTGCCAATGGGGAGCAGCCTGCTGGGGGTCTTGGAAATCCAGCAAACATTCTCCAAGCACCCCGGCCTTCTCCACATCTGACAGGTGGAAACAGATGAAAAAGGAGTATTTGGTCCCATCATCAAAAAGTCACAGAGGAGAGAGCCCACAGCCCGTTTAGGAGACAAACGCCCCAGCCACCCGCCACCTGTGTGTGGCCGCAAGGACTTTTTTTCTTATTCTGACATAGCTGGGAATGTGGGTGTGAATAGGAAATCCAGTGAGGGACAGAATTCCCTCCAACCCCAGAAAAGGCAAAGCACTTCCCCCCAAACTAAGGACAGCTGTGGCTTGCTGGGGCTCTAAAGAGCCGAGCTCCGGATGTGAGGGAGATCTGGCTGAGACATCTGTCATCCCATTGATCATCAGGCTTGGTCGGGTGACCTGAGTGGTAACGTGGGCGTCCCCTTCCTCCTGCACCACTCCCAAAGCTTTGCACTCAAGAGAATGGCTTTTCCCAATAAAGGATGCCTCTGCCAAGCGTTGCTCTGTTGGAACCTCCACTCAAGCTTTGGAGTTCAGAGTGGGCTAAGCCCCATGACTCAGCCCCGTGTGAGGAAAACACGACTGGGCACAAGGAGGTAGCTGAGATAGTCAAGAATCAAATGCCCCACCCCCACCCCTGCTTAGTGGAGCTGCTGAGGAGCACCCGGGTGGGCGCGCACGCACACACACACACTTGAGGGAAAGAAGAAAGGGGCAGGTCCTGGGAAGCAGAGGCAGAGCCCAGCGTGACAGGAGTCTGTTCCCATCACACCGGTAAGACACTGAAGTCACCACAAGATTAGAGGTATGTGACCCGCCTGGAACCTCTGGTTGGTTGGTTTCCCTCTGGTAAGGATTTTTACAGTTACTTTACCATCATAGAGGGGCACTGTGACCAGAATGTCACACCTAAATGGCTGATTTTTCAAGCGCTGGGTGACTGTTCTGATCACAGTATATGGCCTCCAGCCCAGCTATGGGCATTGGGGAATGATTCAGTAACTCGGGGAGGGAGCTTTCTCAGGGGACCCTTGTGGTGTGATATCAAGAACTTCTACCACCTAGGCCTGAGTGCAAGGGGGCCACTCTCCTCTCTTCCCTAAAAGCATTCTCTGAGGATTCCCCGGCCTCTGGGGCACAAGGAAATCCTCATTCTTCAGTGCCTGAGTTGTTTACTCCTCAGTAGCTGAAGCTGTTCACACTTGTGCTCCTTCCCTGACACCCCAGGAGCAAAGTGCCACCCTAGCCACCCCCTGGCTTCCTCGCTTCCTCCTTTGGCACCCCCCCCAGCATCTGGCACTTAGTAGGCCCATCACAGACAGCACGCAAACCGTTGAAGAAGCCTCCAACCTTCTGCTCCACGAGGTGTTCCACTCTCTCAATCCTATAATCTCCTGGAAGCCAGGACCCATGTGGAGAAGGGGAGACTGTTGATTAGCTGGGTGACATGATCTGAAGTCCTCAGAGTGGTATAGGGAGGAGGGGCATGGGGAGGGGTGAGAGTCAGTACGAAGGGTGCAAGATCGACTTTGCTTATAGCTCTTGAAAGCTAGTCCCTGCACTAGAAGCTTCCAGACTAGCCTGGCCAGTGAGTTCCAAGCAGGCCCTAAGCCAAGTTGTCAACGCCTGGCAAGGCTTGGCCCCTCCTTTGAAGGGAGGGAAGGAAGGAGGGCAACTCAGACCCAGGACAAAGACTCCCCCACCAGCCCATCATGGGAGGCCCTGCCCCAGGAGCCAAGCAGCTCCCCAAGTTGGCTCCCATCCCCAGTTCCTCCACCTCAGAGCCTGGTGGGTTCCCCAATCCTAGAGGCAGCTTACCATGAATGAGCACAGCTCATTAGCGCTCCGGGCACATTTACTCATTAAACAACCCCTTGGCTAGCCACACATCCTAAGCTGCCCCCCTTACTTTGCTTTTTCAATTTCCTCTCCTATGCCCCTCCCTCTGGGGGTCTCCCCACCCCCTCCCAGGCCACCTGCTCCCTCTGCAAGGGTTGGGGGGAGCTGGCCTGGCACGCTGCTTCTGGCAGGCATACTCCACCAAGCCAGCTCTGCCTGCTGTCCACTAGCAGGCAACCCCCCGTAGGAGAACACAGGGTCACATCTCCCCACCCTAGTGGGATGAGCCGTGCGCGTGTGCTGAGGCCCCTCAGCCATGTGTCTGCCAGTTGAGGGCCATTTGCCTTCCAGGTAACTTTTGAGAGAAGGCGCCTTCCCTCCAGCTTTTGAACAAGGGTCCCTCCTCCCCCAGCCACTTTGAGGGGAGAACCCAAACAGAAAAAACAACAACAGCAAAAAAGTGACAGCACTTCTGCTGCCCAGGCTTCCATCATCACTGTTTGCTGAATATTGATGATCCCAACAGCCCTGGAGCTGGATCGTTCATCAGAGAATAGAATAAGCCTGGTTCTCTGGGAGCCACAGTCAGAAAGGAACAGGGGAGAGAAAAGCCTGAGTGTGGTAAGCTTGGAGGAGGGGAGCCTGCGCTGCAGAGGACCACAGGGATAGGCACAGAGACCTGAAGGCTCCCCACAGGGCAAGGCACTGCAGAAGATCTCGGAGAACAAGGAGACATTGGTTGGACAGCAATACAATGGGATTGGCCTCTCGGCAAGCAAGGCCGCAGCAGACAAAACAGCAGCAAAGGGACAGACAGCTCCTTCACAGCGGTTTCCAGTGGTTCCTCTTCTCCTTGCTGTGAGGAGATACCTGACCAGGGCAACTTAAGGAAGGAAGTAGGCAGGACACGGTGGTCGATGTTTTCAATCGGGTACTCCAGAATCAAAAGCGGGCAAATCAAGACCGGATCTCCATAGCAAGTTATAGGTCAGCCAGGGCTATGGGGTGAGACCCTGTTAGAAAAGGTAGAAGGAAAGGAGAGAAATAAGGGTTTGCTTTGGCTCACAGATGGAGGGAACAGACTGCCACGGGCCAGGCATGGTGGCAGCTTGAGGAACTGATCCCGTCCTGTCAGCGATGAAGAAGCTGACAGATCAGTGCTGGCCTTCTGCTTGCTCTCTCAGTCTGGGACCACGGCCCAGGGAACTGGTGCTGACCATTCTCAGGGAGAACTTTCCATCCTCAAACCTCTCTGGAAACATCTTCACAGCCATGCCCAGAGGTTTGTCTTCAAGGTGGTTCTAAGTCCTGTCAGGTTGCTATGACTGACACCTCAGGGAATGCTGAAGAGATGAGTCACATCCCAGAGGCCTGGGTACAGCCATTCTCTGGGTCTGTGCAGCTCTGTGTCACCTGGCCTGTTCTCATGCTCGAACACACATTTCCACTGTCTCTGGAACTTGTTTGCTTTTAGGGAAGGGACCCAGGCAGCAACAGGAGGATGATGTTCACACACTTACTTCCTACTCTTTGGAGAGTTTACCCTGTATAGTGTGATCTAACTACCATCACACAGGTGCTTTTCGAAATTCCTGGGACCTAACCCAGGCCTTCCTCAGAGCCTCAGCTTGGAACAGAGAAAGGCAGTACAGCTAGCTAGTTCTGCCGTGTGAGTTTCCAGAGACTGGTCTAAGAGTCAAGGTCTGGTGTGCTGAGGAAAGGCGTTTGAACAATGTTGTGGTTTGAATAGGAATGGCTCCCATTCCTATTTTGAATGTTTGACCCACAAAGAGTAGCACTATTAGGAGGTGTGACCTTGCTGGAGTAGGTAATGGTCTTGCTGGAGGAAGGTGTGTGATTGGGCAGATCCAGCTTGAGGTCTCAGACACTTAAGCCCAGGCTCAGTGCGCACAATTCTTTCTAGCTGTGGATCAAAACGTAGAACTCTCAGCTCCTTCTCTAGCGCCGTGTCTGCCTGCACGCCACCTTCTCGCTGCTGTGGTAACGGACAAAACCTCTTAAAGACTAAGCCAGCCTCATTAAATGTTTTCCTTTATTTCATTGCCATGGCCATGGCGTCTCTTCACAGCAATATACATCCTAAGACAAACATGTACCTGAAAACTCTAGGGCCTCACTGAAGGAAGTAGCCTGGTCCTGACAAAGGATCTGAGACCTGCCTGCCTTCTCCTCTCCGTTAGCGAGAATGAGACATATCATAAGAAGAGAAAGTCCAGAACAGTCCAGAAACTGATGTACAAGCTGGAGGGGAACTTAAAACATCCTAAATCTTGACTCAATTGGTCAAGGCACCATTGCCAGACATTGCTCTCACCCCAAACTCACAAAATGAACACACAAATGTTAGCAAAAGAAAGTTTTAAAAAAGTATCAAATCCAATCATCGTAGTACGGTTAGTGGCCCAGTGGAGGGAAGAAACTGGCTGACCTCCTTTGTCAAAGGAGTTGCAGGGCTGAGCTGTGAATGATGCCCAGATCCAGCCCTCAGGGGCACAGTGGGAGTCCTGGGAGGCCGATACCAGCAAAATTTAGGATTTTTTTTTTTAAAACAGCATTTCTCTGTGTAGTCTTGGCTGCCCTGAAACTCAGAGAGCCACCTGCCTCTGCTTCCTGAGTGCTGGGATTGAAGGTGTGCACCACCACCACCCTAATTTAACTTAAGTCTCACAACCCGCAGATGTGCTCAGTCTAGAAGACTGAAGCACCTTAGGTACTCAGTAACAAAGCTAAAGCAACGACAGGCTCTCTAGCCCTAAGATTCAGCGTCTCCCAACTCAGTCAACCTGTGTGACGAGGACAACACTAGCCAATGAAGCAAGAGACAAGCAGCCAGAAGAGAGGGAGAAGAGAAGAGCGCAGAAGAGCAGGGCACAGAGCCCCACACTTGGTGTTACTTCCACAGTGCGACTACCCAGACGCCGAGAGTATGCCAACCAGGAGCCAAGCGCCAGGGCCTCCTGCGTGGCTCTCACCAGGCTTCACCTTTCTCGATCATGGCAAATCTGAAAAGGTTTGCGCCGTTACTTCTTCACATCTTTCTGCCCCCTCTGTCTGGAAGCCCTCAGTCACAAAAGCCAGACCCCTTGAGGTTGTCACAGCCCACTGATGCTCTGCTTGTAGTTTTTTCTGGGCTTTGCTGTGCTAAGTTTCCGTTGCTGTGTTCCTACGTTCGCCATCTTTTCTCCTCCAGGGTCTGACCCACGGTTAAGCCCACCTACTCCAATACCCCGCACACTGCCGTGTTTTATCGCTAGGACTGAGCCTAGAGCCAGACACAAGCCCAGGCAAGCGCTCTGCCACTAAACTACGTCCTCAGTCCTCTTTGTTTGCTTTTGAGACACGGGCTCCCTAAGTCACCCAAACTGACCTAGAACTCTCGTTCTGTAGCTTGGGTAGGCCTTGAACTTGGAATCTTCCTCCCTCGGCCTCCTGAGCAGCTGGGAGTGCATGCTTGCACCACCAGCTCCCGTTCCACAAACCTTCTTTACTTTTATTTCTCTTACGTGCATGGGTATTTTGCCTGCGTGTATGTCTGTTTGTACACTACGTGTATGCCTGAAGAGGACATCAGATCCCGTGGAACGGGAGTTACCTCGTGGGTTCTGGGGACTCCTCTGCAAGAGCAGGGGACCCTCTTAAGGACTGAGCGCCATCCCTCTAGGCCTGTCCCCATGTGTCTTAATATGCTTGCTTCCCTCTACTTCTTGTACACGTGGAATATAGCTCCAATCTATTGATTTTTGTCATCTGGGCTATCTCCAGGCCAGCTTTGACAATTGATTTTTGTCTTCATTATGGGCCAATTTTCCTATTATTTTCAATCTGAGTAGTTGTTAATTGATATGAGGCAGTTCACGTACCGTGTGTGTGTGTGTGTGTGTGTGTGTGTGTGTGTGTGTGTGTGTGTCTGATTTGCAGTCATTGTTTTGCTGTGACCTGTTGGAGGTTGGTCTGATGTGTTACTGTTCCTCAAGATCTGGTTACACCTGTCCTTGTTTTGTGAACCTGACTAAGACATATCTGATTGGTTGATTAAACAGCCTATGCCTGAGCAGGGGAGAATAAGGTGTGGCTAAGTTTCCTGGGCCTTGGAGGACAGAGAATGACAGATGGACAGATGGGAAGAGAGGAGGAAGAAGGACGCCATGATGGGTTAACATGGAGAAAAAAACACGTGAGCCAAAAGAAGGGACTCCAATAATGGTGTGAAAAGGCCCAGATGAAGAATGCAAACAAGTAACATGAGATTATGGATGAAGGTAGACCAGATAGGAAGGATTGAGGTGGATGGCATTGGATGAGGGCTGGGAGATGGATAATGAGGATGTTGAGACAGTGTAAGTGAAATATCTGCCCAGCCCAAGGAAAATAAGGCAATTATGAAATCTAACCAGTGTCTGTGTCTTATTGTTTGTGATAGCAGGTTAAATAATACCACTGTGATAATCACAAGGCTGATAATCAATAATATATAGCCCAACACTCTTATTTTTTTAATTTATCACAACAGTTAATCACTTTGTTTTGTTGTTGTTTGGTTTGCCTTTGTTGCCAAAGATGGTCATAACCCTTCTGGACTCAACATCCTCTCTCACAGTCCAGAGTAGTTGGGTTTTGTATTAGCTCTATTTCTTGTCATGACAAACTCCCTGCCGAAGGAACTTCTTCGGGAGAGAGATTTATTTGGGCTCATTTCTGAGACCACATTCTGTCCTGGCTGAAGCCTGGGGCATAACTTGTGCACACTTTAGCAGATCAGGAAAAGCAGCACAGGCCAGAGCTAAGCTACAACCCTCAATGCAACCCCCCACCATGACCTGCTTCTCCCAGCCAGGCCCACAGTCCCCAAGGTGTCACGACCATCTGGGGGACAAGTGCTCAAACACCCGAGCCTGTGGGGGACACTTCAATTAAAACCATTACAGGGCCCTATGCATGGACCACTGTGCCCAACTTATTCTGATATAACTGAAGAATATTTTTGAGCATTTTTTTTTTCTGGAATAAAATCAGGTTACTTGGAAAGAGTCAAATTCTTCTGAAGCATGGTTTTAAGCTTTCATAAAACCAGACATGTCTTCAGCGTAGGACTGACTTCCTCCTAAGGCAATGCCTTCCGTAGGCTTTCCTGGTGTCCCGTGGAAGCAGAGCCTACTTTTCTGGCTGGTAAGACAAGTGTTGCCAGTGGGAGTTGCAAGGGTGCAACGCCTGATCTGTTAGGGTGGAACTGCGGCTTCAGAGAGCTCTCACAGCTGCACCAATGGTCCTCAGCAGAACCAAAGAGCCATCTGCAGAGCCTTCACTGACACTCTCTGCCCTGCAACTTTTCACCCTCCCTGAGGATGACAGCCAGCCGGGCCTCCTGCACTCAGCTCCATCCTCTGCGCAGCTCCATGCTGGCTCCCCTGGACTTGTCCTTTGGCCCAGGAACTCTCTCCAGGACATAAACCTGGCCAAGACAGGGCTCACCACACTTGCTTTCCTTCTGTTAGGAATCATCATGCTAGCTGGGCGTGGTGGCTCATGCCTTTAATCCCAGCACTCAGGGAGACAGAGGCAAGCAGATCTCTGTCGAGTTTGAGGCCAGCCTGGTCTACAAAGTGAGCCCAGGACAGTCAAGCCTACACAAAGAAACCTTGTCTCAAATACTGGGGCTGGCTCTTCCAAAGGACCCAGGTTCAAATTCCAGCACCCACATGGCAGTTAACAACAATCTGTAATTCTAGTTCCAGGGAATCTGACACCATTACACAGACATACATGGAGGCAGAACACGTACGTAAGTAAAACACAATAAAATGAAATAAAGTACCATGCCACGTCACCTACTAAGTGTTTCAGGTCTGAAAATAGTTAGTTCATTCACACCCCCTGCTTTTTTATCATTTAAGGCTGACTGTATCATCTTGACTAGAAATGGAATTTTTGTGAGAGGTGTTTTGTTTTTTGTTTTTTTTTTTTCTTTTTTTTTTTTTTTTTTTTTTTTTTTTTTTTTTTTTTTTTTTTTTTTGTTTTTTTTTTTTTTTTTTTTTTTTTTTTTTTTTTTTTTTTTTTTTTTTGTTCTGTTTTGGTTTTTGACAGACAGGTAGCTCTCTGAGCTCTGGAATGTGACAAGGTCTCATTCTCTCTGATAAAGATGCTTTCCCCAGGCAGCTAAGGCCTGGGGTGACAGGCAGGGACCCTAGGGCAGGCACTTGCTGCCCTGAGGCTGCAGCCCTAACTAAGACACCAAAGGGGGCACTGCTAGGGGGTTTCCCTGCAGAGAGAGAAGGGTGAGGACAGATGATTTGAATTGGGCTGATGGTGCCATCTGGACCTGCCTGTAGTTGGGGCTGTTTGCTAAGAGGGGCTCAGCACAGAGGGGTTAATCAGAGCACTGCCTAGGGACAAAGGAAATGGGGGAGTGAAGGGCTCCAGCACCGTCTGTGAAGGTGAAGCATGGACTTGCCTCTCTGCCCTGGGCCAGCTCTGTAACTTGCATTCAGTCTCCCAGCCTGTCCTCGGTGTCTCTTGTCCAGGACAGATAAATACACTTCAGCCCAGCGCAGCCGGATGCTTCATGGCACCTCAGAGAAGCGTCCACAAGTATCACTCTATAGAGAAGGGACACAGCATCCCCAGCGTAGTGATTTACCCTAGGGCAGAGCGGAGTGCCTGCTCCACACGCCTTACTGAGCTTCCTCTTTCTGTGTCTGCCTGCCATCTACAGGGAAGCAGCCATGCTACTCCTGACCCAGCAGCTAATAAGGGCTCAGTAAGCACGTGAAACTGAAACTGGGATGGAAACAAAAACTAGGTCCTCAGTCTTAGAGGACTTACAGACTCCAAGAATCTAGGCAGTATTGGGATGTAGCTTGTCCTGGAAGAGTGGTTCCCGGTGTCCACAGCCATGGGTCTCATCCCAGCACTATCAAAGGAAGGAAAGGAGGGAGGGAAGGAAACACTGGAATGCAGTGCAGTGGGTTGGGGTAGGAGTGGGGGTAAATGAGAGGGAGGAGGAACCCAGGAACACTAACAGATGTGTTCAAAGCAGAGCAGAAAAGACTGGACAAGCTGACCCAGCTCAGGTCCTGCCCAAGGAGCTCACTCACTCCCTTGTGCACCTGCCCACTCTCCATTTCTCCTGAGGTGCAGGATAGGGAGCTCTCAAAGGCCTGCCTCATTGTTAGGGCTAGAGCGATGGCTCAGTGGTTAAGAGCCTGAGCTCTTCTTGCGGAAGACCTGAGTCCAGTTCCAGCTCTGTGATTTCCACTGCAGGATATCTGGCACCCTCTTCTGGCCTCCACAGGCACCTGCATACACGTACACACACACACACACACACACACACACACACACACACAATTAAAACTTAAATAAAAGCATACAATCATTGGGCTGAGGACCAGAGACCAGGATGTATCTCAGATAGTAGTAGAGGGCTTGCCTAGCATACAAGCCGCAATCCACAGCAGTTGTACACACTTGTGATCCCAGCGCCAGGGAGGTGGAGTCGCCTCCAAAAGGATCAGTCGCCCTTGTCTACATAGTGAGTTCAACAGCAGACTGGGCTGCATGAAATACTGAAAGGCTAGAACATTCCACGGTTTCTAGTTACAGTCTGTGTACCATTTTCTTAAATTATTTGTATTAAGTCCATTAAATCAATATTTACTGTACATCCACCATGAACAAGCCCTGCATAGCTGAAATTAGAAGTGTGATTGCTAAAATCAAAGGCAAGTTTACAAGTCAGGAGTCCCAAATGTGGTGGGTGAGCAAACACAGGGAGTGAGCACAGGCCATGAATAAAGTAGCTATTATTTCCAAAAGTGCAGGTCAAAGGAGGTCACTTTTTTAAGAACATTATTACCCTTCTGGAGTTTCTAGGCACAAAGAAATGGTCGGTGGGCTAGGAGGTGGCCCAAGCCTTTTCTGTTCAGGGTAAGCATGCTTGATTCTAGGACTGCTACAGAAAACCATGGAAGACTGGACAGTAGTAGAATAAGCCTGGGAAAATCCCAAAAAAGTCAAGAAGGAATTGGGGGATTAAAGAGTTATTCAACCTTAAAATAAACTAATGTTTAATGAAGTCACTGAAAGGAGAAAAGATTCGGGCTGGGGCGTAGGTCAGAGGGGTACTTGTCTGTGAGGGCCTGGGTTCAATCCACAGCAGAGGAACAGGGTAAGAGGGAAGGGAGGAGGGTAGGAGGAAGGAAAGGATAGTAGACATCAAAGTGCAAGGAAGGGTATGTTAGGGGTCTGATATCCCGTCTCAGAAGCTGAGTCCTCCTGGACAGTCTGCCTGGAGCCCAGTATGAAGACTGACATGTCAGAGGCTGTTCAATCTGAGGTAACTCGGGGTTCAATGAGCAAGATCCACTCACCCACCAGCCAAATTCACCCACCCTTGGTCTCAGCAGTTTCCTCTCCTGTAATGCATGGTAGGTGTGATAACAGCTTCACTCATTATGGCTCAAACTTGGGAGCAGCCCCCACGATCCACGGGACGTTGTGTAAGTAAGCTGTGTTTCAGCCACACACTGGAACAATGAGCAAAAACCAAGCCGCCCCGCAGCGTGAGTTAATTGCACGGGCATTAATGCGGAAGGAGCAGCCAGAAATCAGTGAACATGTTGCCTCGGTGCATTTCTGTGAAGTAAAACAGGATGAGAAGAAATCTATAATGTAAATGTCAAGAGAAACGAATCTCACACCTGTAATCCCAGGACTGGAGAAACTTGGGCAGAAGAAGGACAGCCTGGGCTACACAATGAGTTCCAGGTTAGCCTAGACCTATGTAGAGTGAGTCCTTGTCTCAAAAAAAATAAACAAGTAAGAACAGAAATAAACATTGCCTTTAAGATAGCATAAGATAACAAAAGGCTGGAGGGGACAAGTGAGTGTCCTGGGTCTTGAAATGGTCAGGATTATGAATGCAGATACATACACATACTCATACATGCCTACACATGTGTGGGACTCTATATCAACTTACACATTTAAATTAGTGTGCTCTATGAGGTTGTGAGAAGAAAAGTCTCTCCATCTGTGATGACAAACACAGAGCAAAGTACCACACCCCCAGCCCACAGTATCACTAATTAACCTTCTGCTGCGGGGCTCACAATACTTGTGCTCTGATACAGAAATGGCAGGCCTTCCCTCGTGCACACGAAGTATGTGCATGGCAAAAGAATGCTCCAGTTGGATGAGCCTCACATACAGTGATGGTGCCAGGTTACACCAGACACCATAGCCTTTCCAGTTTGCATACTCCATACTCACACAATCACTTGTAAATGCATTTCTCTGAACGTGTCCCGTCATTAAGCAACGCGAGCCTGTGTCTTCCTTCATTAAGAGGTTTAACAGAGGTGCCTAGTCCATTCAGCTGCACTTTGAGGAAGCTGAGAGTCCACACCCTGGCTTCTGGGAAGCTTCCCTGAAGTCCAGATCTCAGGCCCTAGAAGGAAATGGCCTCTCAAGTATATACAAAACCCACATACCTAAAACACAGCTAGAGCCGGGCATGGTGGCACATGCCTTTAATCCCAGCACTTGGAGAACCAGAGGCAGGTGGATCTCTGTGAGTTCAAGTCCAGCCTGATCTACAAGTCCAGGACAGCCAAGGCTACACAGGGAAGCCCTGTCTTAAAGAACAACAACAAAAAACCAAAAAACACACAGCTAGGCACTGGGCAATGATGGCACATGCCTTTAATCCCAGCACTGGGGGAGGCAGAGGCAGGTAGTGAGTTCAAAGCCAGCCTGTCCTACAAAGCAAGTTCTAAGTCAGCCAGGGCTACACGGAGAAACCTTGTCATGAAAAACCAAAAAACAACCAAACAAAAAAAACAACAATATCAAAACTGCACAGCTAGGCACAGTGGCACACAGCTGAGATCACAGCACTCAGGAGGCTGAGGCAGGAGAATGACAAGTTCCAGGCCATTGTGGACTAAATAATGAGTCCTTACTTAAAATACACACACACACACACACACACACACACACGCGCGCGCGCGCACATATATATTTGGGAGATATATATATATATATATTTGGGAGATATATAAGTACATCTCCCACTGTATGCATGATATGTATATATGATCTATATATCATATATTTAGAATCCAGGGCAGGGAGATGGCTCAGTGGATAAAAGTGTCTGCAGGCCAAGCATGAAGACCTGAGTTCAAATCCTTAGCACCCACATAAAGATTCAGGTATGGAGGCATACATCTGAAACCCCAGCTCTGAGGGCCAGAAGCAAGAGTGCACCAGGAGCTCACTGCCTGCCTGTCTGGAGGCAGTGTTATTATCCAGGTCAGTGAGAGACTTTGGTGAAAGGGGATGAGGTGACTAAGTGGTTAAAGAAGACATTCCAAACACCCTCTGGCCTCACTTGCACCTGGGTGGGCAAACATACCCACATACAAATACATACGCACCTACCTACACCCACACCCCCCCCACACACACACAAGCTGTCGTGCATTGCTTGCAGCATGGCTTCTCTCCAATGGCCAACTGTCAACGACCTTTTGCAGCTAATTAACAAAAAGGGAATGATCAAATTAGAACAACACCATTTTGAACCCACCAGTTAACTAATGGACGTAGGCGCGAAGGCTCAGCGACCGTGACGTCCCTCCTCCACCCCTCCACATGCACAGTAAGAAGACCTTATGTCCCTCTTGATGAAAGGGAACATCACCACCTCAAGCTGCAAAAAAGAAATCAAAACCTGATTCTGATGAAGCCTCTAAAACTACAGGACATGCTGAGCTTGCCCTCAGTAAAATCCAGGATCTGGGGACAGCTACCGGCTGAGAGGCCCTGGGTTCGCCAACAGACATTAAAGGTAGGAAGGGGGTCTCTGCATTGACAGGCTTAGCCTGGTGGCGGCAGAAACACATGCCTTTAATCCTAGCACTTTGGGAGGCAGAGGCAAGTGGATCTCTGAGTTCGAGGCCAGCCTGGTCTACAGAGTGAGTTCCAGGACAGCCAGAGCTACACAGGGAAACCCTGTCTCAAGAAAGAGAGAGGCTTAAAAGATACATCAAACTAAAAACTATGTAACTACATAGTCGTGTTCATTGCTGCATCCTTCAGGAGATCCCAGAGAGGAAGCCTAGCGCCCAGGAGCAGGTGGATAAAGAAAGTGCAGGATGCACACCTACAACTTAGCATCCTCCAGGCCCCAAGAAGGCGGGGAACGTTGAGGCACACAGCACAACACCGACGACTCCGAAGGACATCGTGCCAAACAAAGTCAGTCAGTCACACAAAGCAAAGAGAGTTGTGTGGGGCAGCTCACACCTGCCATCCCAGCACTCAGGAGGTGGCTCTCTGTGAGTTCAAGGTCGACCTGGTCTATGTAAGGAGTTTCAATCCAGCCAAGGTTAAATAGTCTCAAGTAAACAACAGCAAAGACAAATAGCAAACAATTCCAGTTACGACTGGTACCTAAAGGAGTCGAGGAGGAGGGGCAGGTGTGTGTGTGTGTGTGTGTGTGTGTGTGTGTGTGTGTGTGTGTAACAATAATAATGATAGAAAAACAGGCCATGAATTAAGAGGAGGACATGTAGGTGGGGCTGGAAGGGAAGGACATAGGAGAAGTTGGAGATAGGAAACAGAAGGGGTAAAATAATGTGTTCATGTTTTGCTAAAACAAAATACATATATATTTTTAAAATCATGACACCTTAATTTTTGACAATGAGGAGCAATGGCATCTTCTGGCTTCCATATGTGCACACACACACACACACACACACACACACACACACATGTGCACACAAACACACAAATAAAGATGGTGCTTTTATGTTACATGAAGTTTTATTGCAATTCACATTTCTCTTTAAAGGTTTGAAGTGGTTAAAACTAAAGAGTGGTGTTTGAGAAGGCATTCGTGGGTGAGAAAATCATTAATAAGTGTAGGGAAGTAAGTCCCATAAAAGCCCAGATGGAAGCTGGTTGGGGGAGGGTTGTGCTTGGGAGGTTTCTCAGCTAAATTTCCTGAGCTGGGCGGAACTTTACCACAGCGGCCACTTTCCAGTAACTCGATAAGCTGGCCCTGAGTCTTCTGCAGTTTTTCCTATCATCTCAAATACAACGAAAAGGTGAGAAAAAAAATAAAACTAAAAAGAAACCCAATAGGGAGGTGAGGTGACACACGCCTGCCACCCCAGCTCTCAGGAGGTAGAGGCAGGAGAATCAGGAGTTCAAGTTCCTCTTCAACTGCATTGAAGGCTTGAGGCTAGCCTGGGCTAGATGGCGCCCACTCTCAACTCAAAATGGGGGTGGGGGGAGCAAGCTACTACATTCCTCCCAACAACTACATCCTGACAAAACAGAAGAATGAGGAGTGGGGGCTCCTGAGGCTAAGCAGGTCCTGCCCCTCCCCCCTCTGAATTCTATCCACACTTCTGCTATGCCCTTTCCTCCTCGGGCCTGGACCCCAGGTCCCATGAGCACCTGTTCAGCACAATCGAGCTCTGCCTGTATTCACAGAGCATGACAACCCAGAGCCTCACCCACAGGAGTGCAGCAAAGAGGACTCGGACACCCTGTTGTCAGCTGTCAAATCCTGTTTTCTGGGCCCCAAACTCTCTAATGTGGACTCAGCCACCATCCTTCTGCTACCCCAATTCACCGTGGCAGGGTGAAGAATCCAAGAGCATTCTGCCTGTCTCTGTAAGGAATCTCCTCCCACTCACAGTCCACAGGAAGAGGCATTCAGCTCTGAGTGTTGATTGCACAGACACACATACCTGAGCTACACCCTAACCACAGGAAGATGCTCTTTGGGGTCCCTGAGCCTCTGTTTCCCCAGGTGTAAAATGGGGCTCATAACAGGATCACCTTCTTAGAGGCGTCAGGGGTCTTGACAAGCTCAGAGCAAGTCATCAGTAATTGTTATTTCATTTACAGGTCACAAGCACTGTGGCCATAGCTCAGGGAGTAGAGTGCTTGGCATATGCTAGGTTCCATCTTCAGTGAAGACAGGAAAATCACATGGCAAGCTCTGAGATCAAGACTGCCTTTTTCACCCGTCCAACCTCACACTGCGTGTGGTCCTCAGGTGAGAGACACCAACGGACTAAATAGCAGTGAAAAGCAGTCAGCGCCACCCACCACACACACACTCCTACCATGTGCTACCTTGAGGGGTGTCTGGAGCCACACCCCTCTACCTGCTCCCTCCTCTCTTCATCTTGAAGTGTTCGGAACCTTCCACCAGCTGGACTGGATCTAGACTAGAATGTGCAAGACAGCCAGGCAAGCCTGGCTGCCTGGGTCTCCACTGACCCCCCCGTCCCTGAGAGTCAGTGTTTGTATTCTTCCCCAAGGCCTAAAAATATTCTGAAAGACACAAGCCTCCATCAACTGAAGAGCCTTCCTTGCCTGCTCACTGCCCCCAGGCCAGACAGTGTAGAGGGTTCACAGGCTCTGTGAGGCGGCCGGGCATCCCAGTGAACAAACATGGACAGCTCAAGCCACCTGCCATTCTCCCCCAACTCCTGTCTCCTTGCTAACAAACCAATTTTGTTCAGTCTCCCTACCTGGTATAGGTGCTACTTTTTACTCTTTTATTTTAGGGGTTTCTTATGCCTCTACCTCTCTCCCCCTAACACTGGGTTGTTGGCATACTTTTTAAAAACTCTTTTATTTACATTTCTTATATCTCTTTCTCCCTACTCCACCCCAACCCATTCTAATACCCCAACACCCCAATACCAGGTAGGAGAGAGAAGGGGGGGCACAGTTCTTTTAGCTGCTTCCTGCTGGTTAGGGTCATCAAGTCCCTTGGAACCAGTCCAATCCTCATTTCAGGAGACTGCCAACTTCTTGTCTCACTGCATCAACAGCAACCAGGAGCTGCAGGGGAGAACAGCAGCAGCCTGGCCTTGTTCTTTCTTTGAGAGCCTCCACACTCTCTGGACTCCGGCATGTGTTCTTTTCCCAGAGTCCTAAGATTTAAACTGTCTACAGCTGGCGAAGAGCTCCTCTCAGAGCCTGCACAGATAGTCTGCCGCTGTGGACTATCTGAATCAGTCCCACAGCCCACACCTGGGGTTTAAACTTTTAAAAACATGTTTATATCTACAACACTGGGTAGGCTAGGAAGAAGATTAGACGGGACAGGGGACATAGAGCACATTAGACTGAGTTCTGGCTGGCTAGGATGGCCCGGTTCTTCAGGAAAATACCAATCTCAGTCATCAGGATATCCAGCAGTCCAGCAACAGCAAACAGCAAACAAGCGGCCCTCTTTCCTCTCCATCCGTTCTCCATTCGTCTCCTCAAAGCCCCTTACTCTCTCAGGCCTCTGATATTTATAATCTCCCAGAGTCCTCGGACTGCCACTAACTCCTGCTGGCAAAGGCCATGCCGCTCTCTGAACCACGCCAGGCTGTCACTAACTGGCATAGACCACACCCCTCATGAGGCAATGATCAGCCTTTGACAAACTAAAGCAGGCCAATATCCCACACTTGGGATTAAAACAAAAACATGTTTACATAACAAAACTGGGTTTTTAAAGACACCAAAACTTCCACTACACCTTGGCATTTTTTAATGATTTATTTTATTATCACTTTTAATGTAGATGAGTGTTTTACGAAGTGTATGGCTGAGCATTTCTGGTGCTCTCAGGGGTCAGAAGAGGGTGTTGGGTTCCCGGGAACTGGGGTTACAGACAGTTGTGAGTCACCATGTGGGTGCTGGGAATTGAACCTGGGTCCTCTGTAAGAACAAATGCTCATAGCTGCTGAGCCATTTTTCCAGCTCCTGACAGCCTCACATCTTCTTTGATTACTCTAAGCCAACCATGGTGCTTCATTCTCCCACAATGCTCTGTTTTAGGAAAGTGTTCTAGATGGTGAACCAGGTTTCCACGCCTGCTGGAGACTACTGGGAAGGTGTTCCCCACTCTCATTGTGGGCCATATGCTCACACCATGTCACATGATGACGCAACACATCAGCATTCAGCCAATGATCTATCTCCCAGAGGATGGTGGGAAGTGTGATGAACTCACACCTTGACACAGCAGGCAAATAGCCCAGCAGAGGGCCCACGTCTGCACCAGAATCTTCCCTGGCTCAGAGTCAAGGAAAGAAAGAAAGAAAGAAAGAAAGAAAGAAAGAAAGAAAGAAAGAAAGAAAGAAAGAAAGAAAGAAAGAAAGAAAGAAAGAAAGAAAGAAAGAAAGAAAGAAAGAAAGAAAGAGAAAAAGAAAGAAAGAGAGTTAGAGAGTTAGTTGTGTGCTAGGGCGTGGTGGCACAGGTCTTTAAAACCAGCATTCAGGAGGCAGAGGCAGGCTAATCTAAGAGTTTAAGGCTAGCCTGGTCTACAGAAAGAGTTCCAGAGCAGCCAGGGCAACACAGAGAAACCCTGTCTCAAAAAAATGAGAGAGAGAGAGTTGGGAAACATTCAGCGTCAAACAACTTTCCATACTTTGTTTGCCTTTGCCAAGCTCCGTTCTCCTTGGCCTAAGATTCCCCAGACAGAAACCAGGTACCAGCACGGCCCCTGGTGGCCAGACTGTATTATCACATCCACCGTTTGTAAAACTCTGAGAAGCCTGGGTATGATATACTCACCCCCACCAGGGCCTTCTGCGGCTCTCTGTGCACGTACACTGTTTCTTCAGAGAAGAGGAGCCAACGAGGGTCCTTAACCTGGAAGGGCGACCTTCCACCACTGAAAGCTCTCATCCTCGGCTCCGCTCTGACCAGCTGCAGTCTCGTCGCCTTCTGGCACTGCTATGGAAACGCTAAGCAGCGCCCCACCGTGGCTAAACTCTCTTCTGATTGTGCAGGGCAGTTTGCCCTCGGCTCAGCCCCACCGTGCAGCCTCCACAGAAATGCATGTCCCCCGATAGACGCCTTGCCCCATCCCGACCAGACCCACCGGGCAGCAGGGCTACAAGCTGCAGTCAACCCCAAGAATGAGACAGTAAATGAACAGCGAGGGGAGCCCCTCTGAATCCACGCTTTCTTTTCTGTGGTTGGAACAGTGAGGCTCCGAGCACTTACTGCGCCCTGTGATACAGAACTCTGATTTCCCAGGCCAACTGGGACTGCCACTGAGTCTTCAGCTGCCAGTCCCACAGCACCCGCGGGCTGGTCCTACGACAGGGGCATGTGGTCAAACTAGTAAATCAGCAGAAGCGCCGATCTGCTGCTGCGCGTGGCTGAGTCTGGAATGAGATCCCCGGTCAGCAACACGTTTCATGGAGCAGCAAGCTGGTGACTGAGACATTCCGTGCACACGCAGATGGGCCGGCAGAAGTTTCTCAAGAAGGGATGGCAAATAAACACCCCTCTCACTAGGACAAACCACGCTCCTGCCATGATGGAAGGGATCCAGCGTGACCAACTGGCCAGCAGATGGATGAATGGATGGATGGTTCCTCTCCCTAGAATGGCGAGCTTCTAAACTACCTACAAGACCTTCTCCTCCTTCCCCCATTCATGCAACATTTGTCTCTGAGGGCCTCCGCTGGGCCCAACAGCAATAGATAAGTCTTCAGTCTAGAAGCAGCACGGCAGGAGCCAGGTGCTCAGGCTCAGAGGGTTGTGTCTACACACTGAACTGCCTGTAACTGCTGCCACCTCTCAAGAGATAACACGGAGAAAGAGTGCTGGGCTGTGCACCGAGATGGGGTTACCAGCCTCCACTGTTGGGCCTCTCCCAGCGCTCCTGGGACAGGAAAGAACTTTACTTCTCTACGATGTTTCTTCATTAAAAAAAAAAAAAAAAAAAAAATTTGTTTATACAGTATTCTGCCTGCATGTGTGCCTGCAGGCCAGAAGAGGGCACCAGATCTCATTATAGCTGGTTATGAGCCACGGTGTGGTTTCAAAGAATTGGACTCAGGACCTTTGGAAGAAAAGCCAATGCTCTTAACCTCTGAGCCATCTCTCCAGCCCAGGTTCCTTCACTCTTAATACAGAATGGAAACATAAGGGTAGCAGAGACCCAGCAATGACTCACAAGAAGGATGGAAGGCTTGGTTCTCCTTCGGTATGGGTAGCAAGGAAGGCATTCTTAAACTTTCAATTAATAGCTGAGTCTAGTCCATATCATCAAAGGTCTTCAGTTCTAAACAACTTAAGAAAATGTTCCTCACAAACAATGCCTTTCAGGCTGAAGAGATGGCTCGGTGGTTAAGAGCACTGGCTGTTCTTCCGAAGGTCCTGAGTTCAATTCCCAGCAACCACATGGTGGCTCATAACCATCTATAATGAGATCTGGTGCCTTCTTCTAGAATGCAGGCAAAACACTGTATAAATAACAAATAAATCTTTTTTTTTTTAAGTTAAAAAAGAGATACCTTTCCCTTGCTAAGTTCTGAAAAGTTATTTATTATCGTCCTAGATGGCTCAGCAGGTCAAGGTGCTTACTGCCAAGCCTGATGACCTCATTTCAATCCCCAGTATCCACGTGGTGGAAGGACAGAACTGACTCCACCCGGTTGTCCTCCTGACATCCACCTAACATGTCAAGGTGTGCGCACATATCCACAAATGTAAATAAATGTAATTTGAAAGTTCTGGACGCTCTGTATAGGGCATACATACAGGACAGCGGGTTTCATGGTGACATTTTCATACATATCATTGCATTTTTTGTGTTCGCCCTCCCTCCCTCCACTAGTCCCTTTGCTCCCTAAAACAATTCCCCTTCTGTTTTCTACTATTACATGTTAATGTGTAAGCTTTAAATTTGCACAATTAACGTTTTGTCTTTTAATGAACTGTCTTCTGCATGAATACTACCCTATAGGACAGTAGGAAATGGGTGTTTTATTCCTAGACTAAGGAGTTTTTATCAGTTTGTGTGTGTGTGTGTGTGTGTATGTGTGTTGTGCAGCACAACACCCATGAGGAGTTCAGAGGACACTTGCCGGACTTAATTCACTCCTCCCACCATGTAGGTCCTGGCATGACAAGCCACCTGCTCTAGACTAAGTTTTTAATTGTTTGGGACCTTTCCAATTCACTTCACTTCTGTCTAAAATAAGCCAAAGACGAGTCCACCCTTTAGCCTGACTGCCTAAAGAGTGAAAGGTTACTTCCGCCATCTAGTGGCCGAAGTGGCGATTACAGACACTCTTTACCGCTGTGAGCAGCATGTGAACAAGTGAGTGAAAACAGTTCGTGAGTGAACACTGGAAATTAAATGTGGGTTTTATGAATTGAGATATAATGTCTGTGCAGATGTATGCTAGATCTTGAAGGCTTAGTGTGGGGGGAAAAGTTAAAACATCTAACAATTGTTTCTACTGACTTAGACAGTTTGAGGTGGAGGAAGTAGCAAGGGCCATAAAACCGCTGAGCTCAAGGCACACCGCACCAGAGTTCTGCCTGGGTGAGTTTTTCCTCTCCCAGAGCAGCATCCTCACCCTGTGAGGGGGATATAAAATTGCTGAGGTGCCGTGGGCGCTCCTCCTCTCAGCGCTGAGGACTGGCATGGTCTGCTCTATCTGTTTAGTCCTCTTTTCCTCCTTTGACCCGATTTTGCAAAAACAGCCTCTGCTAGGCAGGCGATCTGTTGCTGGAGGGACTCGAGACTGGTCGCGGAGGAAGCCGTGGCTTAGTCAACCTTACCCTGGAAGTTGCTGGCCAGATCATGCGTTTGGGTGAGGGCTGCTCCCGTGGATCTGGTGGTGCCCGGTGAGATGGTGAGACTCAGTCCAATGAGCAGAGGGATGAAGACCTCCCTTTCCTTTCAGTCTCCTCCCATCTGTAAAGCAAGTTCTTCAGGTTCATAGAGATAAACCTGGGGAGCAATCATTGTAGGGGTGCAAAAACCTTGGAAAGGGGGGGTTAATACGGGAACTGGTAATGTCACTGCACCTGAGGAGAGTTGGGAACAGTGCTGTTACAGGAACATGTAGGATGGGATCTTGAAGAGGGCCCTACGAGGCGAAAGCGGAAGGATAGACTGAAGAGAGGAAGGTTTTGTGATGTGGGTATGGGCCCACAGGGTTCCTGAACTGAGATGTTAATGGGATGCTAAGGATGGCTGGGAGAGGGAAGCACAGAGTGGGAGGGGGTTCGGAGAAGGAGGTGGGCTATATATAGGATGTATTGCAATCAGGAGAGTGTGGCTTGCCCCTCCTTTTGAGTTTGATCCTCCTGTTGAAGAATGTCAATGTGGGTAAAGACCAACTTGGAGATAGGGACAAGCCTACGGAGTATTTGGCGTAGCCATTAGGATAGAGCTTACCCCCAACCCCCATTTGTCATCGTTTGTCCCAGGGATCATCACTGGAAAGCTGAAAATGAGTATGGCAAGCATGGTGCCACCACAGCTGACAGAATCCAATTTGGCATCTCCAGTATCTGCAACCACCAAATATGGAGGCCTCCTGAAGAAGTCAGTAGCCTGTGTGCGGTAAGCAAAGCAGAGGAAAGGGCTGGGGATCGTGGAAATGGATTCAGACTGGAGAGGAATCTCAATCTTGGTTCGGCATCCTTCAAGTGGGCAGTCCTGGGTTCCTATGATTTTGCAGTGCTCATTGTAAAGACTGTCCAGTGGTGTGAGGGTTAGAAAGAAGCTGGGCTGTAGCAGAGTTAGAATGAAGAATAACAAAAACAGTCATAAGACTAGAGGAAAGGGAAGCCAGTGGCGGGCTCGTGACCTGGGAGGGCTGCCACTAGGTCATAAATGTCCTTCCAGGAGATCTTATCCTCCACCTCCTCTTTCTCTGTCCTTGGTGGAAGAACAAGGAGGAAGTATTGTCTTGGGAGCTGGGGGAGGTGGGGGTGATTCTGTCCTAGGCCTGGAGAGCGCAGTGACTTGGTTGGTCACAATAATCTGTGCGTAATACTGACTGTTGGGACCCAGTGGGAAAGGCTCCTTGGCCAAAAAGTTCATCATTGCCTCACGAGATGCCTGGCTGACCCTGATTTTGCCTGATTTGTTGAAGGCATTCATCTCTGAAGAGTGCCTCCTCTTGTAAAAGATAATTGGGGCCTGGAGAAATGGCTCAGAGGTTAAGAGCACTGGCCTCTCTTCTAGAGGTCCTGAGTACAAATCCCAGCAACCACATGGTGGCTCACAACCATCTATAATGAGATCTGGTGCCCTCTTCCGGCATGTAGGTTTACATGCAGGCAGAACACAGTCAAATGGTGGGAACTAGAAAGATCATCCTGAGTGAGGTGTCCCAGGAAGCAGAAAGACACACATGGTATATACTCACTTATAAATGGATATTAGACATATAATATAGGATAAACATACCAAAATCTGTACACCTAAAGAAGCTAAGCAAGAAGGAGGACCCTGGGTAAGATGCTCAATCCTCATTCAGAAAGGCAAACGGAATGGACATCATGTTCTGCCCAGTTCACGAACCCCAAAAGAGCAGGAATAAACAGACTCCGCTGTAAATACATGAGGTTTTTTTATTGTAAATTACAAGCTGCAGCTTGGGCCTACATAGCCCCACCGCTTTGGCAGTGAGTGTGCCGTGCCCAGGTTAGTTGGGTGATTTAAAGATTCTGGTCCATCCCAGCATGCCCAAGGCAGGGGCGATTCCTGCCTGGCAAGCATCTATTGGTCAAGATGCTACATT
This sequence comes from Psammomys obesus, assembly GCF_907164565.1. Taxonomy (NCBI): domain Eukaryota; kingdom Metazoa; phylum Chordata; class Mammalia; order Rodentia; family Muridae; genus Psammomys; species Psammomys obesus. Next base: position 1,817,307 of record NW_026596125.1, read on the forward strand.
TTGAATCGATTGGCTATAGGAAGGTTCCCAGACCATAATGACCTGGTGTTCCTCCCTAGGGGGATGGTCCAGTTTCCTAGCAACTGTATCTCTAGTTGGTGGGGAAAGAAAGCAGCGAGGTGTCTCTTCCCCTCAGGGCATTACTAGATTTCTTTCCGTACCTACTTCAGGTCTTAATAATAGCTGCTAATTTATCTTTTGGTCTCTCGATCAGAAGAGAAAGTAGGAATAGTACAGGAGCCTAACACAGAGGGACTGTTAGTTATTATTTAAATAAATATGAGGCTGGGGTCAACCGATCTCTGCAAGAGGTTTATTGATTGGGTATGGAGGGAGTGGGGGAAACAGGACATGGTGGGGAGAGAGAAAGAAAGGGGAAGGGGGGCCCCGAGAGAGTGTGTGAGAGGGAGAGAGAGAGAGAGCGAGAGAGAGAAAGCAAGAGGAGAGTAAGAGAAAGAGAGAGTAAGAGAATAAGAGAGAGACCATGTGTCGGGGTTGGCCATTTAAGGGCAAGGTAACCACGCCTTCCAGGTGTGGTCATAAGTTGCTCAGGAGCAGGTTGTGTTCCGAAATACTAACAGGGACTCTGAAAGACTCTGCCCAGCAAGGTATTAAAGCAGATGCTGAGACTCATAGCCAAACTTTGGGCAGAGTGCAGGGAATCTTATGAAAGAAGGGGGAGATAGAAAGACCATAGGGGACAAGAGTTCTACAAGGAGAGCAACAGAACCAAAATATCTGGGCTCAGTGGTCTTTTCTGAGACTGATACTCCAACCAAGGACCATTCATGGAGATAACCTAGAACCCCTGCCCAGATGTAGCCCATGGCATCTCAGTGTCCAAGTGAGTACCCTAGTAAAGGGAACAGTGGCTGTCTCTGACATGAACTCAGTGGCTGGTTCTTTGATCACCTCCCCCTAACAGAGGAGGATGGGGGGGGGGGCAGCTTTACCAGGCCACAGAGAAAGACAATGCAGAGAGTCCTGATGAGACCTGATAGGCTAGGGTGAGATAGAAGGGAAGGAGGACCTCCCCTATCAGTGGACTTGGGGAGGGGCATGGGAGAAGAGGAACAGAGGGTAGGACTGGGAGGGGATGAGGGAAGGGGCTACAGCTGGAATACAAAGTGAATAAATTGTAATAAATTAAAATTTTTTAAATAAATAAATAAATCTGAAGAAGAATAGAGGGAAAAGGAGGAGAGAGAAGCAAAAGCAGCAGCAGAAGAAAAAGAAGAAAAGAAAGTTGCGCTGGTCAAGAAAGTGACAGATGCCCCACTGATCCTGGAGTGTGTTTAGAGTGGCAATTTTACTTTGGAGGACAAGCTTAGTCCAAGGGGCATGAAGACCATCTTTCTTGACTGCCTCTCTAAGTTCTTTTAAATTTGTAGCTTGACAGGGGTACCAATTAAGTGGTGTGGCCCGCATTGAAGACTGCATGGAAATGCCTGAAATTCCTGACTTAATGAGAGAATAATGAGGTTTATGGGCAGTAGAGGGAGAGGAGGGAATTATCCCGAAGCTTAAGTGGCCTTTTCTCTGCCTTTGTAATGGATTCACAGAGATTACAAAGTTGTTGCATCACTGGGGGTGGGGGTGGGGAAGGTGAGGTCTTAGGGGGAGGAAGCAGGAGCTGCCACAGTGATCCTTCCACTTTGGTGGAGGGAGGGGGAGGGGGGAAGAAGTGAATGGGGCCTGGAGGGGAGGGCTTACGCTGTGCTTCCTCCAGGGAGCTGTATGGTGGAAAGAGGAGAAATAAACTGGATTGGACTGGGCAAGAGCATGCTGCTGATGCTGAGGAGGAAGTGGCTCTGTTTGACTTTAATTTCCCGTTCAAGGGCTGTGAGATCTGGAGCAGGGTGGTCATAGGACAGTCATCTTCAGACTGGGGATGCAGCATCCTCGGCGGGCCCCATTTTAGGTGTCCTACAAATTGGCAGATCGCAGCTCTGATAAGCGGTAAAGGAGAAGAGGGAGTTTTCCCTTGTGTGTCTTGTTGGCAGGCGAGGTAAGTCCACGAGTCAGAGCTGTAAGCATCTCCCGTGGCCACCCACAGTGCTGTTTCAAGGACTTCCTCCTAAAATGAGGAGGCTTTTTTTTTGGTGAGTTTTATTCCACGGGATTCAAGAGGACCCCTATTTCCCAAATCTGAGGTTTCTTTTGATGTGGTAAGGTGTTCCCCATGATAGAAAAGGAAAGGAAACACCAGGGCCAGTTCCGTAGCCTTACAGAGCTGCAGCGTGTTCTTCAAAGCCCGAGGCACAAGCCCGGCTGCAGTTTTAAGACTTCCAGCAACCACCCTGGTGGTATTTTCAGGTGCTTTGTTCTATGTTACCTTTTGTTTATTTTTTATTTTTTTAATAATAAGAGATAAAAGACAGGTAATTATTGCTGACACCCATATGGGCTATTGGGGTTCAGACAGGTTTCAGGGATTTCTACCAACACCAAGGAGTAGCTCTGGCCAGAAGATGTCAGTGTGCCTCAGCCCAACATGATGGCACAAACCAAAAACAAAGAAGGAAAAGATAAACTGCCAGGCCTCAGTGTGGGGAGACTTAGGGCCTTGAAGCTAATGCCAGAAGGCCGGGCACTCACCTGTACTGGAGTTCCTGTGATCTCCACTTTAGATGCCAGCTGCTGCCTGTGTCCGCGTCCCCCCTCGGGCTAGTCTGGCTTCTTGTGCACCAAACTGGACTGGAGGGGGGAAAGCTTCGCCTGGCAATGGGTGAGCAGTGAGCGCAATGCAAACTGGTTCGGTTTATTGAGGTGGGGGGGGGGAGGCATTTATGGCCCTGGGGAGGTTTGTGTGGCCATGTACCATTGGCCAGGGCAGGAAGATGCTTTGTCTGCATATTCAGGAGCTATAGGGGTGGGGTGGAGTGGGGGACCTTATAAGGTCAAGCAAGGATAACTGTGAGGGGAATCAGTTTTTACTAGGGTTGATGGTAGGCTTTATGGCATCATGTTGGGAGAAGGGAGGTAGCCAACTCCTGCCATCCTCATGTTTAAGATAGCGGGGGTTGAAGTTAGGCCATTACAGTCCCACAGAGATAAAAGCTATACCCAAGCTTTACAAATACATGGCCGGGGCTGAGCACAGAGTGTTTCTATCTAAATATCCCTAGGCCTGGGCCTGGAAGCTTCTAGCCTCTGTACAATCACAATCTAATCTTCTGCAAACCTAGACCTCCAGCTTCCATCTACTAACCTAAGCCTAGAATTTTTTTCAGCCTCCAGGATTTACTGCTGAATAAGCTCATCCTGTGTAGTTCTTTTTGAACTCTGGCTGGCTGGTTCAACTTAGCTATTTTGGTTCAATACTCCTCTCCAAGCTGACTGATTCAAGCTGGTTTCTTTCCAGACTTCTCACTGAATTGCTCTGCTTGGAAAACTGCCTCTGAACTAACTCTATGAACTAAACTGTACAAACTTGAACTACACTCAACTGTAGTCCCAAACTCTGCTCTACTATCTCCATGAATGCTCTTTGTGCTGCTCTTAAGTAGTCTCACTCTCAGAGTTGGACATATTCTATCTCTGACTCACTCTGTCAAATCTTTCTCTGATTTGTCACTTTGTCTGCCCCTCAATTAAACATCATTGTTTGAGATTAAGTGTGTACTAAATTCCAGACAGGCATTAAAGGTGTGTTGTGTCTATATTCCAGCCAGACAGATTAAGGGTGTGTATTCCAGCCAGAGAAAGTATATACAGCCAGATCACTCAGACCTAGGCCTTTGGATGTGATCCCTTGCCAGAGCAGTCATATTGCTGGATTAAAATTCCTCTAGAGGTCCAGAACTCAGAGATCTGCCTGCCTCTGCCTCCTGAGTGCTGGGATTAAAGGTGTGCACCATCACTGCCAGGCTCTCAAAATGTATTCTTGTCAATAAACAGTACAGGCCTATTTCATATTACACTTTTATTTCAGGCTATCTCTGCCACCTCTCAGCCACTGCCATGAATACTGATCCTAAACGTGATAACTGCAGTGTGTCATGCACAGACTTAAGTCTGTAACTACCACAGCCATTATGTGTCCAAAGTGTCCATGTGGACAACTGAAGTCTTCCTAGTTAGTCTTTTTCAGCACACTGCTGCAGTCCTGTGGATTCATCACTCCTCTAGCCTCCTTTCTTTTTTTCCCCAGGTCTAACTCAGATTTGCCCACAGATTTGGTTTGACTAAATTAATCATTCCTTAATATGAATGCACAATCTATTTCTAGAAAATTTAAAAGGGAGTTGGGTCTGCTTTATAAAATGGAGTCTGTTGGGGCACACAGCCCAAAAGCTACTCTTCAACACAACATGGAATAACTCAGAGCAAGGCACTAACTTAAGACACTGTGCTCTCCTCAACCCCAGGACTCAAAGTTTGGTTGGTTTTGGTTTGATTTGGTTTTTGAAACAAGATCTCTCTATATATTCTTGGCTGTCCTGGAACTCACTAAATAGATCAGGCAGGCCTCGAACTCATAGATCCACCTCTGCTTCCCAAGTGCTAGGATTAAAGGTGTGCACCACCATGACCAGCCTCAGCTTTGCTTGTTTTGAAAGAATCTTAGGTAGCACATGCTTACTTATGTAGTCTAAGCTGGATTCAACCTCTCGCCTCTGCCTCCCAAGTACTAATATTAGAGGTGTGTGTGCTCATCTAACTAAATCTTATCATCCAAAGCCCCACTCCTCCTGAACCCACCAATATGCCCTCCCCCCATTGGAAAACAAACCAAAGAAGAGCGCTTTGTAGGAGAATCATGTTCCTTAGGGTAAGAAGCCACCTCTCTTCAATGTGAAGCCAAGAGACCAGTCAGAACCCATAGATATGAAACAGAAGAAATTTAATTTCAGAATAGTACATGAATATAAAAGACAATATATATGAGTGTTTCTTTACAATTACATATATATATGCAAAATAATGAAAAATAACAAATAGAAGCAACCTTCTCTTAAACCTTTTGGGGGTTGGGTGAGTGAGTGCAGAGAGTGTGCACAGGTGAGCCTTGCTGAAAGACTTTGGGTGAGAGAATGCCTTCCCTGTAGCCCACTGGTCCAAGCATGTCAGGGGCATGCTCAAAAGCTCTTCAACCTGGGCTGTAGCCTCATGAGCTCCAGTTTCCATGGTGACACAAGCACTCAGACTATTTATCCTCCACCTCCTCACCAGCCCACCTCCATCAACTCCACACTGTTCTCAGCATTAGCTGTCTAGTAAAACCAGCTTTTGACAGGGAGTCTGCCATCAGGCTGTAGGCACTGTGGTCACTCAAAAGCTTCATCTTAGGAAGCCAGATTCTCTCCAAATTCTAGGATAGTCCTATCAGTTTAGACCTTGATCCTAATCTTAGTCTAAAGACTTTAGAGTAGAAGAGCAGGGATGATGTTGTCTCCGGGGAAAAGGACGTCATGGAGAAAAGGCCTCAGCACAGGACTGAAATGACAGTGCTAGTGAGGTCTCCATGAAGCAGGCAGGCAGGCAGCAGTCTAGAGACAGCTCTTCTCAGATATGGCCTCCTGCCTATGCATGTTCACATGGCCAGTCACAGCGACTGCCTTGTCCCCCAGGAGGCAGTATTTTAAATCATCCACAGATACAAGCTCCTCTGAGGGAAGCCAGACAGAAACACTACTCAAGAGGAAAGAACAGCTCTGCTCTGAGATGAGCTGACTTCTATACAGGCCAACAAAATAGTGGCCTCCAGAGCTCCACCCTGTAATGCCTCATCTCCCACAGGTGTTTCCTCAGCAATCCTGACTGACTCAAGGAGGAATCAGCACATTCTGTGTGGAGAGCCAACTGTGGGTTCCCTCAGGATTCATCAGCTGTGCTTCTAAAATGTTCTGTCACTCTGATACAACCAATGTTGTCTCCCAAGTACTGTTTTCTACACAGTGTGTGTGTGTGTTTATGTGTGTGTGTGTATGTGAATGGGAGTGGGGGTTCAAACCTAATCACTGATCTCAGTGAGAAAATCCACGTCTGTGAAAGGTTAGAAAAAGGGCCCACAGCCTCCACTCATTTATGTAGTGCAGATTCAAATCAGATATGATCTGTCTCTTCATACTCATGTCCCTCTGGCAAAAATATACTACCCTATGTTGACACCCTATGGCAATTAACCCCAGAGAGAAAGAAAAGGTACTTCCAAAGAGATTGCTCCAACATAAAAAATAAACACAACAAACATCCTTTAAAACATCGGTTAGCCGGGCAGTGTCACACATACCCAGCACTCAGGAGGCAGAGAAGGGAGAACTCTGAGTTCGAGGCCAACCTGGTCTACAGAGGGAGTTTCAGGAAGCCAAGGCTACACAGAAAAATTCTGTCTCAAACCACAGCCCCCTCAAAAAAAAAAAAAAAAGACATAGATTAAGTACATTAGTTAAATACTGGCTCAAAAACAGCAACTGCACACCCTGTCAAAAGGGCAACAGCACCTTCTGGGACAACAATGAAGCTTCTGTCTGTTTCCCAGAAGATCCCACAGGGTTAGAACAGCCACATATAAGACACAAAAGGTTATGCTGTTCCTCAAGTTTATTCTGCACTGGATCACAGCTTCTATGAGGAAAAAATGACCTAAAATACCCTTAAAGCAAGAGAATGACTATCCAATAAATAAATAAAATATACATTCCCAAAGACACACGCTAACTGCCCAAGAGGCCAGCTACAGAAAAGCATGTGCTTAGGGCACACTTCTCTCTCACCAGCCTCACCCAGAGTACCCCTAGTCATTGGTTCCATTAGCTCACACTCATCTCCTAAGTCCTGCTCTCTCTCTCTGTCTCACTAACAGAATGCAGACTCTTAGATACATCAAGGCACTGCTCGGCTCTCTGCATAGTGCTACATTACAGCATGGTGGAACACACTTAGAGCAAGCTCCATGCTGAGGTGAACTTCTCTGATTTGCTAATACAAAAGGATTTTCTGTTTGACCATATTATATACCCGCCACAAGAAATTTAAAAAAGAAGAAATTTTTCTTGTTAACAATAACAGAAACCTAGACAAATGAATTTGCTAATAAAAATATTTAAGGATAACCTAAAACTGCTTTAGAGAAAGGAACTTAAAGTTCATTGTAGATTCTCACACCTCCACTGCTCCCAAACTATGCAGCTAAAAGGCCAAATACACATTTTCCTTCACTATTACTGTTAAACAGTATGGTGTGGAAGAGAGAGGTGAAGACAGACACAAAGTCAGCCTTCATCTCAACAACAACACAACTTTTCAACTGTCTATCATTAGGTTGGCAAACCATATTTTGCTGGGTACCTGGTTCCCCACAGTGGGGTGAGGATGGTTGCACAGTTCAACAAAGCCAGGCCCACAACTCAACATCCTCAACTGCTCAATGGGAAGTGGCTCTGCTGTACTCCATCACTCCCTGTGCCCATTCTGACAAGGAGAAGGGCAGTCAACATCTGGGCTAGATTATGGGGACATACCACACCTGCTCCCTGTGGGAGCTCTCTTGTCAAATCATATGGGCCCTGCAGAAACTGCTACACATGCCTTTCCTGATTGCAAAGGGCCCTCAGGAGACAGTGGCGCAACACATTTGATCCCTAGGAATGTGTGACAGGACCCTACCAAAGCCAGCCCGCGCCTCCTGGGCCTACTTCAGAGTTTCCACCACATGTAGACTGCAGCAAGCTCTGTGTAGCTGGTCGTGACATTTCTCAAGTCACAGGCATCTGGCACAGAGGGTGGCAGTGGCACCAGCAATGTTTTGAGTGAGAGGATACTAATAAAGGAGTCAAGTTAACAACCACACAACTATTCTCGCACCACAAGGGGAAGACAGTGAGGCATGGGGTGCAGCTTCTTTTTCATTGCCCGGTCAAATCCTCTATATTAGATACAAGAAGTAATAAAGAATGTCTAGGAAAGCTGTACATTCTTTGAACACATATAAGATAAAGCCATTTCTCAAGCTCAAAATGAAAAGGAGTCAAAGACTTTTAACTTAGTATCCACTTAGATTATGAATCTAAATAATGGCTTTTAAAACAGTAGAAAAAATAAAAAGAAAAAAAAAACTAAAAAAAAAAACAACCAGTTATTCAACACTAACAACACAGAGGAAAGCCCCAAATACCAGTTAAAAATAATAATCCACAGTATTTCTAAAAAATATTACTAGCAATTAACCACAAAATTTTGAGGAAACAGAACAGACCTGAGCACATTGACTATGCATGGCTGGCCCTGTCTACCTGCTGCACTGTGGAAGGAGGCAGGCAGCTAGCAGCTTCCTGACACTGAAACAAACAGAGAGTGTGCAGCATTCCCTCAGGGGCACAGCTTCAGAGACATCCAGTGAGTGGGTTAGAGGTATCAGTCGGGTCAGGGGTTGAGTTGGCTTTCACAATCCAAAATGCAGCAAGCAAGCTGCAGGTCCAAACTTCACTGAGAACAGAAATAACACCTGTCCCACTAAAGAGAAACTTCACTGTGGATGACAGGAGAAGTAGCAGGTCTTTCAGAAGAATCCTAGGTTAAAAGAGAAACAATAATCAGACATGCTTTAAAACATTTGCTTTTTAAAATACCCCCCTTGAAAGCTACAGAACTTACACTTAGTATTTTCTCCAAAGTTAGGATTACACAGTTTGAGAGTGTGACCAAGTAAACATCTAGTCTATTAGTGTAATCCCAGTTTGTTAACTCTTCTTAATGACAGGGACAGTTACCATGCCCTCGGAGGGGCATGACTGGGGACGGCTGTTCTCCAATTTCTTGTGTACACTATCTCACTCATCCTCACAGCTACCTAGGATGCTGTCATTTCACAGATTTGGGACCTTCAGGCCACACAAGCTCACCTGTGCCAGGGTAGAAGGCTATTTCACACTAAAATGGAAAACTGACCCAAGTCTAAATAAAAGCTCGTGAGTTACCAGCACTGCCCTGCTCTTCAGAGAACCTTTACTAAACCAACAACATCAACACTGACACTACTGAGCCACAGAGAAAAGCAAAAGGGTTTGTAGGCGGGTGTGTATGCAGGTGCATGTGTTGGCGGGACTAGGGACAGAGCCCAAGACATTGCATACGCTAGGCAAGTACTATAACACTGAAATAATATTTCCCTAGCCAGGACATACTGCTTGCCTCCTAGAACCAGATGAGGGGAGACAACACAGATGAAGTAAATGCCAGAAATCATATAGTCGATGTCCAGACTTTGTAGTGTTGACAAGAACTCAACGGAAAGTTATTCAGACAAGGCTTCAGAGAGGGAAGGCTAAACTGGACTTCAAAGCATTAGAAAGACTTCGCTGCTGAAAATAATGCCCCTTGATGAGTAGGTGTCCCCTCACGTGGTCTCATGTGGGGTGATTTTGCCCTGTATTCTCAAGGGACACTGGTAATGTCTGGAGGAACGTTCAGTTATCACACCTGAAAGAAGGATGCTAGTGGCATCTTCTGGATCAAAGCTGCTGGATATCACACAATGCTCAGAACAGCTCCAGACAATTATGACCAAAGTGTCAGCAGTGGCTTAGAAGCCCTGTGCTAAACAGGAGTCTCCATAATGCTACAGATGGTAAGAGGGACAGTACATTATCTTCTTCTAAGGGTATCTTTAACCAGCTGGGATTGCATCCACTGTTCTGTAAGAGAGGTGTGTGGCAGCCAGGCTCCTGAGCTGCAGGCCTGGAGACTGCCAAATTCAGACCTGAAGATACCATTTGCCAGGGAGCTATGGAAGCAGATTAAGGCGCTAAGGGAGGTAAAACGCAAGAGAAGAGTGGAGAACTTAAACTCAATTAGTCAAAAATAAGCTAGATGTGGTGGTATACAATCTTTTATAATGCCTAAAATCCCAGCTACTCAGGAGGCAGAGGTAAGATCACATGCTTAACAGCAACCTGAAAACTAAGAGAAATCATGTCTCAAAAAAAAAAAGAAAAGAAAAGAAAAGAAAAGGGCTGCCTAAGAACCTAGCTCAATAGTAGAGCATTAGTAAAGCTTGTATTCATACTCCATCACCACAAAAACTAAACCTAAAACAAACAGAAGAAAGGAATTGGCAGATAACAGTAACCCACAGTAAAAGGGAAAAGATTAAAGAGGAAGACAACAAGAGTAGTGTGCCATCAAGACGTGAGATAAGTTGGAGGAGGGAGGTTCTGACACGTGAGGATGCCATCTCTCATCCACCAAAAGGTCCTGTGTTATCTGTAGGCCTCTACTCTCCAGAAAAATAAATAAATAAAATTAAAAAAAAAAAATCCCTTATTTCTTTCTAAAACAGAGTTGTCAAAATGGAAAGACATGACTTTCTGCTTATCTTTAAATATGAAAGTAACAACAGACATAATTGATACAAGACAATATATTCTTTTAAAAAATTTAACTCATGCTTTGAGTTTAAAAAGAAATTTTTAAAATGTTTAAAAAAGGGGGCTGGAGAGATGGCTCAGAGGATAAGAGCACTGATTGCTCTTCCCAAAGGTCCTGAGTTCAATTCCCAGCAACCACATGGTGGCTCACAACCATCTAAACATGAAATCTGGTTTCCTCTTCTGGCGTGCAGGTGTACATGCTAACACACATTGCATAAGTAATAAATAAATAAATATTTAAAAAATGTTTAAAAAAGACATTTAAAAGGAACTATTTGGATACAAATAACTCAAACACTGCGTACTGCAGTAGCACAATTCTGTGCAAAAGAAAGGAGGAAGTAAAAGCAAGACCATACCAAAGCCTAATTTTCTAGAAAAGAATACAGATTCCTCACAATGACTTTATTGTGACCGGGATGGGACCCCAAGGCCTCATGTGTGTTCCACCACTGAGCTACACTGCCAACACACTTGTGCTCTTTGCACTACTGATACATCAAGTAGTAACTGAACTTCTGGAAATCCTCCTGCCATCCCTCCTCAGTGCTGGGATTTCAGTTGCACAGGACCATGCCTGCCCAGAGCAGCTTTTTACAGAAGAGCTCAGAAAAGTTTGTGATCCTGGCATTAAACAATCCTCTCTGATAAACAGCTTCAAAATCATGCTGACATAGTTTCCAAGATCCTTCTATGACTAAGTCTAAAGTCTGCACAGAAGAAGAAATGACTTTCACGAGCATACTCTTGGCATGGCCGTTCTCAGCCTCACAGAGCCATTTGACCTTGTGTCACCTTGTTTAACAAGTATTCTTAAAACAGTCCTGTCTGTCCATAGCAGGCATCAGTGGGTGTCCCTCAGTAACTGAGGGCATTGCTAAGTAGAATAAGCCTCCAAATTCCTCCTGGCTGCAATCATACGACCTTGGACATTCCAAACAAGAAACACTACTGACCGAGAAAACACAGAGAAGAACCACATTCAGTAAGAACAGAGGAAGACTCCAATGAGTACCTTTTTTCCCCTCTTTCTTCCCCTCAGACCATTTCAATCTTGTTGGTGTCATTGTGACAGTTGGAGAGCCAGAGAAGAACTGCAACGAGAAAAGTGTACAGTGGCTTAAATGATCAAATGTCAGTGCTTCTTTACAGAGACAGTAAGTATACCTCTCTAATCTTAACTTGCTAGTGTTGGCTTTATTGAAGTAGCCTAGGCTACATTGAAGGCCTCCCAGAGCCAAGGAGGCCTGGCTTAAATGCTAACCTGCCCTATGACATTTCTGCTTAGAATTAACTGACCCTTTAGCACTTGTTTACAGAGCTAGTGTGCTGTATTGGTCATTTGTACATGTAACTAGATGTGCTGGTTAGTTTTTTGTCAATTTGACACAAGTTAGAGTCATCCGGGGAGAAGAACTCTCAACTGAGATAATGCCTCCATCATACTGGCCTGTAGGCAAGCATGTGGGGCATTTTCTTGATTAATGATGTAGGAGGGCATAGGCACTGTAAGGGTGCCACCCTGGGCAGATAGTCTTTGGTTCTATAATAAAATAAAACAAGCTTAGTGAACCATATGGCACAAGCCAGTAAGCCATGTTCCTCCATGGCCTCTGCTTCAATTCCTGCCTTCAGTTCCTACATTGACTTCCCTCCATTAAGATGAAAGTCAAACAAACCCTTTCCTTCCTGAGTTTTTTGGTCAGTGTTGATCACAGCAACAGAAAGCAAATTAATATACATGCTTTCTCTTTTTTGAACTCAAAACATGTTGAATGACCTGGTGAAAACCTACAGAAAAGGCCGTGAGCACTGTTGACTGACCCAGAGAGTCACGGTAGAGCAGGGGCCAGTCTGTCAGCCTCCTTCCCAGGGACACAGGAAAGAATGCATCTTACCAAGCTCATATTCTCTTTACTGGCTCTCTTCAGTTCCCCCATGGCCACAGACTCTGGAGTAGAGGGGCTGTTTTTCTTTTCTGACATCATCTGGTTGCCCAGGACTTTGCGCTGATTTAGGGACAGAAAATATTTTGTTCATGAGCATTTACTATTTTATAGTTGTCTGGCCTTCAAAACTACATCAGCTTTGGTTAAAAAAACAACTCAGAAGCAAAGAGGCCATGTCAGATGAGGGAGGGGAAGGCAAACACCAAGAACTATAGCTTCTCTGGGTGACTTCAACTACTTTTATTAGCAAACAGGAGTATATCTGTAAGTATGAAGGATCCCAGTCATCCAGAAGGTTGGGCTTTTCTGGAGGCACAAGTGTGTACTTTCTGGCAGCTGCTAAGGGTCCCTTCCCCTCCCCACTAAGGGAGCCACCAACTGGTAGTCTCTAGAATTCTGCTTCTCTTTCCTTCCTCAAATAGGCCTAGTAAATGTGCATAAATTGTCTAAGAATTCTTAATACAGTCACAAAAGGCCCAGGCCTTCTCAGAAGGGTCACATGACCACTGACACACAGAGCAGGAATACAAGGTCTTCTGAACAGGCCTGAAGCTGATGCAGGCTGCTGCAGCAGCAAAAAAGATCAAGTCTACCTTAGAGAAGCCCCCTTTCCTTCCAGAAGAAATCTGAATTCCAAAATAAGAACACTATCAAAAATAAAACACCAAAGGAAAAAATACTAAACTGAACTAAAAAACTAAAGCATTAAACCCTACATTATAACTATCAACATCAGGGCTCAGAATATTGTGATGTAATCAGTTATTCACATGAGACACTCCAGAGAAAAGCCGTCCTCCAAAACAAGAGGTTGATGCGGGACCGCTGTCAGACACATCTCTGTAAAACTGTAAAAAATTTGAAAAGCAAATTTCTGATAGTTGTTTTCGTAAAGGTTTTGTTTATTTGTGTGTATGTGAGTACAATTGCCTGCGGAGGGCAGCAGCACCAGATCCCCTGGAGCTGAAATTATAGACGGTTGTAAATGCCCAATGTGGATGCTGGGAACTGAACTCTGGTCTTCTGGAAGAACAGCAAGTGCTCTTAACTGCTGAGCCATGTCTCTAGCTCCCAAAAGTTTTCATTTTTAAAAAGACCTAAAAATCAAAAAGCTATTTTTGTTGTTTTATCAAGACAGGATTTCTCTGTGCAGCCCTGGCTATCCTGGAAGTCGCTCTGGGGACCAGGCTAGCCTCAAACACACAGGATCTGCCTGCTCTGCCTCCTGAGTGCTGGGATTAAAGGTGAGCACCACCACTGACCAAATAGATTTTTTTTTTAAGAAGAAAAAGTAAAATCGCTAACACACACACGCTAGAAAAATAAAGCCTGTATATCCTCCTTTCAGAAGGCAAGAATCACCTGAGGATGCTGAGCTGGGAATGCTAGGATACAAGAGAATGGATTCTAGATCTCTACAAAGTATAAAAAGGATCAAAACTATTGGGCAGTAGTGGCACATGCCTTTACTCCAGCACTCTGGGAGCCAGAGGCAGGCAGATTTCTCAGTTAGCCAGCCTTGGTTTAAGCACTGAAATGAACTTAAGACCCACACCACAAGAGGGAGCCCACACCTGACACTGCCTGGATGGACAGGAACCAGAGCAGGACAGCCCAGAGACCCAGGATAGAACCAAAATAAAAATAAAACGCAATGAAATGATTCCTAACGATATTCTGCTATACTCATAGATTGGTGCCTAGCTCAACTGTTATCAGAGAGGCTTCATCCCCCAACTGATCAAAGCAAGTGCAGAGACCCACACCCAAACAACAGGCAGAGTCAGAAAACCTTGCAAAAGAGAAGGAAGGATTGTAGGAGTCAGAGGGGTTGTGAACATCACAAGAACATGGCCCACAGAACCAACTAAGCAGGACTCACGGGCCTCACAGAGACTGAAGCAACAAACATGGACCCTGGATGGGTCTGAGCTAGGCCGTCATTGTGTAATTTGGTGTTCTTATGAGACTCCTAACGGTGGGAGTGGGGCTGTCTCTGATTCTTTTCCTCCCTCTGGGTTGCCTTGTCCAACCTTGATATGAGGGTTTGCACCTAGTCTTATTGTAACTTGTGATGTCATGTTCAATGGATATGATATCCCTGGGAGGTTTGCTCTTTTCTGAAGGGAAACCTAAGAGGAGTGGATCTGAGAAAGAGGAGAGGTGGAAAGTGGGGGGACAGGGAGGAGGAGAGGAAGGGAAAACTGAGGTAGGAATGTCATAAATGAGAGAAAAATAAAAAGAAAGGAGAAAGGAAGGAAGAAGAAAGAAAGAACGAGAAAGAGAGAGAGAAAGAAAGAAAGAAAGAAAGAAAGAAAGAAAGAAAGAAAGAAAGAAAGAAAGAAAAAAAGAAAGAAAGAAAGAAAAAGAAAGACTTTGAGCCCTATGACCTACTGCCACCTGATGGCCACTTGCACTAACTACATTAGCGTTCAGCAATCTGCGCACACAGTGACAGCAGCAACACAGAAATATACTTCTATTTGTCCTAAAAACAAGATTTCTAATAGTTTTGATACATGTAAAGAGATTAAACAACAGTGACAATATTAAGTTCACCAAAAATAAAAGATATCAAAATTCATTGGAGCATCAGAAAAATCCATTTTTCCAACAAGTTCCCTGGTCCTCCGCTTGCTCAATTCTCCACAGATGTAGCAAAGCACAGAAAGCAGGGTGTAGAGGGAAGCAGGAAGCAAGAGAGACTCCTGTCCTCAGACATAGGAAGGAAGGAGGCCAGTGTCCCTTCACGCTGCAGAGTTCCTTCCACTGGTACTGCAGTAAAACACTTTAGAAAATAAGGCCTTTTCTGAACTTTTCCTCAACAAGTGACCCTTTCTAGGACTCCAAGAATAGAAATAAGCTGTTTATGCACAAGAAAATAAGATGCAAATTTCCTGAGAATCGATTCGAACAGCAGAGCAGGCTCACCTTAATAAGCCCACTGAAGGAGCGTGAGCGGGCTCTCTTCTGGACCCTGGGAGTAGAAGGTTCTCGCCCTGGCGTTTGAGTTAAAGATTGCTTATGGAACTACAAGAAAATGCAGAGAACAATTACAAAATACAGAAATATAAAAAACGAGAAAATACAGAGAACAATTAATACTGTGCCATCAAAAAGTGACAGTCTAAGGCAAGTAACAGCTGAGTGTAGATATCCAGAAAATAAAAAACTCTGTGTATGGAGATGTATCGAGTGGTTTGACAGGGAATCACAAAAGCAGAAGCGATACTCAAAAGCAAACACTAAATGTACTCAGTCACTCAGACTCTCTGCATGAGGAACCGCTGCCCCACCTTACAGGCAGGAAACCAGATCCAGAGCTTGTAAACCTAAGATCTGCTAACCCTGAAATTGCTTTTTCATCAAGTACCCCGGAATAGAAGGTTACTACCCTCAGTCTTCAGCTTAACAGACTACACGCCAGGGTTTATTTTTAAGACGGAGTCTCACGTAGCACAGGTTGGCCTCAACTCTCTATGGACAGGATGACCTTTAACTCCTACTCTTCCTACCGTGTCCTTCCTGTCCACCTTCCAAGTCATGACATTATAAACCTAGATGGCCATACCCAGTTTGTGAGGTGTCAGGGAAGCAGCCCAGAGCCCGTGTATGTAGAACAAGCACTCTACCTCAGCCACATCACCAGAATGCTCCTGAGGTGTTAAAGCTCTCTGACTACGGTTCACAGTTGTTGGCCAGCACTGCTGTGAAGGGAAAGAGACTAAATACAGACTTAATGCTGTCAGCTCTTTGTGTAGAACTCACAGAAATCTGCCTGTCTCTCCCTCCCTACTGCTGGGATCACAGATATATGACACCATACTCGAGTTCTGTGGCCCTAAACCATCTCTAATGGCCGTGACAAAACACTTGTAATGGACTTCGTCTATCATTGAGAACAGCTCAGTTCCCAGCACTGTAGAATACCTTTTTATCCTGCCCTATGCCGGAGATGCTCCAAGAAAAATAAAGACAATCTCTCCCAAAAAAAGTACTAACTGAACAAGAAACAAAAAAAAAAAAAAAAGCTGACTTGCTGTAGTTGGATCTACAATGTCCTCCAAAGCCAGGGCTGTTGGGGAGGGGGTTTCTACCCTACACACTACTGGGAAGTGGAAGGGCCTAGTGGGAGGTCTTGGTTCACTGGGGGCATGCCCTCATAGGGTACTATGGCACCTGGCCATGAGGAATACTGCTTTGCCCTGCTCATGCTGATGCCATGATGTCAGTCCTCCCACAGGCCCAATAGCAACTCAGTCATGGGCAGAAATTTCCGCAATCCTTCCTTTCACATGTGGATTACCCTAGGAGTTTGTACAGGAGGGGAAAACAGAACAATGCACTGGTGTTGCCTGTGTGACTAAAATTCAAGAGGGACTGAGACAAATTTCCTGAGAAACTCCCAACTAGTAAGGATTCACTCAAACCATGCTTCTTTGTTGTTGTTTTGTTTTGTTTTGTTTTGTTTTTTGAGACAAGGCTTCTCTGTGCAATCCAGCTGTGCTGGAACTTACTCTGTAGACCAGGCTGACCTCGAACTAAGAAATTCACCTGTCTCTGCCTCCCAAGCACTGGACTTAGGAGCATGCACCACCACTGCCCAGCTTTAAATCATGCTTTGAGTCCTCAAAATGGCAAATGAAAGACCTAATCTTACTTCCAAAACCCCAAAATAAGCAAACTCAGCCAGAAGAACTCCTGTTTAAGACACTAGGAGCCTGCTTTGGGGTGTTGCCTCAGAAGAGCTACCTCTCCTGCCCTGCCAGCCTCCCTGTCCATCCTCTCCTCCTCTACCAGTGTGGTGCATCCAGGTTACAACCACTGTTTCACAAACCTAAAAACTGGATTCAGAAATTATTTGTGTAGAAAATACACAGCATTTAAATTCTGGAACAATACATTGGATCTGCTGGTTCTTTCCAAGAAAACTTGGTACATGACCAAATTTACAGATATTCTAAGCACAACCAATTTACAGAAAGCCAAGCACTTCCACACCTCTCTCCAGAAGGACAGGAGTACACTGCAATTCCATCAATAAGCCTGACTTTTTGGCTGAGCCAAAGTTTGTTCCAAGCGAGAATGAACCGAAATGTGATTCTTAATGGTGTGCTCTGGTGATTCCTAGAGCCCACGCTATTTTCCTACATCCAGGTACCTGTCTGATAAGTTGTTTCTTCTTCGCTGAGTCTGGCATGTTATGAACATGTTGGAAGAGCTCTCTCAATGCCTCTTCTGTATGTTGCTGGGTCTCCTCCTGCTGAGAGCAAGAATCTACCCTGTTCCATTTCTGAGACCTTGCCAGCTGGAAGGGCATGGTATGACATGAGGTTGTCAGATCAAGATCATCCTAAAGAAAAATGTATAAAAAAGGAAATTAATACATCTTACTGGTTTTGTTTTGAGTTCCCACAGTAACTCTGATCAAAAGAAGGAGAGTGGAAACATGACATACTACTATATCCAGGAACAAGGAAAATCCTAACACAACTACCAGATAAAGAAAAACCTATTAGTAAAGGGTTCTGAATGGTCTACTTTCATGATGTGCCCAGAAAGTCAACATGCATTTAGAATATTGCCAAGCTGGGTGGTGGTAATGCATGCCTTTAATCCCAGCACTCAGGAAGCAGAGGTAGATGGATCTCTGTGAGTTTGAGGCCAGCTCTGTTCTGGTCTACAGAGCTAATCCCAAAACAGCCAGAGCTACATAGCGAGACCCTGTCTCAAAACACCAAAAAATATTGATGTAGAGAATTATAGCTGTTTGAGTTTGATTTTCAACACACTTTTTAATCTCAAGTAATCAATGTTGTGATCCAATAAGGTAAGCTCTAAAGCATTAGTCCCAGCAGACAGAACACAAACACAAAATACAAATATAAACAAAACCTGAGTAAGACTTAACTTCATCCAGACACTGAAGTGGTACATCTACCAGAGAACCCATGGCTACTGGGCCTTGGCTGAAACTCTTTTCCACACAAACTACATGGCAGTAGGAAAGGAGTAAAAGCAACAGCTCTCCAAGAAAAAACACACTCTAGTTAAACTAGTTTTAAAATGTAGTTTCTTTCTGAGTCATACTTGATATTAGCTAAATGAGAGAAAGAAACAAACAGAAGCAGAAAACACAACATAAGATGGCAGTCTCCATGTCTCTAACCGAGGCAAAATACAAGTCAGCCAGGTGCTGGTGGGCCTTTCACAGCTGCTCACCACTACAATACTCTTATGTAATTTTTCTATTAATAAGTGCCATATATTTTTCTGTCTAAACTCATTGGCTCTCAAATGGTGCTGGTTAGCTTTTTCTGTCAATTTGGCACAACCAGCAGTCACCTGGGAAAAGGGAACCTCCGTTGAGAAATTGCCTTTAGCAGATTGGCCTGTGGCCATATCTGTTAGGGAATGGCCTAAGAATTGATGTGGGAGTGTGTAGTTCACTGTGGGCAGCACCATCTCTAGGCAAGTGAGCCTATACAAGAAAGCCTGAGCTGGAGAGCAAGCCAGGGAACAGCACTCGGCCACGGTTTCCACTTAGCTTCCTATTTAAGTTCCTGCCCTGACTTCCCCCAGTGATGAACTGTGACCTGGAAGTGTAAGATGAAATAAGTTGCCTTTGGTCATGGTGTTTATCATTGCAATAGAAAGAAAACTAGAAGACTTTTTTTCTTAATTTTTGTTGAGAAAGAGATCGCACATATGTGAGTGCAAGCGCCCATGAAGGCCAGAAGAAGATGTCAGGTTCTCTAGAGCTGGAGTTACAGATGGTTGCAAGCCCCACCACACGGATGCTAGGGACCAAACTCCAGTCTTCTACAAGAACAGCAAGTGCTGTTAACAACTGAGCCGCCTCTCTAAGCCATGGAATCTTTAAACTATTAACAGTTTAACCATGCCGAAGAACTTGAGTAAGAATTAATTATGTAAGAGTGGATTAATTATGAGAGGGGCTATCTGGCCTGAGTTGGTGCCTCTACTCACATGTACATGCCCTATACACAAATATACACATAAGTAGAAAAAAACATTTTGGGGGTGGTTTTAGACATGGTTTCTTTGTGTAGCCCTTGCTGTCCTAGAACTCACTATGTAAACCAGGCTGGCCTCAAACTGAGAGATCCGCCTGCCTCTGCCTCCTGAATGCTAGGATTAAAGGTGTGTGCCACCACTGCCCACTGAGGACCTCTGAAAGCAAGTGAGCATATAACACAGAGTGGCATTTTTATTTTCATAACTTGCTTCTTAGTCTCTGTCCCTGCTAAAACAAATGATTAGATAAATTTGGGCTGCAACATTAAAAGCACTGGCTTAAGGATGATGTTATACTTTGTTCTAAAACTTCACTAATCTTAACTCTTAACTTTTTTAAGATCAGTTTCCAGTTCTTACCTTTGACACTTGTGTTCTGGAGCCCAAATAGTACAATCTAGCACATTCTCGAATATAAGCAGGAGCCTGGGTAGACATAAAAGAAAACCAGGGCTCATTGGTGAATAGAACCTAAAATTCTTTCAGGCCACAAAAAGAGAATCATAACATTTTCTAATGGGTAGATTACTCTGAAAAGCTAAACACTTTTCAAAATACCATATTTAACCAAACAGACACCTCCACAGATCTGATGGGAAATGCTAGGAAGGTATCACTGGAGTTGCTGCTGTTTTAAAACAAATACAGCATGTGGCACTCACATGAGCCAAAATAACAATACACGCCATTTCCAGTGTCTCCTGCCTCCTGAGCACTCAGCTATTGCTGCTGCCATGCCCTTGCTCTAGCATAATGGGCTCTAGCTTCCTAAAACCTTACATTACTGAGTTATATAGACTTTAGGCTAATTTTGGCATATGACATTTTTGTTTACTTATAAGGTTTGGTTTTGGGTTGTTGTTGTTGTTTTTTTTAATAATAAAGTTGTTTTTGTTTTTGTTTTTTTAAGGAAAGAAAAAACTAGGAAGTAGTGGACCATGCCATTAATCCCAGCACTCAGGAAGCAGCAGCAGGCAGATCTCTGAGTTAAAGGCCAGCCTGGTGTACAGAGCCAGTTCCAAGACAGCCAAGACTACACTAAAAACCCTCTCCAGATGACAGAAGATCTCTATGGAAAGGGTGAATTCTAATGGCCAAGGTGTGGCTGTAGGAGCCACTCCCAAGCATTTAGGAGCTATGGTGGGCAACGGTGTGCGGTCTAAAAAGGTTCCTTTCAAGAGGGCAGTTTGCACCTGGGATCCTCTCAACTGAACCAGAGAGTCTTTAGGAAACTGAGACATTGCATCTCAGGTGCTCAGCAGGAGACCAAGGCAGGGGATTTCGCTTTCAGAGATTAATCTACATGGCTTTTGTGTAAAGGACTGAAATTTACAAAAGACTTACAAACTTCTTGAGAAACTTATCCTCCAGAAACAATGCCTGCTTGGGTTGAAAACCAGGTAAAATGAAAGAGGGATGTCAAACCCACAAAACTTGGGATCAATATGCAGGGTAAAACTAGGCAACCACCAGCTCCCGCTTCCTTCCATGAGAAAAGCCAGGTGACTGAGGGTGGAGCCAGTTAGCCAGAAGACAGAGACAGACTTGGCCCCTATTTCTAGCCCCCTCACCACAATCCATTCTTCTTTGCAATCCCAAACAGCACCTCTCCCCTAGGATCCCACTCTGCCCCATCTTCCTATCCTATCACCAGCCAAATGCTATCCCTTACCTACCTTAAAAAGTTTCTGGGAGTGTTTGATCATAAAAGCCATCCCAGTGTTTAACTTTGTGATATTTTCCTGAAGGTCATTTGCAGTGACCTAATCAGTGAAAAGGGACCAAAGAAAGGGCATTAAGAACTGGGAAGTGCTCGCCAGTGATCAGCTCACTGGTCACCATAACAATCTATTTCTACTGTTTTTCTCACAACTCGTGAGGTAACTGTTCACAGCTACTGCATGCCCACTCTACACAGAAAGGATGAAGAATCAGGTAACAGATCTGGGCTGTAGTTCCCAACCCAGAAAAGCTGCTCATAGTCTCATCTCACATCAAAGCCTATGTTTTGAAGCTGAGCTCTGTGTGTCCAGGTCAAACATTTGTTTAACAGACTCTTTTTAAATGTAAGCCACTAATGGCCCCAATAAGAAATATGTTTAATTTTATGAAAGAAAGCTGAATATATGGAAGTAAAATGGTTAGGACAGGTTAGACTGCTCTGTTGGTTTGGAATATTATCCTAAATGACCACACTACTCTATTCTAAACATTTAGAAATTAATTTATAGTAATCCTTCAATCATTAGAAATCAATTTGATTTTCCAAGGAACATTCCTGTTAAGAATTCATACTGTCTGGCCAAAACAAATATTCTAACTTCTTTCACAGCTACAATAACAATGTCCAGAGAGCGTCCATGAAGGATTACTAGAGACTGACTTATCAGTGAGGTTACAGGAACCAGGTCCCTCCGCTTTGATGACTCCTCACCTCATAAACATGAAGGCTGGACCTTGGATCCTTGATAACCTCACCAATGTATACCCACAGGAGGAGCCCAGCCTGAGAAAATCAAGCCCTAAAGATCTTTCCCTTGATACTAACATTTTTGGGCCACAGGACATGGGGTGCAAACATAAGGGCAAGGTTATGGGCAGACATCTTATTCTTGTCTTGCTTCTTAGCTGTTTGATACAGGAGATCAAGCAGTAACTTCAGCAAGTTACGATTGGCTGGAGGGAGGATGAGGAAGAGCAGCTGCAGAGCTTCAATCTGCCGCTCCTTGTCTGGTATGTTGGTCTTATTTCCTTTATCATCAAACTGCATCAAATCTTGAAAAACAAACAAACAAACAAAAAATATTGGAAAGGAAGAAATAAAACAGCAAAAAAAGTTAATGCTATTATTATGTTTTCTCCTCAGTCCCACCAAAGAAAGAAAAGGAATAAAAGAATCAAGTATAAGCCAGGTGTGGTGGTACATGCCTTTAATCCCAGCATTCTCAGTGGCAGAGGCAGACAGGTTAATGTGAGTTCGAGGCCAACCTGGTCTACAAAGTGAGTCCAGGACAGCCAAGGCTACACAAAGAAGCATCAGATCCCCACGAAATGGATTTACAGACAGTTGTGAGCCACCATGTGGGTGCTAGGAATTGAACTAGGGTCCTGTGGAAAAGCAGCCAGTACTCTTAACCACTGTGCCATCTCTCCAGCCCCAGCATAACCGCTTGGAAAACATTTGGGCAGTGCCTCAAAAAGTTAGTTACAGTTATATCCTATCAATACCCAAAAGTCCACATGTACCTCTGAAAATGTCACTCTTCTGGTCTTTGCTACTCAGACACGCTATGGCTAAAGGGGAAGCAGAGAAATCATGCACAGCATGACTCCAAGCAGGCCCTTTCCAACTCTGCCACACCTTCATATGTCCTCAAGAACAGTGAGTCACCAGGCAGTACAACGGAGGATATCAAACAATGCACCAAATGAAGAGCTCAGCAGGAAGGCAAATAAAACAAAGTCTCTACATGTTAACATAACATTTATTCTTCCTAAATCTTTTTCAAGGATCTAAAACTTTATTTCCCTGAAATGTAACTGTAAAATTCCATGCATATTAGTAATGCATCCTCATTTGTACCATCAAAATCTCCAGTGAATGTCTTTAAAAATCTCAGCTAAAGGGCTAGAGAGATGGCTCAGAGGTTAAGAGCACTTGTCTGGAGCAGAGCTGGGGAGAAAGAGAGGGAGGAAAGGAAGGAGAGAGGGAGGCAGAGAAGGTGAAGGGTAGAGGGAAAGGGAGAAGAGAGAGAAGAAATGCCACAGGTGGAACACTAAGCATAGATTTTGACACTATATCTACTTAGAGCCTACTGAGAAAATTAAGAATAAATTCCATACCACATAGACACAAAGAATTTTTAGCTCCTAGAGGGAAGTATGAGCTAAAAATAGGACATTCTCTAACATACAATAAGTGAAAAAGCAAACCCAGAAAAAGTGTGTAATATTCTGCCCCTACATAAACAGGGAGAAAAGAATATATGTACACAGTGTACAGAATGCCTCTGGAGGACACACAAGACATCACAGCACTGGTTGCCTCTGAGAAGAAGTGGTCCCAGGGAACGGGGTGGGAGAGAAGTGTTTCTATCTTGATCACGTGGACAGACTGCCTACTTAATAAGTGAATAATAATGCTTTTAAAAGAAGTGACTTGCAAAGGCAGAGATGACCTCAACTTAGGCACTGAAATACTTAGCAAAAACTCCAAACCAAGGCAAGAGCACAAAGCCAACAACCATCTAAGAGGTATACACCCAGTGACGCCATCCAAAACCCAAGGGAAGGCACACCTTTATCCAGCAATTGAAATGTTCCAAGCACTATCCTGGGCTATATCTGAGATACAAAAATCAACAGGAAGTTTATTTATCAAAAACATTTAAGGAGATAGAGAGATGACTCGGAGGTTAAGAGTACTTGCTGCTCTTGCAGGCCACCTGCATTCAGTTCCCAGCACCTACAAAGCAGCTCCAGAGGATCCAACCCCTCTTCTGGCCTCCAAGGTCACAGTATGCATGTGGTTCACAAACATATTTACAGGCAAAATACCCATACATATAAAATAAAAATATATAAATCTTTAAACAAATATTTTTTTTTAAAGAAAAACATTTAAGGTCAGTGAGATAGCTCAGAAGGTAAAGATGCTTGCTGTACCTTTACCTGAAATCAGTCATCAGGACATACATGGTAGGAGAGGACTGATTCCCACAAATTGTCCTCTGACCTCCACATGCATGCTATGCCATGTGCACATGAACATATAAAATACATGTAATTTAAAAAAATGTTTAAAAAGGAAAAGGATGAAGAAGAAGAAGGTAACTATTGATCAAATCAAACTAACTAGCCAAGATTTATAAGTACCCAGACGCAGGCAGTAGGATCATAAGTCTGAGCCAATATCAGAATGCCACAGAGTAACAAGCAACAGGAGATCACAAAGAACTTTACTAAATTGAAAACATCTATTTTCATCTCTTCCTTACTTCTCATACTCACCGGAAATCTTGAGGTGGACATGGAAATGTTTATGGGTCAGCAGGGGCTCTGGTAACTCTCCCAGAAACATCTTCAGCAGGGTGGCGACATCATTTGAGTGAAACTCTCCCGAGTCCAAGTCAATATCGGTTCCATTATTGAGAGCATCCCTCAAAAGCTGCTGCCGGACGCTGTTGCCTGGTACTCGGAACAAGCCCTCTACTCGCAAGTCTGCTCAGCATGGACAAGCCAAAAGAAACAAAGAAAACCATGACTAATATACAGAGCATAAACATATTTTTCCCTTTAAAGACCTTACACAGCACCCTTTTTAAAGGAGTTTTTACCAATATTTCTGGGGAAGTTTGAAACCTTTTTGGGCTTCTGAGCACCTAAAGATGACTCAGATTGAAAGGTGGTCCTACAAGGGTCATTCATGCTCCTGAGGTACCACTAGACACTGAATTTAAGCTGATCAATGGCAAAAAAAAAAAAAAAAAAAAAAAAAAAAAAGCTTGAAAAGCAAAGTGAAAGGAAACCCAAATCTCAAGACCTCTTATTTGTGTTCCTCACAGACTCTCAAAGAGCTGAGTTCATCTATGGAAGTTTGTAGCTCCTTCAAACTGTATTCTTCAGCTAAGAGTAAAACCAGAGTTTCTGCATTGTTTCGTGATTCAGAGAATTCTAATATATCACCCTGCAGCTAAGAAACTCCCAAAAGCTTAGGGTCATTCCAAATAAGCTGTTCCCATCTTTGTGTATCCCCCAATTCTGAGGTCTGAGTTCCATGCCCACGGGGCCAGGCAGGAGATAGCAAAGGAATGAATGGGGCCCACAACAAACTGAACAACACACCTCTGTGCTCCAGCAGACCACATCCACACAGCAGCTGGCTGGAAGGGTGCTAGGAATTCTCATCATTCAAACAAGCTGAAAACCTGGAGTCTCCCCATCTTAAAACCCTGCTAGCTGGTTATGGTTTTAATCACATCTTTTTGCAACAACAACAACAAAAAAAAAAAAATTCAGATGCCTCAAACCTCCTTTTCCAAATTATTTATTTTTATTTTATGTACTTCGGGTTTTAAC
Organism: Psammomys obesus; assembly: GCF_907164565.1. Classification (NCBI taxonomy): domain Eukaryota; kingdom Metazoa; phylum Chordata; class Mammalia; order Rodentia; family Muridae; genus Psammomys; species Psammomys obesus. The sequence goes on from NW_026596125.1 coordinate 1,842,745, forward strand.
TGCATGAATGTCTGTGTGAGGGTGTCAAGTCCCCTGGACCTGGAGGTACAGACAGCTTTGAGCCACCATGTGGGTGCTGGGAATAGAACTCAGGTCCTCTGGAAGAGCAGCCAGTGCTCTTAACTGCTGAGCCATCTCTCCAGACCCTTTCTCAATCCATTTTAAGACATGAGTCTGCAGCCTCTGTTGTAACTCCTACAGTGTCTTATATCCAGTAAGTCATAGACATGCATGGGTTCATAGTTTGAAAGTATCAAGTCACTCAGAGAGCTCCACGTTTCTCATGTTCTCAGCTGTGCTGAGCTCTCAGAACAATACAACCCACAGGACTACTGAAAACTGAAATGAGATTAACTGAAGAGTGTACACTAGTCAAAGAATTCTGAAGATGGACTATGAGGCTTTCTTGAATAAATGTCATAATTCTTTAGGAACGAGGAATTGTTACAGAATTCTCTGAATTAAGAGGTAATTATGATTTCATAAACATCATCTCTACATCTTTGAAAGCAAGACAAATCAACAATTGACATGAAGTTCAAAAGGAAATATATTTTTAAAATATACCACCCAAAATTATCAGTGGTTCGTCTGTTAATAGGTAGTTGATACCTACTAATCCGTCAGTCAACTCTCAGGGGAAAACTGGCAATTCACCATTAAATACAGAACACTGAAGCTTTGAGTAGTCTTACTTTTGTGCAGATACTCAATCAGTTGGTATATCTGGGCAATGCCTTCCTCTGTCAGTGGAGATCCAAACACCACTCCTTTCTCTGAAAAAATCATATCATAGGACAGGGCTATAATACATAAAAAATACAAGACCATCAATGTAATGATTCTTTTTACATGTATTTATTTATGCAGGGGGCAGGGGCATGACACACATATAGCGGTCAGAGGACAACTTATGAAAAGTGGTTCTTTCCTTCTAGCAGGTGGGTCCTGGGCTCAAACGCAGGTAATCAGATTGGAATCGGATGCCTTTATTTGCGGAGCCATCTCACCAGCCCAAATACCCATGATCCTTAAAATCATTCAAGCGTCCTGTTTTCATTGGCTCTTTTCACAAGATTGGTAAACAAAAGTTTAAAAAAAAAGCTAAAATTAAAAACTAGAAATACACCCCCCAAAAAAATGCAGCCAGAGCAACTATCAAGTCAATTCTCTCCAAATTCCATATCAGATCATGAGTTCCTGAAGGCAAAGACTTTTCCTTATTTGAGAAACAATACCCAGCACACAGACATCTAGTTTAGGCAAAATAAGAACCTGAATATGACTGTGAAGTCCTGACAACTATTCACCAGAGTTGTACAGGATGTAATCATCTTTAACATTTTCTACATGTTTATCTACTTGCATGCATATGTATGTCAAGTGTGTGGGCACAGACATGTGGTGGGGCATGTGCATGAGGATATGATCTCTAATGTTTAAATATTTCATTCTGCCTAATGAGTTTCTTATATTTAATAAAACAGGGCTATCTTATCAAAAGTAGTGCTCCATATTTCCTGATTGGCTTTGAGGCCTGCTCCACAGGAGAGAATTTATACCTGATACTATAAGCCTGGTAAAAGCCCATGGCCAGGGAGGCCCACAGGCCTTCAGGAACAACCCACTATTGTTTTGTTAAATTGTCAAGCTGTCAAATTGTCTTCTAAATATTTATGCTGTAGAAATGAGCTGCTGTCAACCTCAGCCAGAAACTTTCTTTTCCAAATGGGCATCAGGTAATATAGCAGCTTATAATGGGCACTGTGCTTTGAACAGCTGATTGAGAGTAGTCAACCTAAATGGTACATCAATGCCAACATCCTCCCCTGAAAGGAACATGGAATAAAAGAGGCACAAGGAATGTAGGAGTCAGGGCATGGGGAGGAAGGCAGTGATATGCTTTCTTCTGGAGAGGAAATGGATGTTACACTATGAAATTACAGCAGCCGTGGATGCCTGCATGAGACCTGCACAGGATCAAGACATTCAACATTACAGCATGGATGGGGGAGGGGCTCCTAGGGCCCCACCTCTAGCTGAGGAGCTACTGCTGGGGAAGGGAGAGCCATTTTTCTTTGGGGGTGTACCAAATGGTAAATTCCTCATGCTCCCACACCCCTGTGCATGCAGATTGCACAAATTAGACTCTGTGGTCTTGAGATTTAGTTGTTGTTGCTATTGTTGTTGTTTTGGCTTTTTGTGGGTTTGTTTGATTGATTGGGGTGTTTTTTGTTTTTGTTTTGTTTTGTTTTTTTTTTTTGGTTTGATTTTTTTTTTTTCTTTTCTGTTCTGTTTTGTTTTTTGAGACAGGGTTTCTCTGTTTAACAGCCCTGGCTGTCCTGAGTTGGCTGGTAGCCATCTTTGCCTCCTGAATTCTGGGATTAAAGGTGTGCACCACCACCATCTGGCTTCTGTGAGTTATTTTAAAAAGGGGAAAGAAAAAAAAAAAAGCTGGCTTGGATCTCAACAATGGGGAGCAAAGGCAGGAGGATCTCTGGTGAGTTCAAAGCCACCCTAGTCTACATAGTATGTTCCAGGCTAACCAGGTTTCCTGTCTGAAAATAAACAAGCGGGGGGGGGGGGGGGGCACAGCTGGGCATGCCTTTATTTAGTCCCCGCACTCAGGATGCAGAGCAGATCTCTTAGTTTGAGGCCAGTGCCTGGTCTGCAGAGAGAGTGCCAGGACAGTCAGGACTACACAGAGAAACCCTGTTTTAAAAAAGGAAAGGGACTGGAGAGATGGCTCAGTGGTTAAGAGCACTGTCTGCTCTTCCAAAGGTTGTGAGTTCAATTCCCAGCAACCACATGGTGGCTCACAGCCATCTATCAAGAGATCTGGTGTCCTCTTTTGGCGTGCAGGCATACATGCAGACAGAACATTGTATACTTAAAAATTATATTGTATATTTAAAAATCTTAAAAAAAAATGATAATGTGATGGTTCAGGGGTTAAGAGCACTGACTGTTCTTCCAAAGGTCCTGAGTTCAATTCCCAGCAACCACATGGTAGCTCACAACCATCTATAAATGAAATTTTGTGCCCTCTTCTGACATGTAGGCATACATCCAGGCAGAACACTGTATAAACAATAAGTAAATAAATAAATCTTTAAAAAAAAATAAAAGAAAGAGAGAGAGAACATGAAGCTCAGACAGGGATATACTAGGGGAGTCCAGGGAAAGCTGAAGGGAAGGAGGCAGACAGGATCAAAATATATTGTATATAAGAATGAAATTCTCAAAGAATACACTATATATGTGTATATATATATATATATATATATATATATATATATATATCCATGCACACATACATACATACACACAAAGTGGTGCTACAACTTACTTCTAGAAAAGTGTTTTTTTTTTTTTGAGGTGATTGCAGGAATCTATTTTATCTAAGCAGTCTATAGAATGAAAACATTTGTGAACTACTGCAGTCTTGCTCTATTTTATTTATTTACTTTGATTTTTGAGACAGTGGCTCTTTGTGTAGTCCTGGCTGTCCTGTAACTTGTTATGTAGACCAGCTTCAAACTCACAAAGCTCTTTCTGCCTCTGCCTTCTGAGTGCTGGGACTAAACATATGCGCTACTACATCCAGCTATAGTCTTTCTGTCCTTTATTTTAGTTTTGCAGGGTTAAGTATGTAGTTCATGGTAAAAAGGTACTCAGTGTAGTTTAGATGTGATCATGAGCTCATCTTCAGTAGAAACTATGTTCAGGCTTCTTTGACTGATGCCATTTTAACTGGACAGAGCAGCAGCCCTGTACTCCCAGCTATTCTGAAGGCTGAGGCAAGACAATCACATAAACCTAGGAGTCTGAGATCAATCTGGGCAACAGAGTGAGGTACCAACTCAAAAAAACAAAAAAACAAAAAAACAAAAAACAAAAAACAAAGGAAGGAAGGGAAGGAAGGAGGGAAGGATGCTTGAAAAACATTATTTTAGTGTGATACTCATAGGGCATGAAAACTAAGATGCCCTTGATAACTGCCTAAACTAATCATATTACCTCTCAGGCACTGAATATATTTTCTGTTCTCTCTCTGTAACAGGGTTTCACAATGTACCCAAGCTGCCTCAAACCTCAGATGCTCTTCCCTCAGCCACTCAAATGCAAGACTTCTAAAGATTTGCATCTCTATGCCAGGCTTAAGTATTTCTACATCTAGACATTTTTATAAGTTTTATTACCACTGCTTAAAGTTTAGGATGATTCCAAGTTCCCAGCGAGGGTGCAAATGTTAAGAGAATGAAGCTCAGTGAGGGAAGGATGGCCCAGCAGTTAAGAGTACTTATTACTCTTGCAGAGGACCTAATATGGCATCTCACAACTGCCTGTAACTCCAGTCCCGGAGAATCTGCTGCCCTCTCCTGGCTTCCATGGGTACCTACATATACCTGGTACACTTACAAACAAGCAGGCACAAACACATAACATAAATTTAAAATACATATTTTTTTTTCAAATGAGGCTAAAGGCCAATCAGCAGCCAAGACCCACTGTCCTCCACAGACAGAAGACCTACCCTTCCGCTTGAGAGACATTAGAGACCTGAAGAATCCTGCCGTTGGACCAGCCCCACCAGGCAACTTAAGGTCCACTTCTCCCATCAGCTGAGCAAGCTCAGTTCCAGGCAAATCAACAAGTCTTGTGATATTGCTGACCACCAACTCGGTGAACACCTCTGGTTTCTCATGTCGGAGTTTCTCCACAAAAAAGTCAGGATTGAAGATAACAGGCTGGCCTCCAAGGGGAGAGTTGTTGCAAATAACGAAATTGCAGATGGCATTGCTGAAAAAAAAATTAAACAGAAGGAGGCTCTTTGGGAGAATTGATTTGGTGTTTCTCACTTCCTGCCCCGAGGGTTCTACGGTTCTGGAGTCTACACACAGCAGAAGGCTCCTAAGAGGCAGCTCCCTCTCACAGAAGCAGCTGCTCTCCATAGCCAAGAAGCCTACACAGGACGGAAGAGGCTGACAGCTACATAAAGACGTGCACGCTAATGCGGCTTTGCCTAGGCCCACAGACAGCTTTCACTTGCTTGTTCATTCAGTTAGTGGTTCTTTGCGCTGGTCAAGTGCCCTCCGACACTGTGCTACTACACCCCAAAGCCGCTTTACTCTTCAGTCTTTCACTTTGATGCCTCTGACTCACGCGTTACAGAGGTCTAACGCTTGCTCAGAACAGTTTTCTCTACAAGGCCCTGATCTTCATATCTGAGAACTCAATTGTTGAGCCAGTAAGACAGCCAAGCCTGCTGATCTGAGTGTGACACCTGACTCCCACGTGATGGAAGGAGAGAACTAGCTCCCACCAGCTGTCCTCTAATCACCACATACATGCTGTGGTGCACACACAACAACACACAAAATAAACAGGTGTCAGAAAGTGCTTTTAAGTGTAAAAGTTCTAAAAATAACTCTATTGTTGGGCCTGGTGGCACATGACTATAATCTGAGCATTCCCCACGAGGCTGAAAATCGGGAGCTGAAGAGCAGCCTGTACAAAAAGACCCTGACTCAAAATGTGCTTAAGTTGCTAGAGAGATGGCTCCGCAGTTAAGAGCACTTGCTGCTCTTCCAGAGACCTGAGTTTGGTCACTGGCACCTACATCAGGTAGCTCACAACTGCTCGTAACTACAGCTCCAGGAAATCTGAAAAAAAAAAAAAATTTACAAGACTTCTAAAAAATAATTATTATTATTAAATTTAATTTAATAAAAACAAGAACTGTACTACTCCACCTCCTACAGCACACATATCACACAGATCATTGTATATCCCTAACGGCTAGTTCCAATCCTTATCATGTACATATACAGTCATCCATTATATAGCAGATAAATATAACTCATCACAAGGGACTACTTATCCCATTTCAGTAAAGCAGAGTTAAATTCACCTGACTCGTACACATACTTTCACGATACAACATCCACTGCACGCAGGCTATCAAGCACCATTCCAGGAAAAGTAACGCCTCTAAACATTAAACAGGTCTAATCAACAGCACATCTTGCTAACATGACATGACCAATCTTCCCAGGCCCGGTCTTTTTACATGCTAGGCAAGCACTCTTCCCAGCAATATCCTCAACCTTGGTTGGCTGACAGGCTTGTTGGTTGGTCTGGTTTGGTTTGTTGGTTTTTGAGATAGGTTCTCACTCTACAACCTAAGGAAGCCTGCAACTCACTCTGAAGCCCGAAAGCCTTAACCTCCCAAAAACTGAGATTACAGGAATAAACTCCCACGCCCAGTTAATAATTTTTGTTTGTGGTCCTGGGGGTTAAATCCAGGACCGAGTACACTCCAGGCAACCGCTCTACCACTGAGCCACATCCTGAGCTCAGCTGATAACTTTAATAACAGTATAATGAAAACAAGACACAGATAAGTAAACTTCAAAGTTCATCTGTACTTCCTTGAAAAAAAAGTGATTGCATAATTTTAACAGCCCCAATCCTTAGTCTGGCTACTATCTGCCTTTTACTAAAAAAATCACAAAGAATTTAGGGCCAGCAAGATGGCTCAGCCAATAAAAGTGCTTGCCACCAAGCCCAACAACCTGAGTTTGATCCCTAGGAGCCACATAAAAGGAGAGAATCAACTCCTCCAAATTGTCTTCTGCTCTACACACACACACACACACACACACAAACAAACAAACACACACACACACACGTATGTGTGTATACACATGTACACACACATGCGCAAAATAAAATTTATTTCCTAAAACAGAAATCACATCAGAATTTAGAGCTCTGGATGTGTGCTCTCAAGCCAGTGGTCACTGACTGGAGTGCTTTGAAGCGTACATTGAGTTCCTAGGAAAGTTCGGCACATCAGTGATTATACGCCAGTTACAAACAGCAGCTTTAGCCCTCTGACAATCTTTTTCTTTTTCCTTTTTTAAGATTTATTTATTTGTTTATTATTTATACAGCATTTACCTGCATGTGCAACCTGTGCACCAGATCTCACTACAGATGGTTAGGAGACACCACATGGTTGCTGGGAATTAAACTCAGGACCTTTAGAAAGAACAGCCAGTGTTCTTAACCTCCGAGCCTTCTCCCTGCCCATGAGCCTCTTTTTTCAGTGTCAGTTACTCCAGGAAAGAAATGGGAGTCACTATAGAACCCTTGTTTATAATAACTGCAAGTAAGAAGTGACCACAACAACAGCCACAACAAAAATCAGAAAATGCATAGCACAAGAAAAATAACCATGAGGTTGTCTGGTCATTTAATGTAATTCACATCTCTTTTAAATCTGAATAACTGGTTTCAGATCAAATTATCTCTAACATACATCCTAGTTCTGACATACAATCATATACACATGTAAAAGCCTAGACTTTCATTATTTTAGCATCCAGAGCATAACTGGTTAAGACTGAGATTTTTGCCATGACTGGCCTTTCCAGCCCCAAACTAGATCAAATACACATACTTGAAAAGAAACAAGAAACACAAAGCCCTCCTTCCTACCAGCCATCACCCTGAAAAATGCTTCCTCCTAAACAGCCTTGAGCAGATTCAAGAACGCTCTCTGGAAAAAAGGCTGCACTGGAAGTCTTTATGTATACAGGTGAGGCATAAACCATCTCATTTACTTTCTTCTCTAAGGCCCCACCCCACGATCCACCCCTGTTCATTCACTCTTGCTATTCACACATTTTCTTTAAGCAAATTATTTTTTAACTTTTTCTGAGTGGAGCACCTGGTACAAGGACTAGGGAGACAAAAATAATTTAAAGTGGAAAATAGGAGATGGTAGAATGTTATGAGCGGTTTTCTTTTGAAGTTCCCCCATATTGCAGAGACCACTAATCCCTTCCCAAAGAGCATTCACTTCCACAACACAAAGCTAGCAATACCAACAACTGTGTCTAACATAAGACAATTCTAGGACTAAGACAAACAATATCCTATTCTACAAGATTTTAAAACTAAATTTGCTCAAGTTCAAGAAAAATTAAACTTCTTACATAAATGCCGAAAGCTTCTGATGAGGCATTGCTGAGTGCAAGAAGAGGACAAAGCTGTCTCCTGCTGTGACAAAGGACTCTCCTTTCTGGGCCCCTGTGCAGCCTACACAAATTCCAGGCATGTAGGAGGCACAAGGACATATTATGGGGCCTGAAAGGCAGAACTTACTAAGCCTCTGAGCACTGTTCTGCAAGGAGGAACAAAACAGAAGTTAAAAACTAGACTATCTCATTGCACTTGCCAGTCTCTGAAAGAACGGCAGACTCCCTTCCCCACTTCTACATGGCAGGTTATGGGAAATGAAATATCACATCATGTAAGCACATAGGACGGAGAGTTTTATGTGAAGGAGGAATGATCTCTAAATAACACACAAAAAATAACTTCCAGCTTCCAAAAGCCATGCTATTTTAGATTTTTTATTTATGTGTAAATGTATGTGCCTGACTGAGTTTGTTACTCCACCTGCACACAGGTACCCACAGGGGCCAGAGGCAATCGAACCGCCTGGAACTGGAGTTATAGGTGGTTGTGTGCCACCTAACATGGCTGCTGGTAACCAAACCTCAGTCCTCTGCAAAACCAGTAAACATTCTTAACTGTTGGACCATCTTTCTAGTACAGCACAGGTAGGAAATGAAAATCCCAGTGTAAGATGTGGGATATTTCCTACTCGTCAGGGAGACCCCAGAGGCTCCAAAACAGTATAAGCTATTGCTAAAAGATCATATTGGTAGACACCACAGAGTTTGGCTGAAGGATTTAGAAAAATCAGGCTGGAACTGACCTACAAGCTTCCTCCTTGCAGCTGGATTTCATACTGCCTGGAAGATGTTATGTAGCCTGATGAGAAAGGAAAATCACCAACGTCAGAACTACAGACCCTGAATGCTACAACACTGACATGCCAGGCAAGATACGCTGCTGGGAAAAGAGTAGCATGACTTTATGGGGGTAGACAACTGCCTTCTGACTGGATTTGATCCCCGTTCCCCATAGGGAGGTCACAGGCCCTAGGAGGAACCCACTGCTGTTGTTTTGCCTCCTAAACATTCATGTTTGTTCCCATAGACTGTGCTGCTCTCACTTAGTCAGACATGCTGCTTTTCGCAATGAACAGCAGTTCTTCAGTGGTACATCCATAAGTTGCCCATCCATGCTCTAGTAAATTAACCCTCACCCATGCTCACGCTAACAACCCTGGTTAAACTCAGTGGGTCACAGAGAGAGAGAAAGGTGAGGAGGAAGGAAAGTGAGGGAGCTTCGAGGGGAAGAGAAGAGATTCAGGAGGAATGGGATAAAAGAGGGTAATGGGGATAGAGATGACCAAATTACACTATATAAAATGTATGCAGTTGTCAAAGAATATTTTTAAATCAAGACAATATGGATCTAAACGTGAAACAAGCATTAAAAACTTTAGAAACCAGGTGTTTTGTTTGGGGTTATGTTCTTTAGTGTTTCTTTTTTTTTCTGTGTTTCACTGTGCTAATGCTAGAACCTAGGACTTCATGCATGCTAAGAGAGCATTCTGCAACTAAGCTATACCCCCAGCCCTGAAAACAGTATTTAAGAAGAAATTAACCAAGGAAAAGAACACACAAAGACCCAGTTACCAAGGCCCAGCAGTGACCTGTGGAGAGGGACATGGAAGAAATCAAAAGAGACTGTTGTTCAATTTTTTATGCAGATGAGAGCTCATTGGTTAATGGCTCCTGCCATCAAGCCAGACAACCTGAATGTGATCCTTAGAAACTATAAAAGTGACCAGTGTGGTTGCATACACTTATAATCCCAGTACTGAAGAGGCAAAGACAGGAGGATTCCTGGGGCTCACTAGCCAGTCTAGTCTAAGTGATAAGATAAAAGCATAGCACCAAAAGAAAATCTTGTACATTTACCTACATGTTATCCAGGCAAGGGGCTGGAGAGATGGCTCAGTGGGTTAAGAGTACTGGCTGCTCTTCCAAAGAACCTGGGTTCAATTTCAGCACCCACATGGTAGCTCACAACTGTCTGTAACACCAATTCCAAAGGATCTGACACCTTCAGATCCCTTTAGGCCAACTAAACAGACAACAAAGGGAGACTTTTTCAATGTGGCTCAGAGAAAGAGAAAAAGAGGTACCCCACCCCACCCCCTCTCTCACATACACACCAGTCCATCTTCAGGGACCCTGACACTAGGTTAAGTTGTCTATGTTTTTGTTTGTCTTGGGTGGGGGGTGTTCTTTGTTTTGTTTTTAACACAGGGTTTCTCTGTAGCCCTGGCTGTCCTGGAACTCATTTTGTAGACTACGCTAGCCTCAAACTCACAGAGATCTGCCTGCCTTTGCCTCCCAAGTGCTGGGATTAAAGGCGTTTGTTACCACCACCCAGCAAGGTTAAGGTTTAAATAGAAGGCAAATGATATGCACAATTAAGCAGGCCACAAGATGTGGTCCCACCCATTGCCACTGTCGGGGCTCCGGTGATCTGATAAACTGATAGAACTTGGTGAAATCCCTTTCCAGGAAACAAATTCCCCTCTGGCTGGCACCATGGCCCCAGCACTTTCCTTCTCTCCAACATGAGATTCCTGGGAAAATTTTTGTCCATTTTTGTCTCAGTAGTCTGACATTCAAAGGTAGAGTCTTAGTCAGTGTTCTATTGCTGTGAAAAGACAACATGACCAAGGTAACTTTTATTAAAGAAAGCATTGGGGGTTTGCTTGCAGTTTCAGAGAATTAGTCCATTATCCTGACAGGAAGCAGACAAGCACAAACTAGAGCACTAGCTGAGTTTTACATCTTGATCTGCAGGCAGCAGGCAGAGAGAAAGAGACACTGGGTCTGACATGGGCTCAAAGCCCACTCACCCCCAGTGACAAAAAGGCTGCACCTACCTGAACAAGGCCACACTAATCCTTCCCTAAACAGTCAACCAGCTAGGACCAGATATTCAAATATATGAGCCTATGGAGGCTATTCTCACTCAACCCACCAGTCTTCATTCTGTCAAGACATGGCACTCAAACCCAGGGCCCACACATGCTAGGGAAGCATTCTACTAACCTACACTCACACTCTTTCAGTTTTTTAAGGAGCTACTTTGGTTTGTTGGTGGGGTGGGGATGTTCTTGTGAGACAGAGTCTCCTTGTGTAGCCCAGGATTGACTTCGAACTCAGGATCTTCCTGCTTCCATTTCTCAAGTGCAGGGGATTCCAATCACATACAATCAACTCAGTTTCTTTCATAATGTTTTTCAGTTTTGTATGTGGTGCCTGCAAGTATGTGCTCAGATGCACCCACCCATGCTTGTGCATGGGGAGGCTAGAGCTGACTTCTGGGTCTCTTCCTCTATTACTCTCTCTCTCTCCACTTCATCTCTAAAATGAAGGTCTCACTGAACCTGGAGCTGTCCATGAGTTCCAAGGATCCACTTATCTCTCCAGGTGCTGGTGTTACAGAGCATGCCTGGAACCCTGATACTTGGGAGGAGGAAGCTTGAGCACCAGGAGTTCTAGGTCATCCTTAAGACAAGTTCCCAGGTGTTGGTACTACTGTTATAAATCACTGGGCCATGAAAAGTGAGGCAGTTTGAAGCTAACATGACAAAATGTTAAGATCCACTGGGGCTGAGGGATGAAGTATGTATTTTACCCTACACATTTCTGTGTAGAAGCAACATTTCATGACAAAGTGCTGGGATTTCTTGTGGGTGTGGGGTTTTTGTTGTTGTTTTGTTTTTTTAGGTAACAAAGTAAATTGGGCCTAAACCTTGCTAAAACTGCCATCAACATCATGTTGGGGTGGAGAATGCAGCTCCAAGGTCGAGCATGTGCTCGGCGTCTGTGAGGGGCTTGACACCCAATGCAAAACAAACAAGCAAACAAAGAAAGCAGAAAATCAAACTATATAACTTCCTCATTTTCATTGTGCAGAGCAGTGGTGTCGTGCACCTGCAATCCCAGTACTTGGGAGACAGGTAGATCTCTGAGTTCAAGGCCAACCTGATCTACAGAGAGAGTTCTGAGACAGCCAGAGTTACACAGAGAAAGCCTGTCTCAAAAAACCAAAACAACAACAACAACAAAACAATAAAAGCTGGGCAAGGAGAAGGATGGGAAGATAGCTCAGTTGCTTGCCTCACAAGCATGAGAACCTGAACTCAATACCCAGCCATGTATAAAGCTGGCATGGAGCCATGGCTTACAACCCTAGAGCTGGGGAGGTGAAGACTTAAAGAGTCCAGAAGCTCAAGGCCAGCCATCCTAGTTAAATGAACAAGCCCCAGGAGGTAGTGAGGGACCCTATCTCAAAAAACAAAGTGGCTATCTCCCGAGGAACACCACCACCCAAGGTTGACCTGTGGGCCCCTCACACACTTACAATTTAGGGTTAAGAATTGACACAGTGGTAGAATGCTTGCCTGGTACATCTGGAGCCCTAGGTCTAGGTCTGGTCCCTATACCAAAAAAAAAAAAAAAAAAAAAAGAGAGAGAGAGAGAGAGAAAAGAAAAAGAAAGAAAGGTACAGGTACAGGGAGAAGCAGGAAGTAGGAAAATGAGCAATTAGGTGTGTAGGCAAACAGATAAGCAGCTGTCTCCAAGACTGGCAGAGCCTAGAGTCATTTTACAACCTGGCTGCAGAATACAGTGATTTCTCTTACCACTAGATGGTACTCTGCATGTAAGGTGATACGCTTGCAGAATGGCTGGAAACAGGATCCACCTTTGAAAAATCAATTAAAGAAAAATGAAATGCAAGTGCTTCTGAGGGCACTGAAGCCAGGAACCCACACAGCTCCAGGAGCAAAAACCCAGCATCCTGCAGATGGATCTTTTGGCTAACTCCTATCCAAACTACAAACCCACAAAACTAAATGTTTCCTCCCTGGCAAGTTGCTTAACTTGATTTGTTCTCCTAAGAGCCACAACCTTGGCAGCATTTCTCAGAATACAAGCTATGTTTGAAGTTGTCTAAGCCTGACTTAGCACCCTGTGAGACGTATGCACTCTCTTGTTGTGTTTTCAACCCTAAGAGGCTCTGAAATGTGGTGTTAAGTATGTCCCTTTACTGGGGACCTATTAGGAAAGAAATAAAGTACCAAACAAAACTAGTATATTTTCCCTCTTCCTACATTCTACATAGCAAGTTTAAGTTGGATCATGAAAGCTGTACATAGAGAAGACAAAATGCCATGTGCCCAGCTTACAGGCATTATAGCTACAAGAAGCAGTCCAGAGCAGCAGGCAGCACCACAGTTTTGCAGCACAGCGCCCACTCCCGTAGATAACCTCTTAGAGCATTTAAACCCTAAAGTCAGCCCTGAAGAAGCACTATTCTGCCAGGGTCCGTGATGTGATCTTATCTCCTACACGCCAACTGTCTGCAAATGCATTTACCCCTACATTTGATCTCTACTAAAACTAACTTGAAGCCACAAGAACAACTTGACACAAACTCACAAACTGAGGTGAAAGAAGTCTTGGCTAAGCTGACCTTCTTATCCACACACTGCAGTCTAATGGAATGACAACTTAATGTTCTCAATCGAGACAGAGTTACACTTCTCAAAGCGTCCATGACACCACTTAGTTGGCTCACTGTTAATGCTTATCCTTTTGACTGTAAAAAGAATTGGCATTACTCTTGTGTGGTTGACTCCTCCCATAATTTCCTTCCCCAAAAAATGTACAATGAGAAGGAAGCTAATTGCATTAGAAAAGTAACACCAATGGGCTGGTGAAATGGCATAGTGGGTAAAGGCATTTCCTGCTAAGCCTGACAACCTGTCATCCCTAGGACCTGCATGGTGAAGAGAGAACCAACTCTTAAAAACTCTGACCTCCACCCACGTGCCGTGACACAAACACACAATAACGGGGTGTTGTTATTAGGAAGACAATAACACAATAGAGAGTGTTGTTCTTTTAACAGCAGGGGCTGACAAGACGGCTCAATGATCACGGAGCGCTTGCTGATCTTCCAAAGGACCAGGAGTACAGTTCTTAGCACCCACATCAAGCAGCTTAAAACCACCTGTCAATCCAGCTCCAGGGAACCCAACACCCTCTCCTGGCCTATATGGGCACTTGCACACATGTGGTAAACACTCACACAGACATACACATAAAAAACAATTCCTTAAAAAAAATTAAAATAATTTCTTGAAAGTAACATCAAAATTCTCTATTTGGGGACTGCTCCATAGGACATCTCACTAACAGGCCCCCTCTTATCCATTTATGTCAAATCTCTCACTCCTCAAATAAGTACAGTCAAAGTCTCTAGACTTTAAATGGCAAGAGTCCCAGGCAATTAGTGCTAGAAGCAATTCTCCGTCTGCATCTGTGTGCCCCAAAATCCAATGTGATGATACTGTCCAAAAATCATCCACTGTTTTTGCTCTGGAAGATCATGTTGAACTTCATTAGTCTGGGGAAACTTTTTGTTTGATTTTGGGGATTTTTAGTTGTTTTTGTTGTTGTTTGTTTTGATTTTTGTTTTTTGTTTTTTTGAGAGACAGGGTTTTCTGTGTAGCTCTGGCTGTACTGAAATTCATTCTGTACACCAGGCTGGCCTTGAACTCAGAGATCCATTTGCCTGTTCCTCCTAAGTGCTGGGATTAAAGGAGTGTGCTAGCACCATCTCATTTAGCCCAGGCTGGCTTCAAATATTCTTCATAAGATGTAGCTGACTTTGAACTCCTGACTCTCTACCTCACTGGTGCCTCCTCTAGTACACAGGTATACATGCAGGCAGATTGATGTATAAATAATAAATAATTAAAAAAAAAGACAAAATATGTAACAATTTTTTTCCTAATCAAACAGCAAACTATATTTCAAAGATGATATTTTAATTCTAGTCTCTTCTAAATTAAACGAAACCAGCAAAATCCCACTTGGAGGCGTTAGTTAATAAAAGAACACTCTATTCCCTAGATCATATCAACTCTCTTTTCTAAATCTCCTAGTGCCAGAACATAGATACAATTCCATACATAATTTTAAGGTTTTTTAAAATAAGAGCACTTTACAAAATCAAATTTTTGTACTGGCATTTACTAAGCAAACTGCTAATTAGTCAATTGATAAAGAGAGAACTTGGATTCCTGATATCTGCACTTCATGAGCTTGGTCAGTGAGCACAAAGCTCCAGACTGTGACAGTGAAGACGACCCAAATGCAGGGCAGACGCCCAACGCAAGGCAGTGCCCCGAGGCTCCGTGTGAGGAAGCCTGCTAACCCACCACTGCGACACACTGAGCTCATGGAAGCTTTTCTTGGAGAGCGAATGTCTCCTCGGGATAGGCTTGAGACACTAGAAACAAAGGGTCATGCAACACATCTGCGAATGCTAACTACGCACTGTGGGCCAGGGAGGTGGCTCAGGGAATAAAGGCACTTACTGCAAGTCTCACAATCCAAGTGTGATCCTCAACCCCACCTGGCAGAAGAGACCTGTGTCTTCTGTCCTCCTATGCATGTACCGCCCGTGGCACCTTCGCACACACATACATAGGACAGGTAACAGATTTTAAAAGTGTTTAGTCCCATTAATTAAATGGGCTAGGGATGCAGCTCAGTCAGTAGAATGCTTGCCTAGCAGGCATGAAGTCCAGGGTTTGATTCCTAGCGACACATAAAACAGGGCTTGGTGGCACATGCCTGTGATCCCAGCACTTGGGAGGCAGGCGGAGACAGGAGGTTTAGAAGCTCAAGATTAGGTCAGCCTGAAGTTACATGACTCTGTTTCAGAAAAAAAAAAAAAAAAAAAAAAAAAAGGAAATAAATAAATAAGCCTCACAAGAACCCCAAACTTATCCCCTGCAACATGCAGTTGACTAGTACTGATGACGCCATAGCAGAGCTGGGAGTTCCACTCCGGCCTAGCAACTTAGCAAGGACCTGTCTCAACAGCAGCAATGGAAGGTTTCAGAGTCAGATAAAACTGTGTTGTGTTGATCATGTAGTAGTAGGGTTTCAAATTTTAGATTCACTTGGCAGTAGCTACGTGGAGGAATTCAAAGTCCTCTTGCTGTGGAACAGTGTTTCATTTGTCCTCATCTTCATTACAATTCAGGATTTTTTTGAGTTGGATGAGAGGTGATCTAATGACATTTATCAACCCACGGACACTGTTGCTGGGGAAAAAAAGGTCAACCATTTATGGGTAAGACAGAAGGGAAAACTCCCTCATAGAGAACATGAACATAACCAAACAGGCCCGTCTGGGCCCCGGAAGAATAAGGCTCACAAATTCAGTTTCCCAAAATTCTTGGATCTTCTTGTTCCCTACTAATGGTACCAAGGTACGACATTGATCACACTCCGAGACAACGTAAATAACCTTATTTTAGGGGAGTGTATTCAGTCTCCCCGATATTTGTAATCAATTAAGACAGGCTCAGCTTTATGACAGGACAGTAACCCTGTTTAAGAAAGAAGAAATGAAGTCACAATTTCATGGGCAGCAGAAGCCACGATGTATTCACCAAGGAAACGCAATATCTATCACATTTCGAATAGTATTTGTCAGGATGGGTGTCAGGCACTTTGAATGGATTGTTTCATTCCCTCCATATTCTGAAATAAGCATCGTTATGGTCATTTATAGCCGAAGGCTGAAGCCCAGAGAGGTCAGCCAGCCTGGGGACAGGAAAAAAAAAATCTCTTCTAGCCGTCACTCTGACTTAAGCTCAGGGGCTGCCTTGGGGACTCTCTGAACCGCTATGGGGTTCAGTCTCCACTCAAACTGCTCAGCGCCAGGACATGCACCGCAACCGCAGCCGGGAGTCCGCAGTCAGAGCGTCGGGCGGGCTGCACGCACCGCCGCGGGGCTCGCGGTGACCGGCGCAGCCGGGAGCACAGACCGCGGCGACACTCCTCAGCACCCGCAGGCGCGACGGCGTAGGCACCGTGAGAGCGAGGAACAAAGCCCGGCCCTGTGGGCCACGGTGACTCAAGGGCAGGGCGGCGACACCGCTTGCCCACAGTCCCGTCTCCTAGGCAGCGGGACCAAGAACTTGGCTCACCTCCGGCCCGAGTCGCAGGAAGGCGCCTCCCCTCTGTTCAGCGCCTCAGCCGCCATCTTCCGCGGCAGCTCGGTCCGTGGCTCCGCCTTAAGCTCCGCCCCCGATCCCTTAGATTGGCTAGGTTGTTTCCCGAATCCCCTTGCAATTGGATGAACTTATGGCCCCGCCTACATAAGAACAATCCCACGCTACTATTGGTTTATTCAAATATCTAACTGTCATTGGTAGCGCAGAGCAAAAGAAAAGGTGGGAGAGACTCGGTCCTGAGGCCTGCCGGGAGATGTAGTTTCTTGTTCTGATTCATTCCATGTAATTCCTCAAATTGAGTCGGAAATGTCAATCTACGCTCCCCTCCTGCCCCCACCCCAAGAAAATCTCTGAGTTACAGAACTGACTTGAGGAGTCATTTGAAGGGGAAGGGCTCATGAGGACCCGCCCATACCTAAGTCTGGTAGGCGGTGGCAGTTAACCGTAGCTAGTTAACCCTCACCCCCATAAACTATCCACAGGATCCATAAGAGGATGGTAAAAGGGAAGGAAAGACATTTTCTTCAATGGTATATAGCCAGTGGTAAACTGCATATGCTCCCGTAAGCAACCCTAAATAAACTCATTGAGACACACGCACTGATATATAGATATAGGTATATACACATACACATTCTGGCTAGAATGGAAAGGCAAATTCTTAGGCCTCCTTGGCTGACTTCAGGCCAATGAGGGAATGTGATTACAAGACATTGTATGCATATATGAAGTTCTCAATTCATAAAAATACTGCTTAACAATAAGGTGGCGGTTAGAGATGGTTCGGTGGCTACATGAACACTTGCTGCTCTTTCAGAGGATGAGACTTTGGTTCCCTGCATCAGGAGATTCATGAAGGCCAATAAGTCCAGCTCCAAAGGACTGGTTGTCCTCATCTAGCCTCCAGGGCACGCATGCACACTCATGCACAGACACACAGAAACACATAAAATCTTAAAAAAAAAAAAAAAAAAGATGGTATAGTGTAGAGGAAAAGGGCAAGGGGAAGAACATCATGACCCTGATTTGACTCCACGCCCAAGATCAGGGCCAAGAAATAGAATCCCACCAATCCCTAAGCACAAAATCCCACCAGGCCCTAAACTTGACCTAAGATCAGGCCACCGTTGAAAGCTCTGCACCCCAAGAAACCCTATATAAAGCCGGCGTCCGCTCAGTCCCTCTTGCTTCTCACTCTAGCTGAGGCAGCCATTCTCCTAGGTTTTTCCATTCCAATAAATCTCTTGTGTGAGGTGTGCCTTTGTGTTATTTCTGGGCTCAGGATTGCTAGGAGCTGTAACACTTTCGATGGGAAATCTCCCCACGCTGGAGCAGAGCTGTTTGCTACCTTGCTTTGGGGAAACTTTCCTCACACCAGGAGCAGAACCCTAATACTTCAGTTAGGGAAGCCCCTTTCTTCAGAGCTGCAACACTTCTAGATGGCGCCTGAGGAATGAATCACAAGATTGTGCTCTGGCCTCCTCCCTACACACATACACATACGATTTAAATGAGTTACTCTCTGTAATGCAAGGCTGAGGCAGAGAATGTCAGCCAAGTCTTGGGTCTTCAACTTCCTATCTAGAGCCAACAACAGATCTAAAACTTTCAGGGGAGGAGTTGAGGGCTCTATCCTGAACGTATACAGACCTTTTTCTCATTATTTCCTAAGCAATGCATTGTCAAAGCTATTTATGTAGCATTAGGAATTATAACCTAGACATGACTTAAGTATACAGAAGGTATGAGTAGGTTTTAAGCAAATAGCATGTCTTAGGGTTACTATTGCTGTGATGAGACACCATTGTAATGGAAATTCTGATTTCTTCAAAACCTCAGTTATGTTATGTAAACATGTTTTCGTTTTAATCCCAAGTGCGAGATTTTAGTTGGGCTATAGTTTGTCCACAGCTGTTAACTGTCTAGTGCAGGGCCTGGTTTTGCCATCTGGTAACTTCCTACCTCGGGCCTCATGGGACACAGACAGGAGTGTGGTCTAGGACTCTGAGGATATAAATTTGAGAACCCGGAAAGAGGTGTGCTGTGTGGTGGTGTTGTGTGGGGCGTAGATGTTCGGAGAGACCAGAGACAGATGCTGTGGTGGTTTGGAGCAGACATATGGAGAGAGACGCTTCGGGGCACAGTGGCTTGGAGGAGACTGCTGGCTGTTTGCTGTTCACAGAGATGGATATATCCCCCAAAGACCCACCAAACCCTAAACAGACGGAAGAAGTAAAGGGGTCTGCACCACCTTTCCCCACTAACCTTCTCTCTTCTACTTAGAGCTGGGGGGTTGGAAGGGAGAGGTTTTAAGGAACCCCAAATGAAACAGTTTAAAAACAAGCACTACACACCATTACCAAAGCACTTGGGGAGGAAAGAGTTTATTTGGTTTACATTTTCACATCACTCTTCATCATTGAAGGATGTCTGGACAGGAACTCAAACAAAGTGGAAACCTGGAGTTAGGAACTGATGCAGAGGAGTGCTGCTCACTGGCTTGTTCTCCATGACTTTCTCAGACTGCTTTCTTTTTTTTTTTTTTTTTATTTTTATTAATTACACTTTATTCAGCCTGCTTTTTTATAGAAGCCAGGACCACCAACCAGCCTAGGAGTGGAACCACCCATAATGGCCTAGGCCCTCCAGCATGCATCACTAATTAAGAAAATGCAGCCAGGAGAGGTGGCGCACGCCTTTATTCCAGCGCTCATGAGGTAGAGGCAGGCAGATCTCTGTGAGTTCAAGACCAGCCTGGTCTACAGAGTGAATACAGGACAGCCAGGGCTATACAGAGAAACCCTGTCTTGAACTTCCCTAAAAAAAAGAGAGAGAAAGGAAATTCCCAACAGCCAGATCTTATGACGACATATTCAAGTTAACATAAAACAAGAGAGCACAAATTATTTCACTTTATAGGAGTGAGTTGAGTATCGGAGATCTGGGTGTCACTGACCAATCACAGACACCCAGGGACAACAGCACTTCCTGGACACTGTGCTTCAAAGCCTCCTTGCTCAGTCACACAGAATAAGCAGTGGGCCATTTCTTTTTCATTCCACCTGCTCCCTTCCCACTTCTCAGAGAGGGTGCAGCTCTCACTGCTTTGAATCTTGGAACGGAAACTTGCAGGACTTTGTCTCTAACTGAGCCTTAATCCTCCATGGTAGAAATATCCAGAAAGTTCTTGCCCTCAAAGGCAGGGACTAGAACTGAGGCAACTTATATGAGATTGCTGCAAATGTGAAAAATGTTTTCCTTTATTTATTTATGCTGGCTTTTTCTAGGAATAGTTTATGTCATTACTTCTAATGACTGTTTACCTAAATTGAGATATCTCTCTCTTTCTATTGTTCGCTCTAAATCTCTCTCTCTCTCTCTCTCTCTCTGTGTGTGTGTGTGTGTGTGTGTGTGTGTGTGTGTTTGTTGGTTTATTTGGGAGCTTGGTTTGGTGTCCATTTTGGACACAGTCTCACTCTGTAGCGAAAGCAGGCCTTGAATTTTCTGTGTAATTCATATTGGCCTCAAATTCATGATCCTCTTGCCTCAGCCTCCTAAATGCTGGAATTACAGACATGGGCCACCATGCCTGACTCTGGTCCTCTCTCTTAGGAAGCTCTGTCCACACAGCTCAGTCTCTTCAAGCCCTACTTCAGGGCTTCCACACAGATTGCTTTTCTGGCTGGCCCCCTTTTTTTTTTTTTACCTTCTTTCAAATCCATGCTTAAATGTCTATGGCATCAGCCCTATAAAGGAACCCCTATCCATCCAGGGGGGCCTGTAATCCCAGCACCTGAAGAGTGGAGAATTATGTCATACAGTCTCAAAAAAAAAAAAATCAAAGGTGATTAAGGAACACAAGGTTAGTGTACACCTCTACCGACTACAGACACATGTAACTGCGCACACAGAAATAGAAATACATACATATATATATATACACACACACACACATATATATATATATATGCACCTAAATAAATGTAGATGGGGAATGATTTTCTTCACTGGTGTAGCCACTGATAAATTGCCCATACTCCAGAAAAAAAAAAAAAAAAAACATAACTTAAAAACAAACAAAAAACCACTCACCCATGCTCAGCAATCAACCCTGATTAAAATGAGGATGAGCATTGCTGGAAAAATGGTGGTGCATACCTTTAATCCCAGCACTCTGAAGCAGAGGCAAGTGGACCTCTGAGTTTAGGGCTAGCCTGGTCTACAAAGTGGGTTCCAGGAAATTAACCTGTTTTATTATGCAAGCATGAGGGACCTGGGTACCAGAATTCAGGTAAATCCAGACATAGTGGTTTACATCTGGAATCCCACCACCCCTTCAGCTACAGAAGTAGGAACAGGAGAACCCCAGGAAGCTTCCTAGTCTGGTGTACCCAAAGATGATCAATGAGAGACTATTGAAGTTTGGTCTGGTACTATGTATTCTAATGATGACTGGCCCCAAGATCTGGTTACCACCCAGACGAACACATTCTCAAGTACACCTGTCTTTGTTGTGTGAATTTTGCTCTACCTAATTCAAAGTTAATTGATTAGTAAAGTTGCTGAAGCCTGTGACTGGGCAGAAGAGAGGTAGGAGGAGCTTAGGTTCCTGGGCTTGGGATATGAGAGGGACCATGAGACTAGGAAGGAGAAGAGATAGAGAGAGAGAAAGAGAGAGAGAGATAAGATGTAACAGAGGAAAGAGGAAGCTGGAGAGCACATCATGGAACAGTATGGATCATAAGCACATGGCCATGAGGGCTGGTCTGATAGAATAGAAGCAGCACAGACAGCAAGTAACGTGGGTTGTGTAGCTGGGAAATAGCAAAATAGTTTAAAAGGTTGATACCTGCCCAGTTACTGTGCTTTAAAGCTTTTTATAAATCCAAGATGTTTCTGTCTTAATTATATGGTAATTAACTTGGATAATTACACTTGAGAGTGTAATATCCTCCTTCTATAGCAAGAGACCTTCTCTCAAGGTGGAAGATAAGAACCAAGACTCAAGGTTGTCCCCCAACCTCTATAAGCCACTGTGCTACCTATGTGCCTATATTCAAACAAATGAACACACACACAAAATATTTTTAAGTTTGATAAATGTGTCCAAGTAAACTCAGTTTGCCAAAAACAAAAAACCATCTTTATTAAGAAATAGATGAAAGAAATTTTAAATAGCATGTATCAGTGAAATCTTTTCTTCTTTCGTGGTTTACAGTGCTGGGCCTCAAGCCCCGGGGTTTGAATATACCAAACAAGTGTTCTACCACTGAGCTACACAGCTAATCTTTTGATGCAACTCCCCACTGACCCTCAGCTGTAACTCTAGGGTGTATGAATCACTATCTACACAAGTTAGAAACCTGAAGGCTTCTATCCTTGACCCAAAATAGAAACAAATATTTAAAAATTATTTTAGGCTGGAAAGATGGCTCAGCAGTTAAGAGCACCGACTGCTTTTCCAGAGGACCCGGGTTCAATTCCCAGCACCCACATGGCAGCTCACAGCTGCCTGTAACTCCAATAGTTGACACCCTCACACAGACATACATGCAGGCAAAACACTAATGCACAAAAAATAAAGATAAATAAAATATTTTTTAAAGATTATTTTAGTTTTTTTATGTATATGAGTGTTTTGACTCTATGTATTTATATACAATACATACATGCCTAGTGCTCTAGGAGGCCAGAAGAGTACCTCAAACCACCTGTTACTGGAGTTAAGGATGGTTGTCAGCCACCATGAGGGTGTTCTCATCAAACTGAGATTCTCTTCAAGCACAAAAAGTGCTTTAAGCTTTTGAGCCAACTCTTCAGCCCACCATTTCTGATTTCCCTGCTTGATAAAACATTCCTGGCTCACCAACATGGTCGTGAGAGAAATGTGCATAGTAGTTAAAAGCATGGGCTCTCGACAGGACAGCACACACCTTTAATCCCAGCACTTGGGAGGTGGAGGCAGACAGATCTCTGAGATCTCTGAGTTTGAGGTCAGCCGGGTCTACAAAGCAAGTTCCAGAGCAGCCAGGGCTACACAGAGAAACCCTGTCTCGATGGTGGGGCAGGCTCTGGAGTCAGTAAACTCAGGTTCAAATCGCATCTTCATCACTTCCAGCTCTGTGGCCCTGGAGAAGTTACTTGGGTATCTGAGCCCATTTCCTTGGTAAGATAAGAATAATAGTGATTCTCACAGGGCTGTTTCCGAGATTAAACTTGATGATCCTGGAAAGCTGCCTAGCAACACAGTGTCTAGCACACGGTGAGACTAGAGCAGCTTTTGAAATGACACAAGGAATATTTAAAATGCTAGCCTGCCTTCTGAGAGAACACATCTCTCTCCCTGCAGGGAGGACTCTGCGCCACACCACAGATACAGTTGAACTTACTACCCTGGAGAGGGTGAGTTCCTCCTCAAAAACCAACCGTTCTGCTACCATGACTTCTGATTCAAAGTAAATTTCACTGCTGAGTGCTTTGGTCTGCATTCAGCTGGTATGAGAAGACAAAATGAACACATAAAAGTCACACAACAGGGGGCTAGAGAGATGGCTCAGAGGTTAAGAACACTGGCTGTTCTTCCAAAGATCATGAGTTCAATTCCCAGCAACCACATGGTGGCTCATAAACCATCTGTAGTGAGATCTGGTGCCCTCTTCTGGTGTGCAGGCTATAAATACTAAATAAATCTTAAAGTCACACCCAGGGCTGGGGAGAGATGGCTCAGCTAGTAAAGTGCAAACATGAGGGCTTCAGAACCCACGTCAAAAAAATGCCAGACCAAGTGGCAGACCGCCTGTTATCCCAGCGCTAGAAAGGACAGACAGGAGGATTCCCGGACTTTGCTGGCCAGCTACCCTAAATTCCAAGCCAACGGGAGAACCTCTTCCAAAAAACAAAATGGATGACTCCTGAGGAAGACCCCCTGAAGCTGTCCACGTATATACACACACAAACACACACTCACTCACATACATGCACGCTCACTCAAACTCACACTCACAGAAAGCCACGAGCGACAAAATATGCTCAGAACTGAGCAGCACTAAATATCAAAGCAGAAAACAGACTCCTAGAAGTGCAAACGTGTGGAGATGGGAAGGCCAGCCAGTTGGGGAGGGTCCTGCAGGGGTCTGGCCTTGAGTCTGCCAGAATGCCATTGCCAATCCATCTGTCTACCCTTTAGACTGTTCTGAGGGCAAAAGTGGTGTTCTGAGTCTCTTCATGTTTCTAGGCTCAGCCTTGATGGAGGGGATGAAACAAAGAAAGTAGAAGAGTTGAGCTGGAAGAGATTTGCCCATGACTCAGCCTTTATTTTCACCCTCAGAAAGGCACCACTTATAGCCCCAACGTGTCTTTCTATCTTTAAGTCTTCTACTGTATAGTTTTTGTTTTGTTTTGTTTTGTGACATGGTCTCCTGTATAGCCCGGGCTGGCTTAGAACTCACAACCCTCCTGTCTCAGTGGGTTGAACATTAGGATTACAAATTCACAACACTATATTCATTGTCCAACTTTGCCTTACACGTCTGCTCTTCTTGTTCCTCTAAATTATAGCAAGACAGCTTGATCAGAGCATAAAGGCATCAAATATCCTGTATATCTGAACCCTGTCCCAGTACTGGGCCTGATAATGGACTGGGTAGAGTGCCCAAGGGCTTTGTTTGTTTGATTGTTGTTTGAGACAGGGGTTTTCTGGGTAGCCTTGGCTGTATTGGAACTTGCTCTGTAGACCAGGATGGCCTCAAACTCGGAGATCCGCCAGGCCTCCATTTCCCAAGTGCTGGGATTAAAGACATGCAACACCACCAACTGGACCACTGAGGGCTTTTGTTGCTTTTCTGTAATTTTGTTTTTGAAACAGGATCTTGTGGTTAGCTTCAACCTTCCCATGTGGCTAAAGCTGGTCTCTGCTTCCCAAGGCCTAAGATTATAGGCATGCACACACACTGAGAATTTCTACAGGGCTGGTTTCTCCCAGAGTCTGAGATTGAAGCCAGGGCCTTACCACCACTAGGCAAGCACTCCACCTTTGACCTACATCCCCCACACTGAATACTTTTAAAAACCAACCATCTGGCCTGTGTGGTAATACACACCTGAAAGCCCAGCCTGTGGAAGACTGAGGAAGAAAGAACTCAAGATGAGGCAGGAGGATTAGGAGACCAGCCTGGGCCATATAGCAAGAACCTATCTCAGGAGGAAGTCAACAATCCCACTAAAACATCAGCTATCTATCTGGGACAGCTGTTCTTTCTCCATTTCTTTGACAATTAGCTTTCTATCATGACAAACTCTTTGACATATCATTCTAACAGCTTTCTCATTATCTGTAATATTTAGCAAATGGTACATTGTCCAACTATACAAATAACACATAAAGCCAGGCAATGATGGCGCACGCCTTTAACCCCAGCGCATAGGAGGCAGAGGCAAAGTGGATCTCTGAGTTCAAGGCCAGCCTGGTCTACAGTATGGTTTCCAGAAAAGCCAAGGCTACACAGAGAAACCCTGTCTCAAAACAAACAAACAAACAAACAAACAAAAAACATAAAAATATGTTCCTTGCTAAGACATCTTTTAGTATGTGCATCCAATTCTAGCATTTGGGAGGCAGAGGCAAGAGGTCAGGAGTTCCAGGCTACCTTTGGCTACATAACATCTTATCTCAAAAATGACAAAAATTCAGGGAAGCTAGGCATCATGATGAATTCCTGTAATCCATCACTTGAAAGGTCAGAGGCAGGAGGAGGCTCAAGAGCTTCAAGTCATCTTTGGTTACATGTAAAATTTTAAGCTAGCCTGGGCTATATGAGACCCTTCCTCAAAAAAAAAAAAAAAAAAAAAAAAAATTTAGACCTTAAGTCAGACATGATAGTATATACTTGTAACTACAGCAGTTAGGAAGTTGGGGCAGGAAGACCAGGGATTCGAGGTCATTCTAGCCTACTAGTGAGGTTGAGTCCAACCTGGGCTACATGAGACCCTACCTCAAAAAGAAAACAGCTACAAAATGCTTTTACGTTTAGAAAGTGTTGTGATGATCTCAGTTGTGTATCTCAGAGACCAGACATGATGAGTCAAGGAGGAAAAGAGACAGTTCTTCACAACTAAAAATGATGCAAGACAGGGCTGGAACAACAGGATGTCACATCAGGGCTCATTTTCCCACCCCAGCTGCGAACAGCTAGGTCCTAGGCAAAGGCCAGCAGGAGTGAGGCCCAGCAGCACCCTGCACCTCCCAGGACTGAACTCAGGATTGGGACTAGGAAGCCGAGTGAGTCCTGCCCCTTGCTCCAGAAAACTCCCACACTGACCCCAGGCTGGGACTCCATGCCATTAGGGCTCCCACAGCAGAGGTACAAGCTAAGTTCTGAGAGCCAGAGCTCTGCCAAGTGGCCGGGCCTGACACAGTGGTCAGGTCTGGGGGAGGATGGGGTGATGGGCACTATCTTAGATTGCTAGGATAAAAACCATGAGCAAAACCAACTTAGGGAGTTTATTTGGCTTACACACCTGAGGTCACAGCCCATTGAGAGGAACCAGTGCAGGAACTCAAGGCAGGAACTGAAGAAGAAACCGTGGAGCAATGCTGCTTACTGGCTTGCTCCTCAGGTTCAAGTTCAGCTACCTTTCTTTTACCTCCCAGGAACACCTGTCTAGGGGTGGTACCACCCAATGTGTCCTTCCACATCAGTCAATAATCAAGAAAATACCCATATCAAGACTTGATATGATGGAGACACTTTCTCAGTGAAGGGTTTGACAAAAAAAAAACAAAAAACAAAAAACAAACAAAAATAAAACCTAATAAACATGACACCTCTCAGTGGCTGCAAAAGCCTGCAAACAGACCAGACACATTGACTTGGATCTCTGTGCTCCCCCACCAAAAGCTGTCAGGAGGCCCCACATGCCGCTGGTGGTTTTCAGTGTAGGGACACTTACTCCAGGTTCAAGAATGGGCTGGTCTGTGGTGAGGTCACGGGAGGTATGCCTTTGAAAGGTTGATCTTGCCCCTGGACCTTTCTTCCATCCCGACTCCTTTCTCCCCCCTCCCTGTTGCCTCTCTACCACCTGCTCTACCAACTACTCCCTGCTCTAGCCCAGGCCCTGAAGCATCAGAGCCGAATGATCATGGATGGAGACCT
Source organism: Psammomys obesus (assembly GCF_907164565.1). Taxonomy (NCBI): domain Eukaryota; kingdom Metazoa; phylum Chordata; class Mammalia; order Rodentia; family Muridae; genus Psammomys; species Psammomys obesus. The sequence goes on from NW_026596125.1 coordinate 1,869,952, forward strand.
TTGGAACTATGACCCATAATCAAGCCCCTGCCCCTTAATGTCTTATCACTCAAGGGAGAGTGATGAACACAGCTCAGTGGTAGAGTGCCTTAGTTACTACTGTTCTGTTGCTGTGAGGAGACACTATGACCAAGGCGACCTATAAAAGGGAGCATTTAATGGGGGGGGGGGGCTTACAGTTTCAGGATGTTGGAAACTACAATCATCATGGCAGGGAGCATGGCAGCAGACAGGCAGGTATGGCACTGGAGAAGTAGCATTTCCCCATTCATGGGATGTAGCTTCTTTCAAACTGGTAAGAAGAGAAGAGAGTGGCCTTACTTGTTCACTTACACCTCATTGTAAATTAAGTCCAAAAGTACCTCTTCTGGAAACAAGTGAATTAACTCAGAGGGCTTTATAACGGTTAGGGGTGGAGCTCAAAGTAAGTGCCTGCCCACATTCATGAGACTCGGATTGGTTCTCTAGCAACAAAGAAAAAAATTAAGCAAAACGAAACAACACTTTTACTTATGGGAAAGCCACATCCCATCCCACATACTTGACCTGGTTCTGTTTGCACCCAGCATCTTTTTAGGGGTGTCTGCTCCTGCAACCTCAAGCCATGTGTTCCGGATGGGAGTGAAGCAAGTAACTCAAGCTGAACCAATCACAAGACTACCTCTGAACTAAAGGATCCTACAGGCTAGCTGAGCCCAAGTCACTAGGCAAACCAAGTGACTCTGAGGAAGTAAGTAGAGCAAACGTGCATGTTCTGGGAAGGTGGGGCAGCAGAGGTCTGGTAAATGATTGGCTGCTAGCTGGCAGAGCCAGCTTCATGGAGAATTTGTAGCTGGAATGGGTAGAATTTCATTCTCTGGAGACCTAGCAAAAGGCATTTTCAACACAAGGAATAAGGCCGTGCAGAAAGGCACAGAAATATGTCAGCCCCATTTGGAAACTGGCAAGGGCCCAGGATGACAGCAGCAAAGGGATTATGTGGGGTAGAAGATAAGATAGGCCTAAAGCTATGGGATGCCATGTGAAGGGGCTAAGGGGAGCTCAGGAAGCAGTCTAAACCTGCCCTGCATGGGAGTGGTAGGTAACCTGAGCAGGCCTGGGCAGCTTGAGCAGATCTGTCAAGAGTGGATTAAAAAAAAAAGAGTCTGGGCTTGGATGCAGATGGCACAAGGCCGGCCAAGGAAATGCAAAGGGCAGAGGCAATGGGACAGAAATAGGGCATGACTGCTGGCCAGGGCACTGGAAGAAACCACCATCAGGCCTTGGGGAAGAAGAGCAAGGCAGAGAGCTCTAGCCATTATGTAAGACCCTGGGCAGGATCTCAGAGAGAGGGACAGAGAAAGAGAGTGGTTTAGAGCTTTTTGGTGACTTCCCAGGTTATAGCACCTGGGTTCTGGGTAGCCATTTGAGAATGCCAGGCTTTGCTGCTGGTTCAAATTGAGTTTAAACTGGTCATGATGGCACACGCCTGTAATCCCTGTACTCAGGAAGTAGAAGGCAGGCAGATCAGAAGTTCAGGGCATCTTCAACCACACAAGGCCAGCCTGAATGATATGAAACTCTGTCAAAAAAAAAAAAAAAGAAAGAAAAAAGAAAAGTTGAGTAAACTATATGCACTGGTCCATACCTGTAGTCCCAGGTATTCAGAAGGCTAAGGCAGGAAGATCATTTGAGCATAGGAGTTCAAGACCAGCCAGGGAAACAATAAAATTCATCTCATAAACAAACAAACAAACAAACAAATGACAATTATGGTGGCACACATCTTTAATCCCAGCACTTGGAGGCAGAGGTAGGTAGATCTCTGAGTTTGAGGCCAGCCTGGTCTATAGAGCTAGTTCCAGGACAGCCTATCTGAGAAACCCTGTCCCAAAAGCCTAAATAAAAAAAAAAATAAAATAAAATAGGACTGGAGAGATGATTCAGTGGTTAGGAGCACTTTCTGTTCTTCCACAGGACCTAGATTCAATTCCCAGCACCCACAGGGTGGCTCACAACCTTCTATAGCCCCAGTTCCAAGGAATATGTCTCTTCTGACCTTCATGGGTACCAGACACACACTTGGTACACACACATACATACAAACATGCAAGAAGTACCCCAGATACATTAAATAAATAAAAATGTAAGGAATAAATATATAAAATAAAATGTGGCCTGCGTCTGCCTCCTGCCTCCAGCATTAAGAGTTTGTGTGGAGCCTAAAAAGATGGCGGCTCAGTGAGTAAGAAGACTTACCATTCTTTCAAAGGGCTTGGCTTTGGTTCCCAGCCCCAACACGGTGGTTTGCAGCCATTTATAACGGGTCCCAGCACCCAGTTCACAATTTGCTTATAACACCAGCTCCAGAGGATACACTAGACTCCTTAAACATCTGCACTCATGTTCATAAACCTGCACACAGACACACATCTATACACGCACAATTCACAGTTTAAAAAAAAAAAGTGGGTTTATTTGTTGGTTTTTTTTTGTTTTTGTTTTTTAAAGAAAGAAGGGGGCGGGAAAGATGGCTCAGAGGTTAAAAGCACTGGTTGCTCTTCCAAAGGTCCTGAGCCTAATTCCCAGCAACCACATGGTGGCTCACAAGCATCTATATGAGATCTGCTGTTCTCTTCTGGCGTGCAGGTGTACATGCGGGCAGAACACTGTATACATAATAGGTAAATCTTTAAAAAAAAAAAAAAAAAAAAGGAAGAAAAATGGGTAACAGTACCAAACTCAAAGGTTACTTTAAGACTAAAGGAAATGATTGTGAGAACCCACTTTCCAGGGTGTCAGGAAAATAAATACCTAATGTAGATAAATGGGTAAAAAGTTTCCTTTTGGGGAAATGCAAATGTCTTAAAATCAGATTTGGCACTGGCTGCACAAGGCTAAACATCTGACAGCCCCTGAACTGTAGGCTTTTAGTGGAAATTTCTAAAATGATATCTTAAGAAATCGATCAGTGTTTGGTAGAGTCAGTTATTGTCTGTTTCCTGCTCTGGCACTCTGCGGGAGATTTCAAGCCACCGGCCGACTCCCTAATGATGCTATGTATTATCTTTCAAAGGCCGTGGTGGGCTGGAGCAAGAGGGGTTGCTTTCTTCCTCACATGGAAAAATCTAAGTTACCATGCACATTAGTTGTGTCTTTGTGACTTCATTACCTTCGTCACCTTTTCATCTCAGAGCCTCAGTGTTCATGACTGCCAGAGCTTACCGCATCCACATTCCAGGCAACAAAATGAAAGAAAGCAGCTGGGTGTGATGGGGAGCCCTGTAATTCCACTTACTCAGGCATGGAAAGTTCAGCACCAGCCGGGGCAGCTTACTGAGACACTGTCTTCCATGTAAAAATAAGATCCAACAAGCAAGGAGATGAAAGAAAAAAGCAAAAGCCTTGCCTTTTCCTCAGAGGGAGTGTCCCCAAGGGCAATGTGACGCTTGTTGTTTATATCTCATTGTCCAGAAATTAATCACATAGCCACACCTGCCTGCAAAAGAAACTGATTTTTTTTTTGAGGGTTTTTTTTGTTGTTGTTAAAAAATGTTATTTTATATATATGAATATTTTTCCTGTATGTATATGCAGCGCTTGTATACATGGCGCTCACACAGGCGAGGAATGATTATTGGACTCCCTGGAACTAAAGCTACAAACAGTTGTGAGCCACCATGTGAGCACTGGGGAACCCGGGCTGTCTGGAAAAGCAGCCGTGCTCTTCTGCATCCAACCCTCTCTCCAGCCCTGATGTATGCAGCTCAGATGCAACCACGATTCAGAGCTTACTAAAGGCAGAAATGATTACTGGAGAGAAACAGCAGTCCCCACTGTGGCTACTACCTGTCTGACATGGAGAGGCAGACTATACATAGATAAACACAAAAACAAACAAATGAATGAACAAAGTTCATAAAATATCTTTGAAAGAAACAAATAACACTGCTGGCCTTTTCAGTCATGTTGTATTATCTAAAAAGAATGCTGCAAAGTGCAAATGTCTCTGGGATGCATACTTTGAGAAAGCCTAATTGGCTTGAAGGGTTAAAACTGCTCCATCCTTGTACTGTGAAGCTTGTTGAAATAATATAGCAGAGTCTCAATTATTTGTGTGATAGCCAGGTTAAGAGAGTAGCTGGGTTAAGGGAGAAACCCAAAAATAAATGCAGTTTTTAAAATTTTATTTATTTGTATTAATTACAGTTTATTTACTTTGTATCCCCCCCATAAGGCCCTCCCTCCTCCCCTAAATGCAGTTTTATAAAAATAACATTAACAAATTACAGTTGTAAGCTGCCATGTCGGTGCTGGGAATTGAACGTGGGCCCTCTGGAAAAATAGCGGTGCTCTTAACTTCTGAGCCAGCTCTCCAGCCCCTTACTCCTGTTTTTTGAGACAGGATCTCATATAGCCCAGGCTGATCTCTAACTTGCTCAGTAGCAGAAGCTGGGCTTAACCTCCTGACCTTTCTACTTCTGTCTCCCAGGTTCTGGGACTATGAGCGTGTGTGACATACCTGGTTTTCTATCTCACCTTAAACTTTTAAATAATCAAGTGTATGAATAAATAATACAACTGATAAAGCGCTATCTTGACCATACTTTCATATGAACAATGAATGAAAATGGGGAAATTCATCAAATAAACTAATTAACTGAAATGACTTTTCCATGATTAAAAACAATTTTCAACAAACCAGAAATACAAAGGAATGTCCTCAGCTTATAAAAGCCATCAGTTCAAAACCCACAGCTAACATCAAAGATAATAATTTCCCTGATCATAAAGATGAACATGTCTGATCTCACCATTTCTATCCAATCTTGTTTATAGAAATTCTAAGTAGGGCAATAAATAAATACACAAAATAAATGGCATCTAAATAAAAAAAAAAATGCTTGGAGCAGTGCCAAATGCTTGCAATCCCAATATGTAGGAGACCAAGACATGAGGATTATCAGAAATTCTAGGACAGTCCAGACTCCAGAGTGAGATCCTGCCTCCCAGAGAGGGCTGGGGAAAGCAGACGCATTATCTGTCAATGATTAATTTTAATTCCATAACAGTGTAGAAGTACAGATGGTCTAGATTCAGAAATGTGATTACTTTCTCTAAACCGGCTCTGTTACAAGTAGAGAGCTGTGGTAAAAACCTGGGACAACCAGCACTTGTGAGATAGAAGCAGGAGGATTAGGAGTTCAAGACCATCTTCAGCTACAGAGTGAATTCCAGGCCAGCTGTGGCTACAGGAGACCATGTCCCAAAAATGTCTGTTCGGACATTCTTTTATCCACATTTGACAGAAAGGAATCCAACTCTCTTTTTAAATGTTTAAAGTTATGTTTATTTATTTAGTTGGTAAAGGGTGGTAAAGTCCGAGGACAATTTGTGGGAGTTGGTCTTTCCTTCCAGCAAGGCTGCTGAGAACTGAACTCGGGTAGTCAGTCTTGGTGGGAAGTACCTTTTCCTCTTAGTCATCTCACCAGCCAGCCAACTTTATATCCTCCAGAACTGGAGCCTCTGAGAGAGCTGGGAACCAAGCCCAAGTCCTCCAGAAGAACGGCCAGTGCTCTTAACAGATGAACCATCGTCATCATTTACTTACTTTTTGGGCTCAGTCTATTTTGTCCCAAACTAATCTAAAACTCACAGGTTTGAGCAGTCTTCCCACCTGTGCCTCCACGACCGAAGTGTAAGCTGTCTAGTGTGCCTGGATCCTTTGCAGTACCAGGAAGTGGCTGCCTGCACGGGCAGACTCTGCATTGGCTTTGTCTGTGTGCAAATGCTTTATGACTAAAAATTTTTTTAATTTTTCGTTCTTCCAGAGCTGAGGACCAAGCCCAGGGCCTTGGGCTTGCTAGCAAGTGCTCTACCACTGAGCTAAATCCCCAGCCCTTTATGACTAATTTTAAAGCAACTTTTTATTATACAATTTACACATTACAAAATTCACCTTTTTTGTTTTGTTTTTGGTTTCTGGAGATAGGGTTTCTCTGTGTAGCCTTGGCTGTCCTGGACTCATTTTGTAGACCAGGCTGGCTTCAAACTCCCAGAGATCTGCCTGCCTCTGCCTCCCAAGTGCTGGGTTTCAGGCATATGCCACTGTGCCTTGCTGAAAATTCACTTATTTTATGTTTACAACTCATCTTTGTTGTTAAAAGAATGAAAATCCCAATTCATTCGATTTTACCAATGAAGACTCAGGAGCCAGATGCTGGGGTGAAAAACCTACTAGCTCAGTGAGGCAGAGAAAGAACATAGTTGACCTTTCTTACTCAGCTCACATACCAGTGAAAAAAGCCAAAAGCCTACTACTGAAATAACAACACAGGAGGAAAAGGCCAAAGGCTAAAAGCCAAACAGCTAAAGAGCTCTGTCTTCTTCTCCACTGTGTCTTAAATACCCTTCAACTCAAAGTCCCTCCTTTCTGCTAATCACTTCAGCTGGTTACGCTCAGCCCCTTGGCCTAAGGTTAACTTTATTAAATCCTGTGTACTGAAAGCTCTTGGATTAAAGGTGTGTGCTAGGGCTTAGCCACACCATAATCATCGGTTTACAATAAACTGAAAGTTCTTGGATTAAAGGTGTGTGTAAGGGAAGAACAAAAAAAATGAGTTTTTACAGTTCAGAATACCCGGGTTCACAATGGGATCAAATTTCCTGCAACCCCTCCTCTTCTTTTTCCTCCTCCTCCTCCTGCAGTGGTGAAACAGAAACTAGCACACAAGAGTTCCATGTAGCCAGGCTGGCCTCAAAGTTGCTATTTAGCCAGGAATGATTTTGAACTTGTGATCCTCATGCCTCCACCTTCCTAGTACTGAGATCACAAATATGTGTCACCACACAGATGGCTGTTGCAGTCCATTTGAAGAAGGTCATTGATTTCTATTAGCTCAGAAGTAAAGCTCTCCTATCATGTACAAGGCCTTGGATGTAATCCCCAACACTTTAAAAATAAATCGTTAAACAAACTTGACCTAGTGGCTCCCAAATGTAAGGTGAAGGCAAGAGGATCAAGAGTTCAAGGTTATCCTCAGCCACACACCCAATCCAAGGGGATACACAAGGCCCTGTCGCAAAATAAATAAACATTTTAAAAAATAAATACTTGGTTAACCATTAATCCAACATGTTATCTGGACCAGTTATAAAAGCCAGGGCTCTGTTTTCATATAAACAGCTCACTATTTGCCTTCCTTGCTACCCTTTGTAGGGGACTATTCTCCATTTGGCTGGTGAATTCCTTTAACACACACATTTTCCATATTACAGTTCCTTGCAATGGGCCAGTAGTCCAGGTTGCCCCTAGCCACCTTAGTGGCCCAATCAAGAAACACTGATCAGTGGCCGTTTTGCACCGCTTCCAACTCAGCCATCCACATCAGACAACAATCTCCATCCTCCCTTCCATCTCTGACAACATCCTTTCCCTAATCGCCACAGCGATTCCCAGCCTCGCTCCTTCTCTTTTCTATCCTCCCCTGAAGCTGGCACCCGAACCTTAAAAAAAAACGCCACTGCCTAAACCAAATCACTGGACGTGCTGAGGGGAGTGTGTGGAGGTGTAAGTGTGTGGAAGTGACTGTGTGTGGAAGAAACCAACCGAGGCTCCTAAGGTGTTCATTTTGTGAAACACCAACTAGGTCCGGCTGTAGAAACCAAAATCAGCTTCCCAGTGCGTCCTCGCACACAGTAGGCACGCCAAGGAGGCACGGGGGAAGCTAAGCTCCACTCTGTCCCCTGGCCCTGCAGGCTTCCCGCTGCCAAGGACACAGCAACCCCCGGGCGCGCGCAGTGGTAGCGGCCGCGCGACGTCACCCATTGTTTACAAATCAACCCGAGCCGGCAGCGTTCCGGCTCCCGCGGCTCTCAGGCGCGCGGTGCGACTGCCCGGTGGTCCCGGCTTCCGCGTCCCAGGCCCGACCCGGGCCTCTCCCCCTCTCCCGCCCCAGCCGCGGCCCGCCGAGCCCGCGGGCAACCGAGCCGCCAACGACGCCCACACAGCCGCGGGGGCCCGGGCGGGGGGCCATGCCGTGCCGGAGGGAGGAGGAGGAGGAAGCCGGCGACGAGGCGGAGGGGGAGGAGGACGACGACAGCTTCCTCCTGCTGCAGCAGTCGGTGACCGTGGGCGGCTCGGCCGACGTGGACCGGCTCATCGCCCAGATCGGCGAGACGCTGCAGCTGGACCCGGCGCACGACGGCCGGGCCTCGCCGTGTGCCGCCCCGGCGCCCCCGCCCCCACCCCCGCGGGTCCCGGCGGCGCTGCCCGCGGACCAGGCCCGGGCCCCGGCGAGGCGGCTGCTGCGTCCGGCGGCGCCTGCGGAGGCCGGAGACCCGGCGCCCCCGGGGGCCGTGCGCTGCGTGCTGGGGGAGCGCGGGCGCGTGCGGGGCCGGGCGGCGCCCTACTGCGTGGCGGAGCTCGCCGCGGGCCCCAGCACGCTGTGTCCTCTGCCCTCGCAGCCCGGCCTCGAGGGACCCTCAGGGACCGGGAAGCCAAGCACCCCGCAGCCTCTGGCCGGCCCGTGCCGGCGGGGTTGGTTCCGGAGCGCGGCCGCGTCCCGCCGCCTGCAGCAGCGACGCGGATCTCAGCCCGAGACCCGCACCAGCGACGACGACCCGCACCTGCTCCTGCAGCAGCTCGTGCTCTCGGGAAACCTCATCAAGGAGGCGGTGCGCAGGCTCCATTCGCGACGGCTACAGCTACACGCAAAGCTCCCCTCGAACGCGTTCCTCGGGCCTCTGTCCGCTCCGGTGCATGAGCCGCCTTCGCCCCGGAGCCCTCGCGCGGCCTGCAGCGACCCTGGCGCTTGCGCGAGGGGGGCGCGGCTCAGAACTGGGGACGACCTGCTTGTCCCTGGCAGCTAACAACCCAGGTGCCCACAGCACGAGCCTGTAGCTGGGTACCAAAGGATTCATCTAAGGCTGCACCCTCCCGGGCTGGTGGAGACAGGAATTTGGAAACGGAAAAATAAGCTAAGGAAGACAGCCGAAAGATCGCAAATATTTTCATGGGGTAACTGAAGTTGAGAGATCCAAACTCTTTGAAATCCAGGACTTGAAGGCAGATTTTATAGAGGGCACCGCAATCTGTCAGCAGGACTCCTTTTTTGGCGTGATCCAACCTAGTCACTGCAATTCCGCGCAGACTCTCCTGGGCAAGCCGGCGACCACGTGGCCACGGTGCTTGCTCTCAGGATCGGCTCGACCAGCCCTAGAACGAAGGACGATGATCTTAGTTACTTGCTGCACCTACCAGGGCTGGTTCCCGATCCCCTTTGGGGGAGGGGGAACAAGAGTGGACGTGATTTCGGGGAGAACTCCAAAATGCCACACGTGAACATTTTACAACGGCAGTTAAAAGACCATCTCGTATCTTTTGCGGAGCTGGTTTTAATGTACAGCATGCGGCACCACGAAAGGACCCTCTTGGGCTGAATAGAAAGAAGTAACTTCTTTTGGTCCTCTTTTTTTTTTTTTTTTTTGGAACGTTACTGTTACCGGAGCGTTAATGTTAAGTCTGTACCCCACGAGTGTGGGGGTGGGAGGGGGCAGTGAGCGGTGTTGGGTGATGGAAGGGTATGGTGAAGCACGGAGTGAAACCTCCCGCCTTCCTAAAGTGTGTTTTCAAAGGCCGTGGGTCTCTTCTTGGGTTTAAGCTCGCTATTTCCTGGGTGTGCACCGTGTTGTGAGGCTCCAGCACGGAGACTAGCCTAGTTGCCTTGCTGAGAGAGAAGCATACAGTTTTGCAAATGTTGGGGTCCCCCTAAGGAAGGGCGCCACCTTCTGGAGTGGGGCTTGGGGGTGGTGGGTGCTGGGTGTCCGAGCTTCCCTCCTGAGGCCACCGCCCCTGCCCCTCCCTTTGGCTTGCACAGAAACCGTCTTGAGACAGTGACCCACCCCGTTTCCCCCTTTCCCGACTCAATCGGGGTGCCGCTGATCCTTGCGAGGTTCCCCATAACGGGCCCTCCAGGGACACAGCTTGGGACGCAGTCTCACACAGCCGCTGATAACGGGCCCCCGGGACCATTTGTGATAACAGCTGCAATTCCCTGGATAGAGTTGATTTCCTCCTGACCCTCCCCCAGCTGTGCCAGCTCGCCTTTGTAAGTGAAGGAAACCGAGTAGAAAATGTGACCCTCCAAATGGAAAAGCTGCAGGCTTTTCACTATTGTGACTGTGAAGTGCTTGGAAATACTGTTCACTCTGAGCTACCGTTTCGTTTTAGTTTTACAAAGTCAGTGGCTTGTTCAGCATCCAGATATGGCCATTGACATATCTACACTTCGCACCGGAGTGACTAGAATTGTGGCTGTCCTGATTATAGGATTTTAACTTAACTGAAATAACTGTTTTTGAATAAATGTGTGGGGTTTTTTTGTTTGCTTTTATTTTGTTCTTGCCTCCAGTGGGAAAGATGTGCAGAACACACTTCTCTGATCTCCATAAACATGAAAACACTTGAAATCCCTGTCAGCCTCCTTCTCGGATGGTAATTAGAGACCTTTGTGTGTGAGCAGCTCACTAGTTAGACGAGGTCTGTGCAGCTGGGTGTGTGTCTGGGCTGGCATGAAATTAAATGAAAGTGAGGTCAGGTTTGGACCAATCCCATTCGCCAAACCTCAGAGCCGGTTGGGTGTGGGGCAGGACATCAAATCACCAGGTCTGCTGTCCGGGACCCTTACTGCCCCTCCCCCTTTCTGGCATCATAAAGCCGGCTGTTTATCGGTGCTACTCAAGATACAAGCCTGATGCTAGGAGCGCTGGCTGACTCCTCCCTCTCTGCCCTTGGTACATTTACTCCCATTCTGTGTCAGCCATGACACAACCACCCATTTCTATCCCTTTCTGAAATACTTCAGTGTGTTCCCTGAAGGAAGGAGCTGAGTTGGGTAACAGAAAGGATGCCTAGTTTTTACATCCACTTGTGAAGTTGGGATGGGACCTTGGAAAAGTATTGGGACCCTAGATTTTTTTTTTTTTCGTTTCCAGAACAAGTTTCAAGTAGCCAGGTGACTGGGGCCCTCGATTTTTCTTTCAACAGAAACCCACTCATTGAGCATGCTACCTGTGTCCTAGTTGTCAGCTCTCTTTTGACTCTACCTTACATCTTAAATTCATCAGACACACATGTCCCTGAGGGGCAGCTTCAGAATATCTCAAGCAGGTCATTTCCCATGACCTGCCCAGCAAGGGAAGGACTAGTATGGGGCCTCACAGACAAGGAAAGGGCCTCTGCGGTACAGTGCTGAGCTTGTGTGGACGGTGGGTTAGGCAGAGGCTCTGGTAAGGCCATGGCCCTGAGATCTCAGCCAGAGTCCTTAGTTAAGGACAGACTTCTCAGAGGTCTGAGGCTGAGCAATCCAGGGCTTTCTCTCCATTCCCAGAATGGCCACGATCAAACGCTAAGGCCCTGAAGAGCTGGATTCTTGTAAGCATGTTATGTTTCTATCCCAGCACTTGGGAATCTGAGACAGAAGGCCTGCTGCAAGTTCCAGGCCAACCTAGGCTACAGAATGAGACCATGCCTATAAAGAAGCAGCCAGAGCTCACCCAGGATTGTTCTCCCTGGAAAAAGGAAACAGAAACCAGGCTTGGTACATGCTCATAATCCCAGCACTTGGAGGGGCAGGCAGGTGAATCAGGAATTCAAGGTCATCCTTAGTTATATATTGGGGACAGCTTGGGCTGCATGAGGCTTTCTTTCTAAAGGGGTGGGAGGAGTGAGGAAACGAACATACTATGCATGAGGTGCTTGAAATGCAGTACAGTTCTATAAACCTTTTTATAAAAATCCTGCCAAGGACCTAACAATGGTAGCGCTCATGCCTAGAATATGCATGGTCCTGAATTACACACACACACACTTCTGCCAAGGTAAGTACGATGGCATACATGTAGTTCCAGTTCCTCAGGAGGCTGAAGCAGAAGGGGTGAGTCAGCCCTGGGGTTTGTATTTTTTAAGATTTATTTTATGTGTATGAGTATTTGCCTGAATGTATACATGTGTGCCATATCCATGTCTGGTGGTCTCAGAGTCAGAACCAGTTCAGATTCACTGGAAGTGGAGTTACAGTGTAGGTGCTGAGAACTGAATTTGCAAGTGCAACAATTGTTCTTAGCTGCTGTGACATCCCCAGGCCAAGAGTCTGAAACCAGCCTGGGCAATATGGCAAGATCCAGCTCATCTCTCCCTCTCCATTCTTTCTAAGATATTTCAAAAAGCACTTAATATAAGGTAAATAAGTAAAAATTCCAGACCTTGCCAAGTTCTGCTCACCCTTAAATACTTATTTAGAATAGAAGTCGGAATTTGTGTAAATGATTGTTATGTGAACTGTATGCTTACATGTGTGTTCTCAGGTTAGCACATTGAACCTGAGTTTCATGAAAATTAAGCAAGATACACCCAACCATATTAGACCATTCTATGGATGGTCTATAGCCCAAGAACATGGGATAGACAGAGTGATTCTCTAAAGCCACTGGTGATGCCTGTCAGTCTAGAAGGCAGATCTTTGGTCTCCCAGTCCAGGCCTCTCCTCGTGTCTGGTTGTCCAGATTGGTGACCTTCACATTGGAGCCCTGGAAATGTCCCAGCTTCCCTGATGGAGCTGTGGAATGCCGGGTATGCTGTAACAGTTTTTATTTTCTGAGACAGGGTCTCTCGTAGCCCAGGTTGGCCTTCAACCTTCACTCTTGATCATCCTGCTTCAACTTCCCAAGTACTGAGAGAACAGGTGTTATTGAGTCCTGGGGTTGAACCCAGGGTTTCATGCATGCTAAACACGCACTCTACCAACAGGACTTCCTTCCTTGCCCACTATAACCATTTTTTTAATTTTTATTTTTTTTTTTTTGTGTGTATATGAGTGCTCTATCTGCATGTGTGGACAGTTAAGGGTGTAGATGGTTGTGAGCCACCATGTTGTTGCTGGGAATTGAACTCAGGACCTCTGGAAGAGCAGACAGTGCTCTTAACCTCTGAGCCATCGCTCCAGCCCCAATAACCTTTTTTTTTTTTTTTTTACAAAATATCCTGCACACTAGGAAGACAGATGGTTACAGAAGATGTCTGGGTGAGATAAAAGACCAAAGCTACAAACTGAATGAAACAACTAAAATTAATCAATTAGCAAAAAAGTGATTTGGATAAAAGAAAAGCACATCTTACAGAACACTCCAAAATCTGCCACCCTAGGACCATTCTAATCCAGGCTTAAATGCTCTTTGAATTCAATTTTTATCTCTTTTTTTTTTCTTCTAGTTCTTTTTCCAGCTTAGAAGCAGGAACATGGAGTGAAGATCAGACAACACTTTCCTACCCAGCAAAGTCTGTGTTGAACCCTGTGATCCCTTCCTCCCAATCAGAAAAGAGTTACCTTGACAACCAAATTACTAACTCACTCAATTAGCGTGCCCCCCCCCCCCCCGCCTTCCACCAATGCTCAGTAATCACAGAATGTCAGCCCTCAAGAGCTCAGGCTTTGCTGGCTGGGCCTCCCACCTCATCCAGAGATGGAGGTGCATACCACATGATACTGTGAAAGCTGGTACAGGCGAAGAAGAAAAAACTCCCCTGGGCAGGATTCCTATCCATATCTAAAGGGAATGTGAATGACCTGGCCTTGTGTCTCCCCAGACACAGGAAGCAAGAGCTGGGCTCTACAGGCAGCCCTCTGAGGCTAGCTGTGTGCTTTGGGACAGGGTCTACAAGCTCCTAATGTCAAAAAATGCATCTGCAAAAATGGGATAAGTACCTAAATTGCAGAATTGTGGGAGATTTGATAATCCATAGGAAGCAGACGAAAAAAGAAAACATCACTCCTGTAAGCTTGTTCGATCTTCAGCCCCTTCTTTCCCTTTCCTTCCTCCTCCTTTCCCCCTCTTCCTTATGAGAGCTCATGAATAGATCATATCACAGAGCTATATACCATCAACCCTGGTCTCTCTTAAAAATCAAAGAAAATCGTGGGCTGTCAAGATGTCTCAGTTGAGTAAAGGTGCTTACTGCTTTGCCTGAAAACCAGTTTGATCCCTTGGACCCACATGGGAGAAAGAAAGAACCAGCTCTCATAAGTTGTCACAACTCTTGTGTGTGCTATGGCATGTGCATGCCTACAGACATAAAATTAATTTAAAAAAAAAAAAAAAAGGCACAGCGAGGGGGATGCCCAGCTGTAAGCGGAGGAGAATGACAAATTCAAGGTCACCCTTGTTCACATGGCAAGATCAAGGGCAGCCTGAGTGACATGAGCGCCTGTCTCAAAACACAAACCAAAAAGGCCCAGAGACTGGGGATAGGGTTCAGGGATAGCATGTCCAGAGCCCTGGGTCTGACCTTCATCACTTCAAACCTGTCTCCTCTGAGGTAGGACCACTGGATCTCAAACCCAGTTGTAGTTTCACAGGAAATTGTTAAAGGTAGCTTATACTGAAGACATTATCTACGTGTTCACTAAGGAAGGGGTAGAGGTCACTTTCTAGCCCAGCCAGAGAGGAGACTTGTTTGGAATTTGTAGAGCAGGGTCAGCAGGATTATCACAAGCTATCACAAGAAGGGTAGACGGGATAGCCTGGGCCCCAGTTCTTATGACCCCCTCCCTTCTTGTTAGAAAGCCCACCCTCTTCTAATTCAATTTCTCTGCTCAGCTGAAGTTCAGCTTGCCTGCCCTCTGCACTTCCCTATAATTTGTGCTGAGAAAAATCATGCTATTGTGTCTCAGGAATTGTGTTCCAGTTCATTTTGTTCCCTGCCTCATCTTATTTACTGTCATTACAGAGCTATCTCAGCGAGTCATATGTGTATGCCTCCTTCCCAAAGAGATTACAGATTCTTTGATGGTGGCAGAATGACAAAATGAAGAGGATGTTTTAAGCAGATTGCTGAGCCACATGGCATGGGGAATGGACTGAGGCTGAGGGAGACTATTTATGGTCACCCAGATCTCTGGCTGGCCATTACAGCAACCAGGCACCAGGCGATAAAGACCCCATGAGTAGCGAGAGGAAAAGACAAGAGACATTTCCGAAAGAAAACCCACAGTACAGTACCACGTAGCCGTAAAATGCTGTGTTGGAGCCAGACTTCCTGGCTCCTTCCTATAACCCTGGGTAGTTTTCTTCACCTCTCCAGTAATAACAAGAGTTCCCACCTGATAGGATTGTCTTGATACTAGTAAAACCCTGCCTGGAGCAGGGCTGCATTTAGTACTAGCGCTTGGGTATTGGCATTCAGTAAATATTTGCAGAGCAAACAAATGGGAGTGATTTCAACAGAGTGTGACACAAGCTAAGGGTGCCTGGGAAGGAGATGATGGACTGAGTTGCCTGGAAGTCTGAAGTTGGAGGGACAGAGCCTGAAAAGGGAGAAAAGGGGCCTGAAAACGTGGCTGAGGGGCTGCGGGTTTGTCCAGTCAATGTGTGGCTCTGGGTCTCATACCTGGCACCATAAAACAAAATTCACCAAGGAGAAAAAGGTCAAGGCAAGGATTCCTCAGCCAAGAGAAAAACCATGCTTAGTTGAAGGTAAGTAGGGGGTCAGGAGCAAGCAATCAAAGGGAGCTGCTCTGAAGGACTAGGCTCCTGGCAGAGGAAGAAAGAATGTGGTGGGCTCCAGGGGAGGGACTGAGAAATTATGTGTTTGTAGTTTATATGACAGAACCCTGGATCACAAACTGACCTACAGTAGAGAACCCCAGAATGGGACCAGGAGTCAAATCAACATTCTATTTAACCTTTTAGCTTGGGAAATGTTTCTGTGAATGAATTGCCTGTAGCTAATGGAAAAAAAACAAAACCTGAAGTTGATACCAAGGAGGTTAGTAACTGTTTCTCCTTATCAACTGCTAACTGACTCATGGGAGGTGACCCCAGCTGATAGGCTGCCCAGGCATCTTATTTGACTTATTGATTTGGGTGGGTTAAAAAGGCACAAGCAGGTTATCATCCTGCTACCTTTGCCCTGCCTCTGCCCTGTTTCTGTTTAACTGTCAAAATTAGATCTCACAGCCTAATACCGAAAAGGACTTTTCCCTAGGTGTTTCCTGAAAAACTCCCAGATACTGAAGTCACAAACAGGAGCCTCTTTCTTCCTTTTATTTCCTTTCAAACTAAATTTGCAGCTCACGCCTGTAATCCCAGCACTCAGGGAGGCAGAGGCAGATGGATCTCTGTGAGTTCAAGGCCAGCCTGCTCTACAAAGCGAGTCCAGGATAGCTGAGACTACACAGAGAAACCCTGTCTGGAAAACCAAAAATAAAATAAAATAAATTTGCTTCATTTTATGGGAGCAATACAAGCCGTTTTCTTCAAACACATCTTAAATAGTACTTTTTTTTTTTTCCCATCTGGGATGAGGATGGGATTAACTCAGTGCAGGTGTTGAAAACACTCTACTTGAGCCTTCAAGATGGCTAAGTTAGTAAAGACCCTTTTTGGTAAGCCTAACAATATTGATACAATCCCTAGGACCCACGTGGTGAAAGGGAAGAGCTCTGCATGTTCTCTGCATGTTCGCACCGGTGCACAGGCACAAATGCACATACATACATGCTTGTGTATACACACGCACAAATAAATGTAATGAAAAATTTGGGGGGCAGGGTTTCTCTGTGTAGCCTTGGCTGTCCTGGAACTTGCTCTGTAGACCAGGCTGATCTCAAACCACCCCCCTTTCCTCCCAAGTGCTGGGATTAAAGGTTTGTGCCACCATCGCATCGCCTGGCTAAAAAAAACCAAAAAACCAAAAAACAACTTTTAAAAAAGGCTGGTGAGATGGCTAGACAGGTAAAGGGACCTACTGCCAAGCTGGATAATCTAAATCTGATTCCTGAAACCCACATGACAGAAGGAAGCACTAACTTCCACAACTTGACTACACACACACACACACATACACACAGAGAGAATGCATGCACCATTACTGTCATGGTGTATACCTGTATTCCCAGTGCTTGGGATGCAAAAGGAAGAGGATCAAGAGTTCAAGACCAGGACTGGAGAAATGGCTCAATGGTTAAAAGCACTGTGTGTGTGTGTGTGTGTGTGTGTGTGTGTGTGTGTGTGTGTGTGTGTGCGCGCGCGCCAGGCGGTGGTGGCACTCCTTGGGAGGCAGAGGCAGGCGGATCTCTGAATTTGAGGCCAGCCTGGTCTACAGATCGAATTCCAGGACAGCCAAGGCTACACAGAGAAACCCCATTATGGAAGAATAAACAGAGCATTTACTGTTCTTGCAAAGGACACAGCTTTAAAGGGGAGATGAACTTCAGTATTCAAAAACTGTCAGTGCAGGTCTCTGACCAAGATCTAGCTCCATGTGCCCTGGAGGTCTGTAGCCTGCGGGCTTGTCCACAGGGCCAACGTGAACACAACTGCTCAGCCATTGTGTAAACCCAGCAGCTCGCTCTGCAGCCTCCTTGGCTTCCCACCCTTGGTTCTTCTCCTATTTTCTGTCTGCTTCTGAGTGTATTCTCATCTTTCCCCCAGAAAACTGATGACCTGATCTTTCTAAGGTACTTAGCACAGAGCCTGGCTCTTGGCAAGCACTAAGTACATTAGCCAGTGTTTTTACAGTTGTCCTGAAGACCATTTCCCAGGCTCTAGCAAGCCATCTTAGCCTCAACTGCCAAATCTTTATCATCAGCTCTTATCACTCAGGTCCTAGCCATTTGAGACTCTGGCTGCCGTCCCTGTAACTTCTTTCCTGAGTGTCCTAACCAACCCTCCCCACCAACAACCCAAATCACCTGACACAACCCAGCTTCTCCTTGTCATTTCCGTAGAGCTGTGGTCCCTCTCGCTCAGTATTACAGAATGTTATCAGGGGAACTTAGGCACCAGTCCTTTCAGAAGATAAGAGTCATTTCAACCCTGCATCTCTCCACCGTTCTGTGGCCATCATTCCAAGGACCAAGTGTCCCAGCCAAAGTCATTCCTGGGCTGAGTACTAGGAATGGGCCATTCCAAGATGCAGTATTTTTAGATGGCCTTTGCTTCCTCCAGTAACCTCACTGAGACACTTTCAGGACTGGAGCTGGCTCTAGGCATTCTCTGGCCTTTATAAATGGCTAGATCATACTTGGGACTAGAGAATTTTGGTCAAAGACCATGGCCAACAATGAGAACTTTGTCATCAAACCCAATGGAGTCCAAGGGGGTCTTCTAGAGGAGACATCAAGTCTCTGGGGGAGTCAGTCCCCCTTAGCCTAAAATTCATGCAGGCTTTTTTTTTTTTTTTTAGTTTTTAAAGATTTATTTAATGAATGCTCTGTCTTCATGCACACCAGCCAGAAGGGGTCATCAGATCTCATTACAGATGCTTGTAAGCCACCATGTGGGTGCTGGAAATTAAACTCAGGATCTCTGGAAGTACAGCCAGTGCTCTTAATCACTGAGCCCTCATGCAGGCTTTTGAAGGCTTTCTTGAACACATACCAACCTGAGAGACCATCTATTCAAAGCATGCCTAGTGAAATCCATGCTCTCAGGGCTAGTGGTGTCACAGTCTGGCAGGGGGAAAGGAGGGATGGATGACTAATGTTGGAAGACAGGCTAAAGGGTGTTCAGGGAAAGCTCCCCTCTGGACTCCAAGCCTGAAACCATCTGGGAGGACTTTTGTATCCAAGTTGGCAGGACATTACTCATGACATGTGGCATGTTGAAAAAGACTGGCTTGTGAGGGCTATGTTCAGGACTGGCTCTACAAGTAACAGGAGGGTGGCTGTAATTCTCTCCCACATTTTCCCTCCTGCTATTGTGGAGTGTCAGCCTAGCAAATCTAGTTATTTCTAGAACTTCCTTAGAATCTAGACGGAAACCGTTAAAGCTGTGCATGTTCCCTGAACAATATTACATGTTATCATTATTAAAATGTTTCACTCAGGTTTAGTTGTCCATGCCCTTAATCCCAAGCATGCAGGAAACAGGGGACCTCTGTGAGCTCCAGGCCAGCCTGGTCTACATAGAGTTCCAGGCCAACCAGGGATACACAAGCCATCTCAAACAAAACAAAAAACAGAACGAAAATATTCCTCTTTGCCTTCCCCACCACACCTCAAAAGCCACGAGGGCAACCTCTGGCTTGAAGCAAGAGAGCAACTTCAAAAGCTTGGAGCTTGGATTCTGCCCTTCCACTGGAACTTATAAAAGGTGCCCACTAGGATATGTTCCCAAATCAGAGCTCAGTTTCCTTATCCTCCCTTAGTTGGTTGGGTCCTGTAGATGTCTGTCCTTGGCAGAAGTAACCATTCCAACTTTATTCGAAGAGCTATTCCAGCCAGGCTGGGGTCCCCTAGAATGTCCACATAGGATGAAACCTGTTTCATGAGTCCCAGGCTCATCTTACAGAGAACCTGGGATTCTGAATGAACCAGCCACATGCTCTTTGTTGTGTGCCTCCTAGGCAACTCCTGGTCCCTTTGTAGCAGAGGTCTCAGCCCTCAAACCTGATGTTCTTGGGCATCTCAGACTCCATCTCACCCTGCATCCCCAGCAACTTATATCTGTATGTAGCTGAGATACAAGAAGTGAGAATGGGGATGCTCTTGTGAATACTTGGTGAGCCAAGGCCTGGAGGACTTTCTTAAGAACCCCATTAAATTCACCTCGGGAGAATATGGTGTCAAGAATGCCTCACATGGGCTGTGTGTGTACCTGGACCTACGGTCACTGTGGAGGTGGAGAAACGGAGAATCCTCATATGAAGAGACCAGCCTGGGCAAGTTAGCCAGATCCTGCCTCGAAATAAAAAGCTAAGTGTGACACCACACACCTCTAACCCCAGCGTTTAGGAGGTTGAGGCAGGAAGACGGCAAATTCAAAGCCAGGCTAGGTGGGGGAAATGGAGTTGGGGGACAGCTCAGCAGGTCTTAAGGCACCGGCACTTGATGCACAAACATGGGAAACTCAGCTTGTATCCTTGGCACACATACTTTAAAAAAAAAAAAAAAAGCTGGGCGTTAATAGTGCACGCTTTTAATCCAGCTCTTAGGAGGCAGAGGCAGTGGATCTCTGGGGCCAGCCTGGTCTACTAGTGACTTCTAGGACAGCCAGAGCTACTGAGACTCTGTCTTGGAAAAATAAATAAAAATGGTAATAATTTTGAAAGAAAGGACACAGCGTGAAGGGAAGGATCCTGGGAGGTTGCGCAACAAGCAGTAAAGCTGAGTAAGTGAGCTCAACTGTCTCAATCCCCAAAAACTAAGGTGGAGAGTCATCAAGGAACGCATCTGTTGATCTCTGGCCCCCACAAGCACGAATCTATCTACTCGTGTTCATCTGCACACACATGAACAAAACAGTACTCGTAATATGAAAGGGGCAGGTAGACAGCTCAGTAGCAGAGTGCTCACCTGGCTTCTGTGAAGCTCTGGTTTCTGTCTACACAGCCACATCTTCAAGCACCATGTTTAAGGCCCAGACCTCAGCATCCTCATATCTAAGTGGAGAAAGC
Organism: Psammomys obesus; assembly: GCF_907164565.1. Classification (NCBI taxonomy): domain Eukaryota; kingdom Metazoa; phylum Chordata; class Mammalia; order Rodentia; family Muridae; genus Psammomys; species Psammomys obesus. The sequence continues at coordinate 1,890,386 of NW_026596125.1, forward strand.
ACCCGCTTCGTGGGACATAAATCCATGTGGTAGGACCAAGGAGGAGCAGCTTCTGTTTTGAACTCATCTCTCTCCCAACCATTTAAGTACTACTGGTTTACAAATGAAACAAGAGGAACACTGGGGGGTGTGGGGGCAGGGTGACGGTGGCAGTGACTTGCAGTAGACTTCACCAAGTGGAGCTGGAGTCCTTAAGCACTAGGTTGCTCCATGTGTTTGGGTACCCAGGGGGGGGGATGGGACACAGCAGGAGAGGTGCCCCAGAGGACTTGGTAGCAGAGGCTATACCAAAAAAGTTTCTTTATGCAGTTGAGGCATGCCAAGTGGCTTAGGTCTATAATCCTAGCATGGGGAAAGCTGAGGTAGAATGGCTACAAATTTGGGGCCAGCCTGGTCTACAAAGTGAGACTGTCTCAAAACAAAGAGAACCACCAGAAATTGTTAGGCATGATGCCATACACCTGTAATCCCAGCACTCGGGGCGGGGGCGGGGAGGGGAGGCGGGTTCAGAGACTGAACTGACCTATGTTTAAGGTAAACCTGGGATGCATACAGAAATCCTGTCTCTGTTACCATACTGGGGATTCCAACAGCCTCCCTCTGGGTTGCTTAGCAACCGCTGACATCATCACCTGCAGCTGCCAGGTGCACCCCAGGCATATACCGATAAAGACCCACCAGCTTTTTTCTCTCTCTCCTCTCCTCTCCTATCCCTCTGCCTCTCCTCTTTCTCTCTCCACCCTCATGGCTCACTCCTCAGGCCCTAACTCCTCTCCTTCTCTTCTCTCAAATAAACCTCTATCACACCTGTTGCAGGGTGCAATTTCTTATAAATCCTAACAGTCTCAAAAAGGAAAAACAGAAAGGCCAGGTAGGAAGCCACGAGGATGACTCTTGCCCAGAGAATATGGAGCTAAGAAAATGAACGGATATGTCAATAACTCCCATCTAACCCCCTTGAGGATTCCACGCTGTTTTACAACCACCAAAGAAATGGCTGGAAGAATCATGGTTTTCACCAGGTGTAGAGGCACAGGCCTTTCATCCCAGCACGCAGCAGGCAGAGGCAGGGAGAGGCGGCCAGCCTGGTCTACACAGCATCAGGACAACCAGGCCTACATAAAGCCTGTTTCGGAAAAACAAAACAAAACAAAAAATCGTTTTTCTTTCTTTTGTAGACTGCAGCTCAAGGCTGGGCATCTCAAAGAAGACAGGCTGTCTTCGCCTGTGCACTCCCATTCTTAAGAAAACCTCTTTTCCCACCCTCCACAGTGCCTCTTTGCCCTCAAGCTCAGAAAGCATTCTTAGAGTATGATCAATGGGAGTGCCCACGAAGCAGCTTCTAAAATCCCAGAGACTGGCAGACAAGATGGCCCCATGGCTTTGTAAAGGACACTTGCCACCAAGCCAGACCACCCAAGTTTGATATCCGGGACCCAAACAGTAGAAGGCGAAAACCTGCCAGGGCTGTGAAGGGTCTCACAGGCTCCCCTTGCGAATGTGGGCCCTCTACACAAACGGAATAAATGTAAAAACACCTAACTAGCTGGGTGAAGGGAGCACTGTTTTAATCCCAGCACTCAGGAAGAGATAAGGGGACCTCCTGAGTTTGCAGCAAGCCTGATCTACACCTAGTGAGCTCTGCCAGTGCGAACCCGACTCAAAATGAATGTCTGCAAAATTAAAATAAACCCAGAGTCACTCAAGCACACTGCCTCCGAGAGTCAACTAAAATATGGCTCTGGCCCAAGACCCCTAGTTACCCCAAATGTAGACTTCGATTTTAAGGTCAACCCAACCCCTCACCTGGTCTACCTTCCCCCTCCCACCACCAATCATAAGCCGACCATTTTCCAAAACAAAACCAAATTTATTCAGCAGACATTTTAATTATGAATCCTATAAATCAGGACCACCACAATTTCAGACACTCCGTTGCGAAGTGTACGTCAATAGCTACATCTGGAGGATGAACAAGCCATTGAATCTTAAAAAAAAAAAAGTTAGCTACCGTAATGTTTGGGGGTGGCACCTCAGGAAGGACGCCCTCAAGTTTCACAAGGGAAAAGCCAGCGGTTTCTCCACCCGGAGTCACATTTTTAAACTGTTTCAGTCACTCACAGAGAAATGGCAGGTGAGGAAGCAGGAGAGGCTCCCTCCGACACTACAGAGGGCCAAAACAGAGCAGAAGAGGGTGTCCACGGCCTTCAGCCAACCCCCCACACACACCACAAACACGATGGCGGCAGGGAGGACAGGAGGTTGTTTATAGCTGTTTCTGAGAAAGCTGGTGCCATGGCCAAGAGGGGCCTAGCAGGAGGAGTAGTTCTGGAAAGAGAAAAGCACAAAAACGCAAATAACTCTCCTTACACGGCCCTGTTGGCCTAAGTGTCCTCGGGAGACTCCAAGCGGTGGCAAAGCAGACAGGTCCGCGCTTGGATCAAAAAACAGAAAGACACCAGGAGTAGCTCTCCCAAGAATCCCTCAACACCCTACTCACAACCAACCTGACCTTGAGTCCAAGTTGGCAAGGTGAAGTCATTTACAATTCCCCATTTGAACTCATCTCTCCCCACTTTCGGGAATTCACCAACCGGGTCCCATCGCCCAACTTCAACGTCACAAACTAAGTAGGAGAAAGCGGGCGTTACCAACCCACCCAACCGCCAAGTTTTTACATTCTTCATCCCAGCGTCAGCAAAGAGCTCTGCAACCGTAGCACCATATTCAGGAAGCGTCTCCACCCGAAAATAACGAGACTGCATATGCCTACTATTCGTTTTCAAGTATTGTTAGAAAGCCCTCCCGATTCCCGCCCCTGCGAGCAACACCTACAAACAATCCAAGCACACGATGCTAAGTCAGGTCCAAGTCCATCAAGTAGCTGCCACAGTTCTCCCGGTAGATCCCAGGTTTCGGCTGCCGGTGCTGCTCAGTCGAGTCCGTTTTCTCTAACAGCCTCGCGCGGCCGGTAACTCTGGGGCCCGCGGGATGGACGACGGCTTCAGCTCCGGACTGTCCGGGGCAGGAAACTGTTGAATCAGCGTAGCCGCGTCCTCTTCTCCGCCTCCAGGGCCCCAGGGTCAGAGCCAGGCTCCCGAGGGCTGCACGGTGACTGAGTCCGGTCCGCTTCGGCCACCCCCGGAGCCCGAGGCGCTCGCCGGGCTCGTGGCGGCGACCGCGGCAACCGCCTGCTGGAGCCTGCGCACCGCCTCCTTGATGAGGTTTCCCGAGAGCACGAGCTGCTGCAGGAGCCGGTGCGGGTCGTCGTCGCCCGCGCGCGCTCCGCCTGGGGCCCACCGCCGCTGCTGGATTCGCCGAGAAGCCACGGCGCCCGGGAGCCACCCCCGCCGCCCCGGCCCGGGAAGCGTGCTGGGGCCCGCGGCGAGCTCCGCCACGCAGTAGGGCGCCGCCCGGCCCCGCACGCGCCCGCGCTCCCCCAGCACGCAGCGCACGGCCCCCGGGGGCGCCGGGTCTCCGGCCTCCGCAGGCGCCGCCGGACGCAGCAGCCGCCTCGCCGGGGCCCGGGCCTGGTCCGCGGGCAGCGCCGCCGGGACCCGCGGGGGTGGGGGCGGGGGCGCCGGGGCGGCACACGGCGAGGCCCGGCCGTCGTGCGCCGGGTCCAGCTGCAGCGTCTCGCCGATCTGGGCGATGAGCCGGTCCACGTCGGCCGAGCCGCCCACGGTCACCGACTGCTGCAGCAGGAGGAAGCTGTCGTCGTCCTCCTCCCCCTCCGCCTCGTCGCCGGCTTCCTCCTCCTCCTCCCTCCGGCACGGCATGGCCCCCCGCCCGGGCCCCCGCGGCTGTGTGGGCGTCTCTGGCGGCTCGGTTGCCCGCGGGCTCGGCGGGCCGCGGCTGGGGCGGGAGAGGGGGAGAGGCCCGGGTCGGGCCTGGGACGCGGAAGCCGGGACCACCGGGCAGTCGCACCGCGCGCCTGAGAGCCGCGGGAGCCGGAACGCTGCCGGCTCGGGTTGATTTGTAAACAATGGGTGACGTCGCGCGGCCGCTACCACCGCGCGCGCCCGCGGGGGGACGGACGGTCGCTAGACTCCCTGGCGGCGCGGAACGGCGCGCACCGGGCGGCACCGCGGCCGACGCCCTCCGCCCGGGGCTGGCTCTTCTGCCGGTGTGGAACCCCGGGTCTGGGCACCGCCCCGGTCCGGCCCAGACCCTAGGAGCGGTCGGAAAGGAGGCCCTCTCGGGGGCTGCCCAGTTGGCATCTCCCACTCGCGGACACACCCCTCATCGCGCCCAGCCCCTCCTCCGTGGCGCCCGCTCCTTCCCCCACGTGTGGGCAACGCCTGCGCCGGTCCGGCTCCACTCCGCGCACCCGCAGTGGCCCGCGCGGCCTCGGGGGGAGGGGTGGCCCCGAGGGAGGGGCGGCTCTGAGGCTGGGGGCGGGGGAGGCGGAGGAACCGACTCTGCTGGGCGCAGACCCTGCGGTCAGCGTGTCCGAGACTTCCTCCCGTTGCTGCCACTTCTCAGAGCCACATCCTGGCGAGGGATGACTTCTTTGTAGTTTAAAGGAACAATTTCTCGTAACCGTAGGAGTCAAACGAGATTAAAATATTTTTTTTTCTCTTTTTCAGACTTTTCTGTGTACATTATACAAAGAGCCACACAACAAAACATTAGGCTTTTACTATAAACCCCGCATTAAATTATAAACGCTTTTCCAGTGATTGCACGCGCTTTGAAAACATTGTAATGATTACGTAAATTTCCATTAAGAGCTTGTGATTGTTTAAACTCCTTCAGCGTTTGCCGTTTCTCCGGTTTCACCGTTGTACTATGTGACTAACGTTTTTTCCCCGTAAAACTTTTCCAAATTTATGATTCATTTTTCAGAGTACATTCCTAAGAGTAGAGTTTCAGGTCAAAGGATAAGAGTATTTTTGAGTTTGGCCTTTTTGTGTTTGTAAATAAGCGAAATACCTAGAAGTGGGTGAATGTACTCTTTTCATTAGTATGTTATGTGATGTACGTCATTCGTTGAAACCAATAGCATCACTGAAAACCTTATTTTGTGTGTTTGTGTGCCTATTTTTCAAGTGAAATTGACATTTTTCAGATTGTCGTTTTTGTTTTTTTGTTTTTTATTTTTGAGGCAAGCCTTGGCTGTCCTGGAAGTTCCTCTGTAGACCAAATTCAGTGATCCGCCTGCCTCCACCTTAAGAGTGAGTTTACAAATTTAAGGAAATCTTACTTGCCTTTTTGTTAAATTGCCCCCTAGTAAGTTCTCCCTACGGGGATTTTATTTATATCCACGATTCCTTGGCATACCTGAAGTTAACCATTTCTTTGTCATATTTTATTACAAACGTTATTTTCTGTCACCCCCTCCGCCCCCCAACCTTGTAAAACAACAAATTTGTTGTCGTTAGGGTTGCTCCGTAGCCCTGGCTGTCCTGGAACTCTGTTGTAGGGGAGGGGAGGGGGACGCTTGAACTCAGAGATCCGCCTGCTTCTGCCTCCCAAGTGCTGAGATTAAATAAAGACGAGCACCACTTCCACTCAACTTTCTTTGAGACTTCTAACATAATGCTAAATCTAGTCTCCAGCCTTCAAAAGGTCATCAAATAGCTCAGGCTAATTTTTTTTTGCTTTCTTTCTAATGCCTTATTGCTGTCACTTGGAATTTTTTGTTTGTTTCTCAAATCCATCTGGAATTTTTTGGTCTTTGGTTCAGGGAGATGAGATGAAATTAATTTCTTCCTCTCCCTTCTCCTTCAGCTTGCCAACCAGGGCTGTTTCCTGGCTGAGAGAGAGGAGTGTGGGTAGGGCACACAGAGGCTCTGTCCTGAGTTACCAGATGCTGGGACTGGTGGGTGTGAGGAATGGGTGGGGCTGGGAATATTCTCATCAGTCTCCTGGGAGTCCAAAGAGCTCTAAACAGGTTATACAAAGACCTAGATCCAAGTCTCATCCCCTCCATGCTGGGTGTGGGACTCCTGGCAAATCAGTTTACAAGTGTTTTCACTTGTAAAATGGAAAAAAAATAACCCCCGCCCTGCCTCCTTTGGAGATTGTTTTCAGGATCAAATGAGATGATGGGAACAGGCTTTGTCAAGCATTACACAAATGTACTGTGGGATTAGGCCCCGAGGTTGGCAGACAGCCTCTGGGCTCTCTTCCAGCAGTTCCCTGGGGAAAACGCTAATATCTTAATAATAAAGGTTATTCCCTGTGCCCACTAAGTAAAGGAGACCCTGGAGGCAATCCTTCCTAGGACTGGGCTGGCCCTTAGAATTCTGCCTTCTGTGGACTTTGTCCTGGAATTGTTGGGGGCCTTCCAGAAAGCACTCAGGGCTCCGAAATGTTAAGGTGTGTCATAACTACAGCTAGTTTTGCAGGTTTGTGTGAGGGCACCTTTCTCAGCAGGCAGCTCCCTCCTCTGTCTCCAAGTCTTTTCACACACTTCACTGCTGAAGGCTGGAAGCCATTCTCCCTGGAGAGAAAGCCTCGCTTTCATTCTGATGGTACTTACTGGAGAATTTCAAGGAGAATGAAAATTAGGAGAGGGCTTATGGATTTCAGCAGAGTTAAAATGGCAATTTTCCCCCCTCCATTCCGTAAGATGATGCCTGCCTGTAAGTAGAGAAAAGCAGTTTTATGCTCCATTGACTTTAAACATTAATGGGTCTGGCAAAGCTATTGTTTCTAACCCAGCATCCCTGGAAGTTGTTTTGTCTTCCTGTCAGAGTAATTCCAATAGTGTTCTTACTACTGTAGGAAATGGAACTGTGAGATGGCTTTTTTTTTTTTTTTAAGAAAAAAAATGAAAGAAAAAAAAAACCCTTCCCTTTGTAACATTGCTTTTGTGTGCAGATTGCTATGTAAATATGCTGGGATGTGGACATTAGACTGTTCATTACAGAGATGAATGCCTTTCAGGAGCCCTGCTCCATTTTCTTGGGGCACTTCTCGGGAGAGCTCAGAGAGAAGTGCTGTGCTGGGCCAGTGGGAGGCGAAGAGGAATGCCCTGGATTAGGAAGCAAAATACAAGATGTGAGAGAGGCCCAGATGCAATTAAAAGTAATGAGAAGGTATCAAAAAAGGAAGCAATGAGAGCCGTGTGCCTGGCACACTGGCTGCCAGCCTGGAAAGAGACATTGCAAGCATTCAGGAACGCCCTGGGGAGAACACAGGAGTCAGGGGCTTCAGCATTCATTCAGACCACATGGAAGCCCTCCCCCAGGGAGTTTGCCTGCCTCAAGGACCTCATTTTAAAATACCTGCCTTCAGAGACAGCAGCTCCAGTAGCTAGGGTAATGGGGATTCCCACTGGGGGGGGGGGGGGGGGGGGGCGGGGAGGGTCACTTCATTTTTTGTGCCTCTGATTCCTAGTCTGTAAAATAGGGGATGCTATATTCTGAAAGGCTTATGGGTAGTTCTAGAGTAGAGTTATACCCTAAGGAGCAGAAATACTTTTCGGCATGTTGAAATGCCAAAAGGCAGTTCTGTGGTATGGCCCACTAGTAGATGAATGGATAAACTGTGATATACACTGGAACCCTATTCCATCATAGAAAAGGAATGAAGCACACACAGCTCCATTTGTGGTTACAGATACAATCCAGAGCCCATTCTTTTGGGGGGAGGGAAGAGCTTTTGATATTGAATAGGTTTTAAAGAATTAAAGGGGGCAGCCGGGCATGGTGGCACATGCCTATAACCCGAACACTCAGGGAGGCAGAGGCAGGCAGATCACTGTGAGTTCAAGGACAACCTGGTTTACAAAGTGAATCCAGGACAGCCAAGGTTACACAGAGAAATCCTGTCTCAAAATAATAATAATAATAATAAATAATAAGTAAAGAATTAAAGGGGCTGGGAGATGGCTCAGTGGGTAAAATGCCTGCCTGAGCACAAATTAAGGACCTGAGATCCCCTCCAGCCACTGCAAAAGTTAAGCAAAGTCGTGTATACCCTATGTGGGAAGGCCAATATAAGTGGATCCCAAGAGTTCTCTGGCCAACTAATCTAACCAACCAATCAGTGAGTTCTAGGTTCATTGAGAGATCCTTTCTTAAAAAATAAGGTGAAAATGATTGAGGAAGATACCCAATGTCCTCTGGCTTCCACGCATGCATTCATGCATGGGTACATACCTGTACATACATTTGCATGTATACATAAAAGACACAGAAACAGATTGTAAAGAATGATGTACTGATACATGCTATAACATGAGCTTTAGGGAAAGAAGCCCAACAAAAAGTCACATTGCATGGCTCAAGTGCCCTACCACAGAGAAACCCTGTCTCGAAAAACCAAAATAATAATAATAATTACATGCTGTATCTGGCATTTGTTTCCCTTCTTTATTCATAATTAGAGCCACAGTCTATTTGCTGACATGAAATAATCTCATCACCATTTCCCAACACAAGGCTGCTCTTCTTCAGTCCTGAGGGCACACTGAAAGTGGTACACTTAAAATGCCATATAAAGGCTAGCATAACGGCTCGGTGAGTAAGAAAGCTTGCAGCGAAGCCTGACAACCTGAGTTTAATCCCCAGGGCCCACATGATGGAAGGAGAGAAAAGACATCAACATCCACCCATGTGCTACGGTATGCTCACATACAAATAAATGGGGCTGGAGAGATGGTTCAGCATACGACCACTGGCTGCTCTTCCAGAGGACCCTGGTTCAATCCCCAGCATCCACAAGGCAGCTCACTCACAACTGTATGTGACTACAGTGCCAGGGAGTCTTATGCCTTTTTCTGGTCTTCAAGGGCATCAGGCACACATGTGGTGTACATACATCCATGTAAGCAAAACATTCATCCCTATAAGGTGAAATATATAAGACAGAAAATAACAAATGTTCGTAAGAAGATGGTAGAGAACCAGAACCCTCGCCTATCCTCAAAAGACAGGTGAAATGATGCCTCTGCTTTTGGAAACAGTTTGGAAGTATCAGTCTCTCTACTGTTCCATTCTCTCCCCCCCAGTGTGGCCCAGTGTGGCTACTACTAGGACTCCACTCAAAGAAACTGGAAACCTGTCCACACAGACAGACACATGAATATTCACTACAGCATTAGTCTTGGTTTTGAAACTGAAAACAGTTCAACTGTCCTTCAAAGGGTGAGTGGAAAAACCGTGTGTGTATCCATACAATGAAGAATTTTTCAGCAATGTGAGAAAATAAACTGCCAGCCAGGTGTGGTAATGCATGCCTGTAATCCCAGCATCTAGGAGGCTGAAATGGAAGGACTGGCTTGAGGCTAGCCCATGCTACATAGTGAGAGCTTGTTTCAAAAAACAGACATAAGAAAACTTTTCTAGGATGCTCAAAATGTTCTTTAACTGCAAGCTGGTAGTTGTCACACAATCAATGGCTTTACTAAAAGCTGCAGACATACATACAATGAGCCACTTTTATGGCATGTACATCATACGTAATAAAACCTAAGTCTTGTTTAAAGGGAATTCAATGCTCTAAAGGAAGAGGCATGATATGTAAGGTCTCTTTGTAAGCCTCCATCCCTAAACACTGTTGAGCACTTGAGACACAGCTAGTCCGAATGGAGATAACCCATCACATTTAAACATAACCGGGGGGGGGGGGAGGCTGGAGAGAGTAATCGGTGGTTGAGAGCACTGGGTGTTCTTCCAGAGGACCCGGGTTCAATTCCCAGCACCCACATGGTGGCTCACAATTGTCTGCCACTCTAGTTCTAGTGGACCCAACACCCTCAGGCAGATATACATGCAGGCAAAACACCAATGTACATAAAATAAAAATCAGTTCTTTTAAAATAAAGCGACTTCATAGACTGTCAAAATATACTGAATTTACATTATCCTACATATTGAAATATTGTGTGTAGATCAGGCTAAATAACTTTATTTTAAAATGGTCTACCTCCCTTTCGCTTTTATGTATGTATATTTATTTATTACTTACTTTTGAGAGAGGTCCTTGTGTATGTCTGCTCTTACAGGAGACCCAAGTTTGATTTCCAGCACCCATGTTGGGCGGCTCCCAACTGCCTATAATTCCCGATTTCCAGAGAGATCTGATACCTCTGGCTTCCATGGGCATTTGCACCACTCTCTCTCTCTCTCTCTCTCTCTCTCTCTCTCTCTCTCTCACACACACACACACATATACACAATTTAAAAAGAAAATAATGAATAGGGGGCTGGGTTAGCAATTAAGAGCACTGGCTGCTCTTGCAGAGGACCCAGGTTCCATTTCTGGCACCCACACAGTTGCTAACAACCATCTGTAATTCTAGTTCCAGGGGATCTGATGCCTTCTGAACTCTGTGGGCACCAATCACACACTTGGTGCACATACAAACATTCAGGAGAAACATTTCTACACATTTAATGAATTAAAACCTTTTACAAAAGTGTTCCTCCCACTCCCAGCAGTCTGGGAAAGAAACCCAGGGCCTTCCTTGTGTCTTCGAGGCAAAAGTTGGCACTAAGCTTCTGTTTTAAGTGTTTACTCCTACTTCCTTTTAGTCAGAAGGTTAGCCTGAACTGCTAAATTAACAGATTTACCTACAACCTTTCTATAACCCATCTTTCTGACCTTTAGCAGGCTCCTGACAACCTTTACCTTGAAATGTGACCTTTGCTTAGCCTCCAGGGTACCATGTACACCTGGCTGATTTTTCTCTCTCCCTTTTTTTTTTTTTTTTTTTTTTTTTAATTTTTGTTATGTTTGGTTTTTGTTTTGGAGACAGGTTTCTTTGTGTAACAGCCTTGGCTGTTCTGAAAAGGGCTTTGAAGACCAGGCTGTCCTCAGATCCACTTGCCTCTGCTGGGATTAAAGGTGTGTGCCACCTCATCATCATACTTACTGTTCTTAATGTACATGTCTGTATGTCTGTCATTGGCTACCATCAATGTTAGATCCCCTGAAGCTGGAGTTACAGGAGGTTGTAAACTGCTCAGTCTGGGTGCTGGGAATTAAACTGGGATCCTTTAAAAGAACAATGCATACTCTTAGCTGAACCATCTCCCCAGGGCCCTGGTGTTTATTCTGTGTTTTTTTCTCTGATTATTCCTCCTCTAGTTCTCATTTTGGGACACCTAGCCTCAAATCTTAGAGGTGGTCTCTCTCTGTATCACTCACCCTTATTTTGAGAATTCCACCCCTAGCTGTGAGTCTCCAGGCTGTTGCACTTGGCAGTTGCTGATGACCATTCTTACAGGCTTGTCCCATCTTTAATTGGGAACAGGTACTCAGGTCACTGTTCTGATCCATTCGCTATCTTTTTTTGAAAGATTATTGGCTGCCAGTAGGTGGTGGCACACCCCTTTCATCCCAGCACGTGGGAGGCAGAGGCAGAGGCAGGTGGAGTTCGAGGCCAGCGAGGACTACACAGAGAAACACTATCTCGAAAAACCAAGAGAGAAAGAAACAGAAAGAGGAGAGGAGAGAGAGACCATCGGATGCTGTGAGGATGATGGTATAATATGAGACAAGAAGACGGGCTGATGAGATGGCACTCACGGGAAGCGATCACTCCCTCTTCATTGCTCCTTGGTTGGGCAATCCTACAAATCCAGTACCTCCAATCAGTTACTCGAAAAGGCCAAACTTCTGCTTCAAGAGGTCATATACTATTCTTCAGTCTGGGTCATTCTTTCTCCCCAGCTTTGCCTGTAGCTACATGACCCCAAAGTGGAAGAACTATCTATTCCCCAATCACACCTACCTCCTCACATGTACTCTAAGGAAGAGAGTGAGCCGGGGACAAAAAGAACTTGGAGATAAGTTTGCTACCCTTAGGCTTAGACACCTGGGAAGTTTGGACACTAAACCCTCTCATCCTTCATGTGTTAGCCAGTAGGCCCTCCTGCCACAGCCCCGGAATTCAAGCAAGGCCTCTCAAAGCATTCATGCTGTCCTTCACAGCGCTCTTCCAGTCATTTTTCATGTTTTATTTTTATACTTAATTTATGCATATGGGTGCTTTGGATGCATATATGTTTGTGCAGTGTTGGTACCCAAGAGGCTAGAAGGCACTGGCATTACAGATGGCTGCAGGTTACCATGTGGATGCTGGGAATCAAAGACAAATCCTCTGGAAGACACACTGCTATGAAACATCTCCACGGCCCATTTCTCTCTCTCTGTCTCTCAATATATTATTTATGTGTACAAGAGTAACAACTGCTCTAAACCACTGAGCCATCTCTCCAGCCCCTTTTATTGTTTTCTCATCTATCTTCACCTCATGAACTTTTGTTGTTGTTCTTTTTAAGATTTATTTATGTATATATTTGGGTGTTTTGTCTGCATGTACATCTGCCCACCAGAAGAGGGCATCAGAGCATCAGCTCCTATGGGACTACAGTTATAGATGGAGCTACCACGTGGCTGTTGGAAATTGAACTCAGGACCTTTGGAAGAACAGCCAGTGCTCTTAACCACTGAGCCATCTCTCCAGCCCTCACCTCCTCAACTTTGAGACAGCAATGATCCTTCTGTCCTGGCTTCCTACTATGCCCCATTGCCTCCAATTTTTTGTTGGAAGTGCTTTACTCAGAATCTAAGTGCAGAAGGGTGTATGGAAGTAGGGGAAAAGGGATGGGGGAGGAAAAAAAATAAGGAATGTGAAAGAAGAAAATGATGTGAAGCAAAACTTGCAGGTTTGAAGGTGGAAGGGAAAGGAACACTCAGTCCTGCCCTTTGCTGGCCTGGCCTGCCCTTCACCTTAGTCAAGTGGTCAGCTCTGACACTGCTCTGCTCTAGCTGTCTCACCTAGACCATCGCTGTACCTGGTTCTTGTCTCAGGGTTGCATTTGGAGAGTAAAGATCCCCCAAGTAACTATGGGGAAGAACAGATACTGGTGGGGTAACTTCACAGGGCATTTGCAAATTCATAGCCAATCCTCTTGGTGTCACCATATTCTCTCCAGGGCCGAGTACAGCTGGTTGTGGGGCGTGAACTTGAATTTCCCAGGCCTGGCCACATAAGTACTTGAATCATGAGTCCACCCAAACTTTGGCGGTGTAGCTTTTGGAAGAGTAAGGGTGAGGTAAGCTGCTAGGTAAGAATCATAAACCACAAACAAAATGTAATTGACTGTGGTAGGAGTCCAGAGATGGAGGGTGTGTGTGTATGCCCCAGGTAAAAGCCACACCACTCTGGGTTTCAACTTCTGATGTCCCCTCTACCCCCATACAGGAGTTTGGATCCAGTCACAAGGATCAGGTGTGCCTGGTTGTACTTCCCGGGCTCTGTGTGAAGTGCTACGTAAGGGAACTTACGTAGTGGCCCACATGACAGTCCTTATCTTGGCAGGAAATTGTCTTCAGAATACTAGATGTCAGATGTCAGAGTTGCCACTTGGTGGCCACAGTGGGCACAGCTTTGGGTGTGCCCACTTCCTTGTAAGAAGCAGAACTTCTAGCTGGAATGATTAAGAAAGCATGTTTAGATAAGATTACGGTACAATGATGCAATCAATACACATGCTGTAAAAAATCTGCTCAAGCTGATAACCATGCCTTGTCATTTTACAGGCTTATTTGCTCTGTGGCCTCAAGTCTAGGAGCTCTATGGTAGTAGCAGTTCTGGTTAAAAGCAGGGCTTCAAAGGCTTACACAACCTGCAGAGGAGCTGTGAAGATGCACAGGCCACTCCTGTCCATTTACAATCCGTCTGCGTGGAGGCTGGGTTCTACGTGCCCTTGGGAACTGTGATTTTCCAACAGTTAGGTGAAGTGGAAGGTTTTGGTTTCTTTTTTTTTTTTTTTTTGGAATTTTATTTTTTTCTTATCAGTTACATTTTATTAACTCTGTATCCCAGCCGTGTCCCGATCCTTCATTCCCTCCCAGTCCCTCCCTCCCACCGTGCCCCTTGCCAAGTCCACTAATGGGGGGACCTCCTCCCCATTCATCTGATCCTGTTTTATCAGGTATCTTCAGGACTGGCTGCAAAGCTCTCCTCTGTGGCCTAACAGGACTGCTCCTCCCTTGGGGGGTGGGGAGGCCAAAGAGCCAGTCATTGAGTTCCTGTTAGAAATAGTCCTTGTTCCCCTCACTATGGGAAACCAATTGGTTACTGAGCTACCACAGGCTACATCTGAGCAGAGGTTCTAGGTTACATTCATACATGGTCCTTGGTTGCATGTCAGTCTCAGAAAAGACCCTGTGCCCAGATATATTTGGTCCTTGTGGAGCTCCTATCCTTTGGTTTTGGTTTCTTTGAAGACTCAGGTGAATCATGTGATGTTTTGCTGGAGGCTGGCTTGTGAGAGGGTATGTGATATTTTGCTGTGAGCTGTCTCGTGCCATGCAAGGGGCATGACTTTGGCCAGCTGAGAACATCCATGGGTGAACTCTGAGGAGATATACAGAAGCCCACAGATAGTGAGAGATCGCTTTTGGCTTGACATCACTGCACTGATCTTTGGGCTTCGACTCCTGACTTTGCCGAGAAAAATATTTCAGAGAACTTCTCAGGGCAATCCAACTGAGTCTTGCCGCTTTCACTGATTTGTCCTGATCTGCTGAATTGTGCTGATTCATGTTGGCCTTTGCACTGGTATCTGGACAATGAAGAGTGGACTCATCCAAAGGAACTACTTTTAAAAAGGTCTACAACCCCCTTCCCCTAATAATCTTTCTCCCCTACCTCTGGTCAGTGGGTGGAAGGGAGGTAGAAGCGCTTAAGAACCCTAATAAAGTAGGTTTGATTGAAAAAATCTAAGCCTACAGTCAGGTCTAGAGGGTATCTTTAGGTCTTCAAAGTGACATCACAGGAATCTAAAAACTAAACTGCCCTCTGGACATTACCCTACACGATGGAGGACCAGTTATCCAACCAGGCCCTAGAAGGAACAGACTGTCTTCTGTGCGAGAGCCAGAAGAGCTGGGCTGAGAAATTTGATCCAGGCATGCCATGTGTGAAGGAGCCCCAGCCTAATTAAATCGCAGAAACACTCTGCAGCAGCAGGGAACAGGCTTAGAGTCTGGTTAACACAGGAGAAAATGATCTTTCCTGCTCAGTCACTGGGGTGTTGGACTCTAGCAGGCTACTTGAGGGCGGGGATGCAAAATCTGCAGGTGTGTCCCACCATAAAGACAAAACTACCAATGTATCATTAACAGGCTTCCCTTTCTTCCTGTTCTGTAGTTGCTTTAACCACTGATTTGGACTTAATGCAAAGCAGAGTATGTTCTGGCCAATCATTGTATTTTGGGTAGTTACATTTCTCATTACAAATTAATAAATTACACTTTTGCTCATGCATGTAATCCCAGCGCTCTGGGAGGCCAAGGCAAAAGGTGAGTCTGTGAATTCGAGGACAGCCTGGTCTACAGTCCCAGGATAGCCACAGCTACACAGAGAAACCCTGTCTGAGGGGAAGAAAGAAAAGAAACTACACTTTTGACTAGACTTGCTCCTGAGCCCAGGTTTTTCTCTTGAACCTGTTTAATTCTGATTTGAAACTTGCAGAGCTGACCACACAAATCCAGCTCTCGTATGAGAATACAGCACATGGCTACTATTTTAAATATATAATTTATTTAACTTTATTTTATGTGCATTGGTGTGAAGGTGTCAGATCACCTGGAACTGGAGGTACAGACAGTTGTGAGCTGCCATGTGGGTGCTGAAATTGAACCTGGGTCCTTTGGAAGAACCAACAGTGCTCTTAACCACTGAGCCATCTCTCCAGTCCTACTATTTTAATTTTTTCTTTTTTTGAGAATAGTCCCATTATGCATCCTATGCTTACTTTAAACTCAGAGAAATCTGCTTGCCTCTGCCTCTACAGTGATGGGATTAAAGGCATGTGCCATCATGCTTAACCTATATATTTTAGCCAGTGTTCTACTGCTGTGAAGAGACACCATAACCACACCAACTCTTATAAAAGACAGCATTTAATTGGGACTTATAGTAATAATGACTCATGAGACCCAAAATATATTTACAAATACCTAGGCATATAGTTAGACTCTTCTCTGACTAGCTCATAATTAGTATAAAATAACCCATTTATACTAATCTATGTTCTGCCACATGGCTGGTTACCTCTGCTCAGGTACCATGCATCTGTCCTCCTTACTTCTTCCTGGAAGAATCTCTGACACCTGGCTCTATTCCAGAATTCTTTGTCTGCTGATGTCCCACCTTCTATTCTACCCTTTCCTATAGATCACAGGTTTTTAAATTGACAACCAATGCATCTATACAATACACAAGATATTCTCTCTGCAGGGGCTGGCTTACAGTTAGTTCCAGAGGTTTTATCCATTGTTGCCATGGGAGGGAACATGGCAGGCAGACATGATGCTGGAGACATTGAGATTTCTACATCCAGACCAGGAGGCAGCAGAAGAGAGATACAGGTATGGCATGAGCTTCTGAAACCTCAAAGCCTAACTCCCAATGACACACATCCTCCAAAAGGGCCACATCCTCTAATCTTTCAAATAGTGCTACGCCCTACACATTCAAATATGTGAGCCTATGGAGCCATTCTTATTCAAACCTGTACATTCTTCATGACTTCATTGATGACTGACCACAGCCTTAAAATTCTATTCTAGAGAGCTGGGGACAGAGCTCAGTTAGCATGCACAAAACCCTGGATTCAATCCCTAGCACCACATTAACTAGCTATGATGGTGCATACTGATAATCCCAGGAAAGAGGATTAGAAATTCTAGGTCATCTTTGGGTACATACCAAGTTCAAGGCCAGCTTGGGCTACAAGAGAACCAGTTGAAAAGAAAAGAAAAGAAAACAAAACAAAAACCCATGCTGGTTATGGTAATGCACTTCTTTAACTCCAGCCTCAGAGAATCAGAAGCAGGATACCTTTGAGTTCAAGGCCAGCCTGGGCCACAAATTCCAGGCCAACCAACATTACATAATGAGACTTTCTCAATAAAGCAAAAGAGGGGGAAGAGAGATACGGTGGAGGTTAAGAGTGCTTGTTCTTGAAGAGGACCCATTGAGCATTTCCATGGCAATCAATGGGAGGGTTGGGAAGAACCAAACATCTGCTGTGCAGCCCTGGCCTTCCATGACTTGCTGTCAGCTAACAGCTTGGTAAGTGTTTCTAAGGACAGTAGTTACATTAAGCATGATTTCAGGAAATGGCAAACCGGCTTACATTGTCCCAAATCAGGGTTATTTTCTAGAGTACAGTCATCTATCTAATCATAATAATGTATATCAAAAATAGAACAGAGTATTCATCATGTCATTTTCTAAATATTACGTACAATCTAGCACCAAGTGGTGGCTTTAAATTCCTGCGTAAGCAATGAGCACCATACTTAAGGCCTCCAAAAGCCTTTATAAATAAACTGAGCTTTGTCCACTGGGCAGATGTTCTAAACTGGGTTGCTTTAGTATTTACTCAGGTAGGGTAAAAACTTTGTTATATATATGCTTATATTAAAAAAAAAAAAAAAAAAACATTGTCTTTGGAGCTGGAGAGATGGCTCATGTTGCTCTTGCTGAGGAATCGGGCTCATTTCTTAGCATCTACACAGTGACCCACAACCATCTGTAACTTTGGTTCCAGAGGATCCTATACCTTCTTCTGACCCCTGTGCGCTGACACACAGTGTACATACATACAAACAGGCAAAACACTCATACACATAAATATTTTTAAAAAATTGCCGGGCCTGGTGGCGCACACCTGTCATCCCAGCAGTCTGAGAGGCAGAGGCAGGCAGATCTCTGTGAGTTCGAGGCCAGCCTGGTCTACAAAGTGAGTCCAGGATAACCAAGGCTACACAGAGAAACCCTGTCTTGAAAAACCAAAACCAAAATAATAATAATTAGAAAGAAAAAAAAAACTTATTTCTTAAATGGAAGTAGTACTTTGCCTGCAATCCCAGGATTCAGGACACTAAAGCAGGCTTTTGAGTTTCAGTCTGGTTTAGGCTTAAGTCATGAGACCTTTGTCTTCAAAACAACAGAGCAGCCAGATCTGACTATGCACACTGTAATCCCAACACTTGGGAGACAGAGGCAAGCAGATCTCTATGAATTCAAGGACACCCTGCCAGGGCAAGTGAGTTGTCTCAAAGAAAACAAGCGAAAGAAAGTATTAGGGATGGGGCTACAGCTCAGTGGTAGAACACTAGCCTACCATGAACAGTCTGTTTGTTCCCAAGCACTTCAAAATAAATACAGATCTGTCCAAAGTGAGCCCTGAGCCCTGAGTGCAGTAAAAAGGGAACTGAATCACGTACATACGGGTTACATGAGAATCTGGTAAAGATTCTAGCTCTTGTTTACTTATTTACTTATTTTATGTGCATTAGTGTTTTGCCTGCATGTATGCCTGTGTGTGTCAGATCCCCTGGAACTAGAGTTACAGACAGTTGTGAGCTGCCATGTGGATGCTGGGAATTGAACCTGGGTCTTCTGGAAGAACAAGTCAGTGCTCTTAACCACTGAGTCATCTCCCCAGTCCCTCCTCTCCCTCCCCTCAAACGTTCTATGAATCTTTCCTTCACAATGAAATACAAAATACATTTTAATTTGGATTACTCTTTGAAAGAACTAAGAAAAACAGTGGGAAAAGGACTCAGGACTGAAGACAGTGGCTACCAAACCAAACTAACCTTTCCAAGGCTGATCAGCCTGAAAAAAGACTGCTAACCTAGTAAAGGCAGGCTCTTTGGGCAGTGGCCCACCAGGACGGTCGCCTGACTAGATGGCCTTTGTAAGGCCAAAGCTCATGCACACCTGCAGTGGATGAACTGCCTTTTTGGTGGTATGAGTCAGGTGGGGCATGGATTTCCCTTCAGTTTCTGGGAATGAATGGAAAACGGATCCAGACGAGAAAGCCTGGAGACGACTCAGATTCCAACATCAGCAAAACCCACCAAGCTAAGTTGTAAATGTGGATCTTGGATAAAGTTTGCAACTTTTCCACTAGCCTTGTGATAGAATGACTCTTGAGAGAGAAGTGCTGCTGTGGTCTTGTTACACATGCCCCTGTGGACGGAAAAACAGCACCACATTCCCTAACATCTTTCAAGCACCTGAGAAGGCTAATGCTTGCCTTTGCACCAAAACAAAACCAAACTCTCAAAATCTACTTATCAAAGAACAGCGCTCAACACTTCATTAATACCAGCCTTCCCAGGTCACATACCCTCCCTCCTCAGAAGGAAGCAGAGCTTCTTGGAAGACATGCTATAATAAGCAGGCTGGCTTCAGGCTTCTTTGTAAAGACATCAATACTAGGTGATTGGCTCAGACCCATCCTCTTTACATGAAGCTTCCTAATGCATGTAGCTCCATTTCCTGAGAAAGGGGAACCAGGAAAAGGCCTGGGTTGAGACAAATGTATGCTGAGTGGTAATAATGTGGGCCATGGATTAGATAACCTTTGTAAATCTTTAATAAATCTTTTGGCTACCTTCCTAGCTTGATCTCCCATTCTAGACTTCTGTAAGCAAGGCATGTAAACAGTGCCACCTCTTGGCATACTGTGGTTCCTCTAAGAGTCTGAGTCCAAGGGCACAGGTGGAAATGCCCTAGCAATGCAGAGGGAATTAAACCAAAACAGAGACTACTTAAGAATGTGTACATTGGGCCAGGTGGTGGCGGCACACACCTTTAATCCCAGCACTGACAGAGGGCAGGTGGATCTCTGTGAGTTACAGAATGAGATATACAGAGAAACTGTCTTGAGAAAAAAAGAAAAAAAAGAATGTGTATGTTGGTCTCATCTCAAAGAAAACAGATGAGCAAGCGCTCACTAATCAAGATAAAGCATACTGCATACACTAGGGTCCTTCTCTTCTGGGCTGATGGATCAAGGGACCTTAGGAGTACTTAAAAGCCCACTGGGAGTCACAGTGCACAACAAGATGTAGAAGAAAAAATAAAGGAACTAGGTGTGTTGGCCAGTTTTTGTCTACTTGACACAACTTGAGTCATCTGGGAGAAACCTCATCTGAGAACATGTGTCCATCAGAATGGTCTGCCTTCTGCAGAGGCATTTATTTTCTCAATTACTGACTGATGTGGGAAGGCCCACATTGGGCCACCCCTGGGCAGGAGGTCCTGGGATGTTTAAGAAAACAAGCTGAGCAAGCAAGTAAGCAGCATTCCTCTATGTTTTCTGCTTTGGTTCCTGGCTTGGTTCTCTCAATGACTTTTGGAGTGAGGGAGGGCTCAATAGCTGTGCTGAATCAATGGACAAAGATGCTGATAGAGGCTTGTGAATAGGGGCAGTTTAAATGCTTCTCTGAGGGCTGTCAGCCACTGCCTCCTTCTGGTCCAGGTCCCTGGGGTTCAACCCTGTAATCCAGCAACCAGCCTTGGAGTATTCATTGCCTCTTCTACCTCCTAATGCCACTTTCTGACTGCAGGGAGCCCTCCTGACTCAGGTTGACGCTGTAGTCTAGATAGACTGCTGGGAGTTGGACAGAAAGGGGTGAAGTCATTCAGGCCATTAGTCAGGTGCTGCTCTTACCCACCTGAGGGGCAGAGATGAAACTCCCGTTTTCAGTGTTGACGCATAGTCATGCGCATTTATTCTATGCCTGGTTACAGCAGGTCTCACACATGCACACCATGACCATCACCACTCTCATGGCCATGCTGGGCAGAAAGCAGAGCACCGCACAGAGCCTTCTCACAGGTAGCAATGTCACATGGTTCCACCCCTAGATGTTGACAATGTTTTTAAAGAACATTTGGAGTTTCTAAAATTCTAGGCATCTCTCTGGGAACTGAGTCCTGGCTCCAGTGAGTCTTTCTTGGTCCAGGTTCAGCTCACACCTAGAGCTGGTGTTTAACAGCTGGAAAGGGGCCTTGGACTATAGCAAAGAACAGCTCCATTCCCTGCAAGGATTCAGGGCCGACGTCGATCCTTTCTGCGGAGTTTGTGTCCCACCTGGGATCCCCGCTGCGCAGCTTTCACCAGACCTTTAAACTGTCCTTGTAGCTTCACCTTTTTCCTGCAGAAAGAAAGAACAAAAGAGCTATATCTTATTGAGAACAGGCAGTACTCTCTCCTTACAGTGCTGATGTGTGGTGCTGTACACCTGTGATCCCAGCTCATGGAAAACTGAGGATGGCAAGTTCAATGCCAGCCTGAGATCCTGCATAGGAAACCTGGTCTCAATAGAAAAACAAACAAAATCAAAAGATGGGCACCCCTGGCAGACAGGGTGAAATAGGCAGACATGTATGTTCTGACCTGGCTACTACACAAATCCCCTGAAGAGCCCCATTCAATGATCAAAGTAACTAATTTTCCAGCAAGAGGATCAGAAAAGCAAATAAGGTAAAATGATTAAAGTCAGTGACTATGTAGAGGGCATATATTCCAGAATCTTTGTGACTGAAGGTCATGATTTATTTCATGTTCATTATTATTATTGTTGTTGGTTTGTTTGTTTTGTTTTGTTTTTTTTGTTTCTTTGTGTCATCTTGGCTATCCTGGACTGGTTTTGTAGTACAGGCTGGTCTTGGACTCACAGTGATCCACCTGCCTCTGTCTCCCCTGAGTACTGGGATTATAAGTGTGCACCACCACAGGAATAAAGAGAGGAGGGGAGGGGAGGGAGAAGAAAAGAAGAGGGAAGGGAGGGAGAAGAAGGACAGGGAGAGGGAGACAGAGAGGAGAGGCCCTGTCTCAAAAAACTCCAGTATATAAATAAAATAAAAAGAAGGAGGCTGGCATGGTGGCTCAGCAGGTAAATGCGTTTGCTGTCAAGCTTGATAACCTGGATCCATGTGGTAGGAGGAAAGAAATGACTCACACAAATTACCTGTCACAAACATACATACACAAAATAAATAAATATAAAATTAAAATAAGATGAAACAGGGTTGGGTAGTATTTGGTGGGTAAAGTGCTTTTGCATAAGATGGGCTCCCAAATGTAACTTAAAAAAAAAAAAAAAAGGGCTCCAGCACCCATATAAAAAGCCAGGTGTAATGGCATGCACCTGCAATCCCAGGGGATACTGGGGACTTCCCAGTTCAAAAGATAAAGAGCAACAGAAGACAACTAATGGTTGACTTTTAGCCTTTACATTCATACACATGAAGGCACAGGCACCCACATACACAGAGATATAAACATAACCAGGAGAGGCCTGCCCTGTAGCTCCTAAGCCGCTTATCACTGTACCTGCGGTTGAGTTTGGATCTGTTGAGTGGGATATAAGCATAGGGATCCAGTCGACCCTTCTTCTTCACATCGCCCTTCGCTTTCTGCTCATCCAGAGAAACAGCAATAGCAAAAACAAAAACCAAAGCTAGAGTGAGAGGCAGCCAGAATGTGGGCTCCCTTCCCTGTCCCTGACTTCAGCTAGCTTCATGTTTCCTCTTTTCTTGCCTTTCTGCTTCAGGTGGCATTAACAGCCTTCTCTGGCATTGAAAGGCCATTTGTCAAGGCTTCCAACTTCAAATGCCATGACTTAGGTGCCCCTTTTCTTTTCTGTCCTGTCTGGCTTCAAAGAGCTAAGATGGTGATGAGCACAGATCTTCTTTGCCCCTTCATTATCCCCCGGGTACCAGGAGACCTCATGCCCTGCCCACAGGTCTCACCTTGGCCTTGTATTCAGCTCCAGGAGCAGCCTTCTTGGTCACAGGGCGATGGATGCCAGAGCCGCCAGCTATAGCGAAGCACAGAGATCACGAGTCAGATAGAGCCAGATTGGCCCCCTCTGGGAGGCAGGAGGTAACACTCTCAGAGGGCCTCTGGGGAGTCGATGGACAAAAGGCCAGGAACTTGGTTCCATACCCTGGCAGGCAGTGAGCAAATTCCTCCTTTGAAGAGACCCTGCCCATGACTACTGCAAATACTTATGCTTGGCATTGACACAAATGACCCACATTCTCCCAAGTTACACTCCTCACCCCTGCCTGTGGACAGCTCATTTTCCATGCCCCATCCTGTTTGCACTCTGGCACACAGGCAGCTCTTTATCCCACCATGCAAGTGGGAACTGGAGCTTACTGAGGCAAGAAACCTTGCCCAGATCAGCTGGGTCAGCTTGTCACTTCTGGCCTGGCCCTCAAAAGTCATAGATGGAATTCTCAAATGCCAACTCAGAAAGTCCCTCTGAGATAAGAAACTGGAACTCAGAGAAGCAGTGTGACAGAACAAAGTCATACAGCTAAGTGACAGCTCAGCTCAGGCTTCTTTTCCCATGGATTACAATGGTCTTTGCCCACAATATCATCTCAGTGTAGGCCTCAGGGGGCCAGGCTATGAATCCCGAGGTGTAAGTCAAGCCATAGGTCCTGCAACAGGGTTAGGATGACATGGGATCTGGAGGACATACTGCCACCAGAATCATAGACTGCCCATAGCTTTGGACCTCCAGATGCACCATGAGCTGCTTTAGGGCAGAGCCCAGGACATAGCGCTGTGGTGCACCTAAGGAGGAAGGGAGCAGAGGAGATACCCTGCTGCTGCTAGTGTAGAGAGGAACCTTCTGGCTAGAGTTCTAATCTTGGGTATTCAAGAGAGGATAACACCTCACAAGGGCTACTTATAAGCCTCAAGGAAGGATGGCTGGGTGGGGAGGAGCTGAACTAAGGAGCTTCCCAAAAGGGCTAGATTTACCAGGTACAAACCTAACCCTTAGTCTCTCTCTCGGACCAGTATCTCCCTGTCCCCCCAGTCTAGTCCTGAGTCAGCCAATCTGTGGAACTGTCAATTGAGTGCAACTTCATGTCTCTGCCTTCTTCTCTGTATCTCCCCAGCGGGATGCAGGTGATGGACATCTGTGTCCCAAAAAAAGGATGCCTTACCTTGGTACTGAGGTGGGATCTCCAGTTCATCCTCCTCCTCCTCCTTCTGCCGCTTAAGCTTCTTTTTCTATAGAAAGAGGCAACAAGCAGAAAGTCAGTGAGCAAAGGGGCACGACTGTACCACCCAAGAGGGTGGGAACAGATGTAGTGACCTGCCTTTGTGACAAAGTCCTCTGCCAAGCTCTCATTCCCAGTTGCACAGGAAGCCCCTGTGATTATCTCACATCACAGAACTGGGGGTGGGAGAGCCCTCTTACCTACATTCTGACAACTGGACTTCCCTCTTCACACTCCAGAGCTATTGAAAGAAGCTGGAAACCCTACATAGGCCAGGTCCCTGCCTTTTTACAGGCAAGCCAGGTTCTACCTCTTTCCCTCATCAATACCTGGGTAGGTGGGAGACCCTGGGCTAAACTAGTCATTACCGTCCCCCAATGGACAGTAGGTTCACAGAAGCTATATGTCAATGGGACACATGGACTTATCCAATTATGACATGGCATGTGCTAATAAAGCACCTACTACATGCCTGTTGGTATAATGTTCTTTTGGAATGTATACACCTTACCCTTGTTCATTCAAATGCTAATTTCTCTCCCCCACTCTCTGGTTTCAATCTAGACATTGCATTGTGATACTTATTCTAAGCATCACCTGTCTCAACTTTGTGTAAACATGCCAAAATAAAACAACCAGCCACAATGTTGAGCAATAGAGAGGATTGGGTGAGACATCCTGGTTCAGAGTAGGAGGAGCCAGAGGAGAGGAAGGAGCAGGAGGGAGAAGAGGAGCAGAAGCTGGGAGAGCAGAAGCTGAAGGGGAGGTCTTGGAATGACGTGGAGAAATGAACCGGACCTAAGATATCACTAAAAGCAAGTATAATGGCTGAATCTGAATGGAATGAAACTATGTGGGCTTGGAGGTTTAGGATGGAGTAACTATTGCCCAGCATTGTGTTCTAGGTTAACTAAATAAATTCCAGTCTCCGTGTGATGATTTGGTTAAACAGCTGTTTAGGATTAACCGCAACTTTACTAAAAGATATATCAATAGTAAATATTAATGACTAATACAACACATGCCTATATAAGAAATACATGGGAAGGGAAGAAGCTCTACCACAGGGCAGCTCTGAGGAATATTTAGGCTTAGACATTAGCAATCAAGCAAATATACTACACAGTGGGTAGGGATGTGGGTGGGTCAGCCAGGGTTGTCCTAGCTCCCAAGGTTGGCTCCTATGCTGTGGTCTATGACACCAGCCTGGAAGCCTTGTGAGATGAACTGAGAGCCAGGGATGCCAGGCCAAGGGATCTGGCTAAACATGTGTCCAGTAATCTGGATGGAAGGTCCACATCCACTGGCCGTAGCACAGAACTGTATGTACTGAGGTCCAGAAACTGGAGATGTGGGACTTAGACTGCACAACAGAGGATGATGGCTGAGCTTTATCCTAGTTCCACTGGTACAGAGCCAAGGCTAGCCCACTAGCTGGTCTTCCACTAAGGATGTCTTGGTCCCTAGCATCTCATGCTCCCTGAACCAAGTATACAGAAGGACTCAGCAAGTGCCACACAGATAGCCTTAGGATACCGATGGCAGGAGCTGGCTGACTTGCCAGGAGCCACTGATGTGGTCATTCATAGAGCCTTCTTGTTGCCTCAAGGAAAGATGTCTAATCTTGCCAGCTCTGAACTGATGGCCACCTACAGAGGACCGTGGTCAGTCCTGGCTAGTCAGGACTAAGAGGCAGCTGCCAAGTGATCACCAGCTCCCCCCCCCCTCGAAAAAGGTTCCAGAAAACCCAGGAATGACTCAACCAGAATATTTCTGTGGAAAATGAACAATGGTTATAAAGAACATTTATGGCTCGCTGAGCACTACCAAGTGCCAAGCTCCTCACACACCACGACCTCTACACAGAAACCTGGACTGGGAGCCTGGAGACAGTGATAGGCTCCTTCACACCTTCCTACTGGAGCCTGGAAAGTGAGGCTGGACTGAGGATGAAGGTGGGCGGACGAAGGGCAGAACACAAGGAAAGAGCCCTGGTAAGCAGAGCTGGGCCATACTGGAATGGTCTGTGGAGAAAGGTATCACACAGCTGTGCAACAGAGACCACTGGTGACTACCCCTAGGCACCCTTGAGACACTTCCTACTCCTCACTCTCTTCTCTCCTTTTGACTTTCCCACATGACTTTCATTCCATTCTCCAAACAGCATCCTGCACTCTGATAACACTGTGGGCGGCAGTAGGGCAAATGCGTGTTTGTATGGCTTCGGGTATATGAGATGTGGGCCAGGATTAGGCCACAAAGTACTCACAGTTCTGACACCGACATCTTCCCTCAGGTCAGTCATCTCTTCCTCCTCCCCTGGAGTCAGAAAGAAGATAGGCTCATGAGCACTTGGGCATCCCTAATCTACCTTACCTCATGCCTCCTCCTTAGCAAGAAGGGACTGGGAGTCAGCTCCACCTCACACATGCCCCCACTTAGCAAAAGGACAATTTTACCCTCCTACTCAAAAGCTTTCTTGCTCACTCTGTGTACTGGCACCATGTGGGAATAACAGCGAAAATATGAAGCTGACCATCTGGAAGGAAGAGAGTCCAGCAAAGTAACAGCCAGAAGACAATGAAGACAGAATGTGTAGGGCTGGGAGTAGAGCTCAGTGGAGCACTGGCCTAGCATATATCAAGTGCTGGGTTAGCACTGCAGGAAAATAAACCAGCCTATGACTAAAGATGTACAGGAGAAACACAATTGGCTTGTGGGAGTTCTGTGGGACAAGGCTTACTGGCTAAGAGACCCTGAAAGGACACAAAGGACCAGTGTGGGATCCTAAAGAGCAGAGGGGCTCCCCAGCCATAGGAATTATGGGCACCAAGTCCACAGAAGCCTAGAGAGGACGAAGGGTGGGAGGGGAG
The DNA here is from genome assembly GCF_907164565.1 of Psammomys obesus. Taxonomy (NCBI): domain Eukaryota; kingdom Metazoa; phylum Chordata; class Mammalia; order Rodentia; family Muridae; genus Psammomys; species Psammomys obesus. The sequence goes on from NW_026596125.1 coordinate 1,917,062, forward strand.
CAAAGAGCCAGCCAAAGGAACAGCATGAGCCACCTTTACATCAAGCATAGCCAGGAGCCAGTCAGAGAAGCAGCTGGCAAGCAAGAACAGGAGCTGTGTGAGTATGTCAGAAAAGCAGGTGACTCAAAGGCCCTGAGCTAAGCAGTGAGAGCCAAAGAAACCAGAAGACAGATATCTGCCCCACAGTACTAGGGACAGAACTCAGCACTTCATGTGTTCTAGACACAGGCTCTGTTACTGAGTGGCACAATCTCTTTGGGAAGGCTGACACTTTTGTAAAAGACATGGGTGTTCTTTATCTCACTGACTGTGTGTGAAGAGGGACCTGGAGAGACTAAATGAGTTAAGAGGTCCTGCTGAGGAGACAACTGTATAACAGATGTGTTGGGAAGTTAGAAGTGTCTCATAGGCTGACTCTTCCTGCATCTAAATCAGCCACAGTGCTGAGCAGTTTCCATTAAAAATCAAACCAAACAACAGAAAGGGAGAAAGGAAAAAGCAGCAGGCAGCAGAAGAGATGATCATACCATCCAAGCAAGTGAGGGGAGTTCCCTCAAGTCTTATTTAAATTGTTATGTATGTATACTGTATTTGTAAAAAGTCATAGGTAGACAGGCACTGGTGGCACATGCCTTTAATCCTAGCACTCAGGAGGGAGAGGCAAGAGGATCTATGACTTCGAGGCCAGCCTGGTCTACAGAGTGAGTCCAGGACAGCCAAGGCTATAAAGAGAAACCATGTCTCAAAAAATCAAACCAACCAAACAAACAAAAAAACCAAACAACAATAAAAAAGTAAATAAATAAGTATAGATAATACGTGAAATAAAAGTATGCTTAGGAAAAATCTGAGGAGTCCGAATGCTCAGGAGCAGCCTTAGATGTAAGCTTCTCAGATCTGTTTCCTATGCTCTCTCAGTAAATGGTCACCATGAGCCCTCAAGTGAGTAAATGAGTATAAAGCCCTCCCAGCCAAAGCAGCTGTTCTCTGTGGGAGACCCCTACCTTTAGCACCATCTTCTTCCTCCACCTTGTCTCCATCTTCCTCTTCACGTATGATCAGCCGGCCATCGGCACTCACCTTGAAGCCATGGTCCTTCTTCTTGCCCCGCCCAGGCCCGGGCTGGGTGGCTAGTGAAGTAGTTTTGAATGAGGTGAGGATAGTTCAGTCCTAACTAATTCATACCTTCCTTCCTCAGAGTCCCCCCCACACCAAAGCTCCCAACTGTTAGCCTTTGCCCACAGGCCATCGACAGAAGCCAAACCCTGCCTACCACCCGGGAACCCAGTAACAAGGCAAGTCTACTCTGGACTCCTAAGTCAACCATTTCTTGCTCACCAAGAACTCGCTGTGCCACCTTGGGATCCAGGAAGTTGAGGGGCTCATCTCCACCCCCTTCCTTCAGCCATGCCCGACTCTTCTGTCGTGTCAGCTTCCTTTGCTCTTTGCCCTGGCCTCTTTCTTCTTCCTCATCTTCATCCTCGGAGTCAGCCAAAATCTCCTCAATGCTAAATTAGAGAAGTCTAACATCAAAACACTCCTGGGAGAGGCCAAGACAGGTTCTGGGTAGGAGCAGACTAGGGCCTCAGGGCGGTGCTGTGGTCTTACCTGTCGCCTTTGCTCTGGACAGGCTCTTCTTCCTCCTCTTCGTCCTCTTCCTCGTCAGCAGACTGGCTCAGGGCACGATGCTTCTTGGCTCGGGTCTCAGCTTTCCGGATGTTGATCAGGACTTTGTGGTATTCTGCAGGCAGCAGACCCTTCACCAGCTCAAATCTGAGTGGGGCGGAGAAGAGCTGTCTAGAAGTACTTGCCAGGAATCCCTCCCCAGGGGCAAGAGATGTTCAAGAACCAGTAACCCTTCCTCAAGGCTCCTGAAGAGACTAAGAACCCCACACCCCATCCCACCCGATTCAAGTGCACAGACCCAAACTTTCGGATGAACTTGATGAATAGGTTCCGAAGCTTCATGCGGAAATGCCGTCGCATATCATCTGACAACTTCCCAATGGCCTCCATCTAGCAGACAAAGCACCAGGGTGTTGGGAGAGCATGGTGTGCCTTCACCCTGCCCACCTTTTCTTGTTGTTCACACCTGTGTACAGTCAGCTAGGCCTAGCTAAGAGGGAGGTGTCGGCTGTCCTGTCCTCAGGCTACCCTTTCTTGGCTCAACTATGCTTTCTTAATCTGGAATCCCTCCTTTCCTCTATGCACTACTTCATAACAGAGCTGTAATCATCCTTCCAAGGTAACAACTTAACACTCCAAATGTTCTTCCAATGGTTCTTTACAGCAGCTCGATGGGACACATACCAATACCAAGGCATAGGCTACCAGCTGAGACACAGGCTTACCTGACTGTCAAGTGGCCATAAAGGCATCACCCACTCATTCTACTTTATCAGATACTATCCAGCATCCAGATACTATCATATTTCCTTTTTATCATGCAGTCATGCTCATCCTGCCTAGTGTTGGTGACACACGTGAGTGGCAAACCTTATTAAGAGCATGGTCTCCAGTTGGGTCAGGGAACAAGGTCCTCTCATATCCTTTGAAGGGATTTTATAACTTCTAACTATAGGTAGCTACAATAGATCTTCACTGTAGCCATTTCTTAAACCTGGCTCCCATTTATGCAGTAGGCTTTTGGAGAACATCTATCCCCACTTCCTTCCTTGAAGCCAAGGCTCAACTCAGAAAAGGTATGCAGAGAGATCTGAAATGTCATGTAACTCAACCAGTTGGAAGTGGGAAATGAAGGCAGTATGTTAGCAAACTATTCCAGCTTGTAGGAAAAGGCTCCCCTGGGTAGAAGAAATCCAGAGACCCAATCCCTTTTCAGATCCTTCTGTGCCCTGGCAGTGGCCAAAAAGAGGGACCCTAAAGAGGGTGAGCCCAGTCCGAGTCCTGAGACTAGGCCTTGAAAATAAGTATCTGGCCTCCATTTCTCTATCTGAACACTGTACAATGTGGAAGGAGTTCTGTCTTGGGTTGTAGATCCAGCTTCTATGGAGGAGACATAGAGTAATATGAGACACCATGGGCATTGTGCCTTTTGGGTCAGTCAGCATTCCCCTACAAGTCCCTCCCAGGGCTTCTAAATGTCCTTCTGCTGCTCAAAATACCAGTGGATAATGAAAAAGTTCTAAACTAACTTGACCCATGGAGTCCACACTCAAGAGCCTCCATCACCCAGTGAAAAAAAATGGAGTCTCACCACGAGCTGTACATGCTTGGCAAGGTGCACCACGTCCATGACCACCACAGCCACCTTGATGAAGCCCAGCGCAGATTTGACCACATCACGGGTGCGGGAGGCGAGCAGCAGGCATACATTCTCTAGGAGCTGCTCCATTGTGCTTGTCCCCATCAACCCTGTGCACAGCAGCCACTGTCAGATACCAGAACCACTCAAACCCAAGACCCACCCATGGCTCAGATGTTAACAGGGCCTCTCTCTGGCCTCACACAGTTTGAATCACCACTCACGAAGTGTCTCTGCCTTCCATCTTAGAGATGAACAGGTTCTAAGAGGTTAGTGAAGTTGCTCAGAGTTTCATGAGAGAGGAGAGACTAGAACTAAGACCTCCTTCTAACCAATCTGAAAGGCCCAGGACATCTGTACCGCTGCTGGGTGATGCAAGTGTAAGTAAGAAGGCAGCATTTTATGAGAACAGACTGGGACTCAGAACTGGGCTCTCGGGTCTCCTTGCTGCCTCCTGATACTTTCCCCATTTTGGTGTCACCCTGTCCTGACCTCTAGGGCACTCTTTATTATGACGGCACCCCAGGCCTGCAGGTAAACACTTACCTTTGAACTCAAACAAGAGGTGGGTGAGAGCCAAGATGCTACAGCTAACTGTGGTAACCGCACCCAGAAGGCCAGGATAGATCAGAACAAGGTATCGCTGCAGAGCCTCTGAGAACAGAGAGTGGGACAGTCACTCGAAGGCAGGGTGCCCAGGGCACTACAGACCTACAGCAGCAGCCCACTCAGAGCCACAGCAGAACAGGATAAGAAGTTCCTTCTACCTTTTCCCTCAGATCAATGGCTTTAAGAATCTTATCCAAGCCTGATGGCAGCATGTCCACCCCAGCTTGTATCCCACAGTCTCACCTTCCTGGCTGGAGCCAAATCGCAGGAAAGCACGACCCATTTCCACCAGCAGGGTGAACGCATTCTTCCTTGCACCCACTGATACCTCCTTGGTGCACAGGATTACCTGGCCAAACAGCCTTGTTAGCACATGCTATCCATGGTGACAGCCTGGGTGAGCTACACAGGCCTAGGCAATGAATGGAGTATACCCTCAGCACTGTTAGTTACAGCTCCCACTTCACAACCGTCTCTTAGAAACCACATTAAGAAATCGCAAAATACAAATGCAGCCCTCCTCTCAAGCCCTTACCTCTGGGATGAGGGCAGCAATGAACTCCTCATGCTCAGCCGACAGCTTTTTCACAATGTGGATGAGGCACTTCAAACGGGGCTGTGGGCACAAAGACAACACTGGGATGCCTCAGTGTCCCCAACTCCTGGATATCCCTGCTGACACCTTCCTCCCTTTCAGCATAGGCAGCCTGGGGGTCCTCACTCTTTTAGCAGGAGAAGACGTGCTCTGCAGTGAGTCCAGCAGAGTCTTCTTCAGATCATCCAAGTGGCTCTGCACGAAGCATTCTGCAGGGCCCTGGGAGCTGGCGCACACCTCCTCCAGCACACGGTAGGCCTTTTTCTGTACCCCATGGACCTTGCTCTGAGAGAGGCAAATAAGACACAGGGATAACAAGAAAGGGGAATGGGTTCCACACCATCCTATAATATTCCCCAAGCATCTTCCTAGATGCATTTAGAGTAGCCGGTCTGGAAACAGGAGACATAGCTTCAGGGACAAAGCCAGACAGCTTTTCCAAGCTGCTCTTCTTACCATCCCCAAAAAACAGATACAGGGGCTGAGGCAACAGCTCAGTGGGTGAAAGTACTTGTTCTTTCAAAGGAGTCAGTTCAGTTCCAACAACCTATATGGCAACTCACAATTGTCTGTAACTCTACTTTCAGATCACAACTACCAGGAGATCTGCTACCGTCTTCTGATCTGTGTGACACCAGGCACACAATGCAGGAAAATATACACATAAAAATAAAAAAATCTAAAAATTAAAATTAATAAGACACTCAAGCCTGGGCTGCTGGCATCAGAATATGCAAGGAGTGATATACCCGGTACTGCCTCTGTCTGACTAGAGCACTCTCCTCTCTACTGCACTGACTCCTATAGTTCTGAAGGAGTTCCCAGCACTCTCCCAGCTAATCACAGCATGGCCTAGTCATCTGTGTCCACCTGCACATCCTTCCTCAAGGCAAATTCATCCTCTAGCTGCTACACAAACCTGCAAGGGAACAGGAGAACTGGTCCTCAGGAGGGTGCTATTGGGCTGAGCTTTGCACAGCCAGAGGCCACAGCATGAGTGTTTCAGACAGGGCCAGTATGAGCAAATGCACAGGCTCTATACAAGAGTGTGGGAACAGGAGTGTGGCTCATAGAGTGCATGCATCCATGAGAACCTGGGTCTATCCAGCAAAAGAAAAGAGAAAACAGAATAGCAAAATGGCTCAGCAGGTAAATGTACTTGTTTCCTGATGGTGTGAGCCTGACAACCTGATTTAGATCCCTGGAGCCCACATAAGGTAGAAGGAGAAAACCAATTCTACAAAATTGTCCTCAAACTTCAACCTATCCTCATCATCACACACAAAGAAATGAAATAAACATTTTTAAAAGTAGAAAAATAAAGGTCTTGGGCTGCAGAGATAGCTTAGAGGTTAAGAGCACTGGCTGCTCTTCCAAAGGTCCTGAGTTCAATTCCCAGCAACCACATGATGGCTCATAAACACCTACAATGAGAACTGGTGCCCTCTTCTGGCATATAAGTGTATATTATATGCCAGATCACGTACATAAAATAAATAAATTAATTAATTAAATAAATGGATGAATGAATGAATCATCAATCTTTAAAAATATGTACAGGACTTATCTAGGACTGTCAATAATAGCCTAATAAAGGCTAGGTAGGGAGGTGCACACCTACAACCATAGCACTTGGGAGGTAGAGGCAGGAGGATGAGGCGTTTCAGGCCAGCTTCCAGTACATACAAAGTTCAAGGCCTGTTTGAGATACACGGATATATCCATGTATCAGACTTAAAACAGAAATAGTCTGATGAGGCTATAATTGGGTGAAGGTGGAAGTTCGACTGGATGGGGCAGGCCTAGAACAGCAGCAGGAAAGGGCCACGGCCTCTGTTACAACACACACCTTGGCAGGCAGGCTACAGCCCTGCTGTACATCTTAGTACAGATGGGCAGGGCAGGACACAAAGGGAAACCACTGTGGGAGCAGCTGGGGCGCAGTCTAGGCAATTTATAAGGGAGGAAGACAAGGAGAGCTCACCTCAAGGAAGGGCCGGATGGTGGAGTACAGCTTACTGATGGCAGCTTCATCAGAGTAAGGAGCCAAAGCCACAACCAGGTCCAGGACAGACAATCTGCCAGATTGAGAAACAGGAAGGGGGCACTGGAGGAGGGCAGAAGCTGTTTCCATTCGGGGTTGGGACAAGGGCTCTCCGAGGCACTTGTGAAGGGTAAGCACGGTAGCACTGTACTCACGGAGTACTTGGAGTACCAGGCAAGTGCTCTAGGTGTTTCACACAGCTACTTCTCTGTCCTCAAAGAGCCATGTGGCAGGTACTATTATCACACTCATTTTACAGATGAGAACTCAGAGGTAGAGTATGTAACTTGTCCAAAGCCACATGAGCTAGGAAGTGGTAGAGCTGGGATTTGAACCCAAGATCTCTAGGCTCCTCTTTCCATCCTCCAGTATAATGAATGAATAACGAACTAATCAGACCTCTCAGGGCTGCTGGGACATTTGATATCTCAAGACTTCCAGAGTGAATCCTAAGGCCTCTGTTGGGTACCCCTGGCTACCAAGCTTAAGTGAGAAAGCCCTGAGTACTTTACCTGGTGAAGTCAGAGCTGGCAGGATCCAGTACCTTCTCGGTGGCTTTTTCCAGGAAGCCATTCACCAACTGACAGCCCCAGTAGAGAGAGAAACAGAGTGACCATGCAGCAGGTTCCTGAGTTGGTCCACATGGTTTAGGAGCTTCCAGCCCAACAAGTGCCGTGTAAAGTCCCATTCTCCAGGGCATGGAGGTGGGGTCTTGACCTTTCCAACACCCAACAGCATCCCTCCTTCACCAGCACTCACCTGAGACTCAGTTATGGTGAGGTAAGTTTTGATAGTTTCTAGCACAGCACGACGGGGGGCTGCCACCTCCCCAGCTGCAACAGGCTGTCCATACTGGTTGAAGAGAATTGGCAGGAAGTTCTTGGCAAAGCGGCTTACTTCAGCACGGTCAGCCTCTGGCGAGAGGACCCAAGATTACATTGAGGGGACAGAACTAATAGTAACTTAGTGGTCACCGGGGGGGCAGGCCAGTGTCATCCTTTTAGAGGATCCTGTGGCAGAACTAAAAAGCCACCAGAATGGACCTTCTTCCAGGGCAGGCTGAGGCCAGGACACACAGAACAAGCAGCATCCATGTTCAGATACTGACTGCACAATCCACAGCAGCTGCCGGCACACTCAGTGAGCGGTGCAATGGTAGGACTAATGTTAGCCCCCTGGAGCCAGCAGCAGCAATAGCAGCAGTGCAGAGGCTGCCTAGCAGTGTCAGCCACAGCAGGCCAGCACCCCAGACCATCTTCTCACTAGTTCCCACATTTACCTGCTTCACAGCCCTTGGTGATAAGGGTGCGTAGGGCCTGGCACACAGTGACCCTCAGATCCGGGCGCTCATTAATGGCTGTGCCCAGCGTCCGTGCCAGGCCTTTGAAGGAGGCAGCCACATCTGTGGGCCTTGTACAGAACCCAGGCAGGAGGGTCCAGATCTGGGAGGGAGGTATTTAGAAATTACTGTGTCACCAGTGGCTTGTGCCCCTACATGCTCCTTCCCCCTTCCTTCCCCAGCTGACTCACCTGCCACTGGAGTGTGTCATAAATCTTCGACTCCACTGTGCTGCCTGCCTGAGCCAGGTCCATTGCTGGAGGGTGTGACAAAGACATGGTGTGACCCCAGAAATCCTCTTAGCCAACTGGCCTCATTTTACCAAAACCAAAAGCCCTACAATAAGGATACAAATATAGATAATATCCCCCATAAGTTAACAGTAACACTAATTGTTCTAATAATTAAATCCATGGATCTGGGCATGAGAGTAGACACCTATGATCCAGCACTCAGAAGACAGGAGGATCAGGAATTCAAGGTCATCTTCAACTACTTATCAAATTAAAAAAAAAAATAACCCAACACCCCCAGTGTTAACAGGTATGTGAATGAGTCCCCATTTTAGTTACTTTTCAATAAGACTTTTTGTTGTGGAGACAGGGTTTCTCTGTGAAGTCGTGGCTGTCCTGGAACTTCCTCTATAGACCAGGCTGGCTTCGAACTCACAGAGATTTGTCTGTCTCTGCCTCCTGAGTGCTGAGTAACACCATCGTGGCAATATCACTTTAATATACTTAAAAACCTCACTGTTTTTTGCAAACTTCAGATGTAGCAGGGTATGGCGGTGCACACCTTTAGTCTCAGTACTCAGGACATAAGGGCAGGCAGATCTTTATGAGTTTGAAACCATATATATAAACATATACATCTGTAAATTGGTCTGTAGTTTATAAATCTATAGAGCCTTCCCTCTGTATCCATGAGGGATTGGCTGTAGGATTCCCATAAATATGAATGTTTAAGTCTCCTCTGTAGACTGGTATACTGTTTATATGCAAACTCTATTCATACCCCTATTCCTTAAATCACTTCTAGATGTGTTATCAATGCAACAGTGAAATACCATGTGAAGGACTGTTATACAATAATATTTAGGGAATCGTCTCCCTCCATATTTTCAGTCTGTAGTTGACTGAGTCTGTAACACAGAACCTAGTGCCAGCTGTACACATGTAAGCCATAAAATTAAAAAAAATAAAAATAAAAAAAAAAAACCTGCCTAAAGGGCTATCATGACAAAGAAGAACCGAACTCTTTCTTTTGATTCAAGAAGGAAGAATAAGATCCCAGTTGTAGAGGCTCCCTAGGAGAACCCTTGCTGGGCAGTTTCTAACTGCTCAGAGGAATGCAGCCAAAAGTGTATGCTAGACTCAGTCCTTTCTGACCTCTTCCAGCTGGGACTCCTAGACATGGAGCGGAGGGGACTCAGGCTGCATACAGCCAAGGGCTCCATACCTTTTCTCTTAAGAGTGGTGGCCAGAGGCAAGAAGTAAGTGGTGAAGAAACCAAGTCGTGTTTCCCGAACATGATCCCGGATGACAGGCAGCAGCCAGCTCCGTGGGAAATCGAGAGTTTCCCTGTGGGAAGAAGGACTCAGTGAGAACAGGTGACAGAATGAAGACTGAAGGTCCCTCTGCATAGACAACTTAGTGGACACCCTTCCTAGAAGAGAACTAGCTACATGAGTCTCCTGGGTCCCTCAAGACCAAGCAGGGTCACACTTACTCAGAGCCATCAATTTCCAAAGGCACGGCCTGCAGCACCACCTCGGGTCCCATGCTGGTCACTGCAGCCCCCACAGCTTGGTCTAGGGCTGCTGTGTGGGGGAAGTGAGGGGAGAGGCGCAGGTCGCACAGAGACTGGAGGCACTAGAACAATGAGAGGATACAGAAAGACATGATGGCAGGGACCAGCTGTGACACTGTGGCAGAGCAACTGCCTAGCATGTTAGAGGTCTGGGATCAATCTCCAGTATAACAGAAACAACAACGTGTAGTTTTTCTGCTGACCAGGGAACGGGAGCTGAATTATCACAAAGCTCCTTACTCTATTGATTTCTCTACAGATCCATCTCAGAAAAGGGATCCAAGATCTCGACCAAGCTAGGCTTCATCCCAAAGGATGGAGCCAGATTTTAGGATAAATGAAGTCCAAAGAGACACATACTGATGTCCCAACTGACTCAACTGGTGTGTCCAATCCCTTTCCAAGGCCCAGGACTTTTAAAAAGTTGTTTTATAAACATGAAAAACTACAAAATTTCACATAATGCAGATTCCAATTATCTTGAAGAATGGAAAGATGTGACCAAGGCGGGCCTACATCCAACTATGAGCAATTATCTTATACTGATGAGGCACAGTGGTACCCTCCAATTTCCCTCAGTATCAACTAGGCTTGCTTCTCATAAACCCGCCTGATTAGTAGGAAATCATGTTGGCCAAACCTAACCCTGGTCTGGCCAAAGTGTGCTTTCCAAGGTAGTCCCATTACCCAGACAGCAATGGGAAAAAGCAATGAGAAAGACCTAGGAGCTAACCCACCAGCCACTCCTTGACCTGGGGTCTGCTCAGGATTCCTAGTCCTTAGAGATTTTACCTTGGGTTAGAGAAACCCCGAGACCTAAGGCTGTTTAAAACATAAACACTAAACTAGGCATGGTGGCACATACCTTTAATTCCAGCACTTGGGGGGGCAGAAGCAGGTTAATCTCTGAGACCAAAGACAGCCTGGTCTACAAAGCGAGTCCAGGACAGCTACACAGAGAAAAACCAAAAACCAACCAACCAACCAACTAACACTATACTCACCGGTTATAGAAAATTTAGAGCATTAAAATTTGAGAGGCTGGACAGATGCCTTAGCAGTTAAGAGCGTGGCTGCTCTTCCAGAGGACTGGGGTCTAACTCTCAGTACCAACACGGTGGCTCATAGCCACCTGTAACTGCAGTTCTAAACTCTAGGACCCCCTTTCTCATCTCCTAGGCCACCAGGCACACATATGCACATACATACATAAAAACTCACATAATATAAGTAAATAAACCTTTTAAACATTTAAAAATGGGAGCTGGCATGATGGCTCAGCAGTTAAGAGTACTGGCTGCTCTTCCAGAGGACAGGTGTTCAATTCCCAGCACCGATGTGGCAGCTCATAACTGTCTATAACTCCAGTTCCAGGGGATCTGATACCCTCACACAGACATACATGCAGGGAAAACGTCAATACACGTTAAAATAAATAAATGTTAAACAAAAATGTAAAGGGCTAGGGCTTCCCAGGATTCTAAAGCCATTTCAGCAAAGGTAATTGGGCTGGTATGGTAGTTACTTTCCATCCTTCTTGCTTTTCCCACATTGGAAAGTCACCTTCCTGAAAGCGTGGTACTAGGCACCTGCTATTGGCACTGTCAACACTGGGGTGGCATCACGTGTAGACACGTTCTTCCTGGTTAGGAGTCCTCAGATCAAGGGCCCAAGTGCCACCCGTGCCCTAGCCCCAGTAGCCCCCAGCTCACCTTCTTCATCACAGGATGAGCCTGCTTTCCACATGCCTCAAAGAAAACAGCCAGTAGCTGTAGCACAGAGCTCCAGGCCGCATGGAATTTGTATGTCAGCCCTTCTTCCACTGCCCTGCCAAGGAGAAGCACAGTCAGGGCCACAGTCACATCATCCCAGGAAATAGCTGGTACAGTGAGCCACAGACGCCAGCTAGCCCGAAATGGGGAGGGGGTCCAGAAGGACAAAGTGGACAGCTAATGCTCAGAAAGTGTCCATGCTGAGTTTAGTTATATTTCCAACTGACTGAAGAGAAACCCATGATGTAATAATATGTTCTGTTTTCAGATGAGGAAACTGAGGCTCAGAGACATGAAATGACCTGTGAATTACTACACTGGGCTCCTCAGCCTGAGTTCTGCTGCTTTCTCTACATGACCTGAGGAGGGAAGATGGCTGGGAAGCAGTAGCCTGGGCAGAGAGAAAGGTCTTTAGGCCCTTCCTGAGTATACTTTGGCTGGTCCTATCTCCCCCAGTTTCTGAGGCCCTGGGGACTTTAAGTGGAAAGGGCCAACAAGGAGCAGTATATGGGCAAGGGACAGCTGAGGTCAGCTGAAGACAGGAGTCTTACTCCTTTAGAATACGTGAAACCTCATGCCAGACATACAGGAATGAAGTCCTCTGTCCCTGTCAATTAGTCACAAGAGCACCAAACCAAAAGACAGAACAAACAGGCCCAAGACCCCAGGCCCTTTCCTAGGATTGCTTAGCATGATGTGGCCACGACTGTGAATGGCTCCTCACAGCAGATTGTGGTCAGCCTTTTATGAGCTGGATGATGTCTTTCCCAACTGTAAGAAGGGTTAATACAAATCTCCTAGCACAAGGGTCAGCAGGTTCTGTTTCCTAAATGCCTAGCTACATGCCTGGCTCTGGTCTCCCACTGATGAGGATCTAGAGGTGTCAAGAGGTAGAGAAGCTTGTTCCAGATACCTGGGGCTTGCAAGCACAGAGCTGGATTCAAACCTAGCTCCAGAGTCCAGACCCTCAGAAGCAGGGATCTATGAGCTATACTCTTAGATCCCACAGTATGGCATGTCTCCTATTCTAAGTGCCTCTGAGGCACAGCACACCCCAACTGGCAGGAGCTGCTTACCCAAGCAGAGGTTTGGCACTTACCCCGATCCTACAGAGCACCTGGTACTGGGTGCACTACCCAAAGTGATGAGTAGAGCTCAGGTCATCATACATAATTTCAACAAGGTCCCCTTTGTACCCGCCTAACAGGGATACCACATTCTCACCTAAACATCTTAGCGATGTACTGGGGAGGACCTGAGGCTGAAGAAGTCACAGAGCCAATGTCAGCAATGTGTGGAGCCACACACTCCTTCAGGATCTCCTACAAAGAGATGCCACAGGCTGTCTAGTAAAGGCCATATCCTCAGTTCCACCCACACTCCCAGACAGCTGTTTTTTGAAGCTCCCAAAGCCTGTCTCCCACTGGGAGGAGTTCCTCCAGGACCAAGCTGGGCATCCAGGGTGGCTGGGAGTCAGGGCAGCAGGCAGAACCTCTTATGTGCTGTGCATCCTCAGCTAATGGTGGGCTCAGCAAGCTACAGTACCTTGAGAGTCTGGGTAGCAGCTGCCACCACTTGTGAATGAGGGGAGAGAAGACAGGTCACTGCAGTTCCAAAAAATCGAGCAAGATGGCCTAGTCCCAGGTCCCGCTGCAATCTGTCAAGAAAATAGGTTTCTGTAGAACCTGGACCTGAGCCTCAGAGACCTAAGTCACTGGAGCTCTGGTGAAAACATCTACTGGCCTGAAGGGTTCCTCAGGGCCCTCCTTGAAGGCCATTCCAAAAAGGGACTGTCCTTGAAGTAACATGGGGTGAAAAGCTTAGCACACAGAATGTGAGCTTGTCTTCCTTAATACCTCCTTCCGGTCTGGCCCTGACACTTTCCACAGCTAAATCCAAAGTTTTAAATGTATATACAGACAGACAAAATAACTGCTAACACTTATGAAACACTACACACCAAATACTGACATCACAACAGACACTTCACTCCAACTTTGTCACAATTGCTAAATTCTATTCCCATTCTGTAGATGAAGAAACAGAGACACATAAATTAACTTGGCCAAGGCCACACAGTGGAGCATAGTGACAGGGATTCACACACCCAGGCAATCTGATGCCAAAGAATACAAATAAAAATCATCACACCTGAAGGTCAGGAAGATAGCTCAGTGGTATGGGTGTCCCCCAACCCTGGCTGTCAAGGCTGGAGTTATCTCTGGAGTCCACCAGTTAAGGAGAGACCCACTCTTAAGAGTCACCTCCTGATTGTCACATGCATGCCATGGCATACACACACTCTCACACACAACATAAATAACACCTGGGCTGCTGAGTGGCTCAGTAGTGAGTAGTCATTTGTAGCCTGAGCGTAAGGATCTTAGTTCTAATTCCCCTGAGTTCTCAAAGCTGGGCACAGCGCTGATCCCAGCACTCCTACAGCAAGACAGGAAGTGGTGACAGGAGAATCCCTGGCAATTTGAGGACAGTCGGCCTGGCATATGCCACAGCAAACAATAAAGAGACCACGTGTTGAGGAAGGTAAGGTCTGACCCCTGAGGTCTTCTTATGGACTACACAAGTATGATGTTCATGTATGTACCTGTACTCAACACCTATAAACTCACAAACATCATGCACACATATACACACAAAAATTAAAAATAAACAAAGATCACACCAAGACTAGGCATGATGGCTCACAACTGTAATCCCAGAAGTTAAGAAGCTGAAGCAGGAGGCTCAACAGCTCAAGTCCAGGCATGCTGGCACATGTGTTTAATCCTAGCACTCGGAGGCAGAGGCACACAGGTATCTGTGAGTTCAAGACAGTGTAGTCTATTATACCCAGTCAGAGCAACGTAATAAGAGGCACACCCTCTTCCAAAAAAAACAAAAACAAACAAACAAAGAACCCAACAACTAAACAAAACAAAGAATCCAGGTATGAGATGATTCAGTGGATAAAGGTGTTTGTACGATGACCTGAGGTCAATCCCTGGAACTCACATGGTGAAAGGAGAGAAATGACACCCTAGAGCCTCCTTCTGCAAAGAGTAAATGATAATCCCCTTCACCAAAATGCACAGAGCAAGCTCAGAATCAGGCTCAAACTTTGGTCCAGCCCAAAAGGCACTGTTGTCAGCGTGCCTTGTTATCCACAGCTAGCTGGTAGATGCTCTGGTGAGGAAGAACTTTACTGGACAGAATGGCCATGCTGCCCTACCCTGGCTTTTCTAACATAAAAGCTGGTCTTCACCCATGAAACAAAGGCCTTGGTGCTAAATGGCCTCGCCAGCTGCTAGCTCATGCCCCTCCCATCTGCATGTACAGAAGGCAGCCTAAAGAGAGACCCTACCACATCCATACCTGACCAGGTTGATGTGGGCTTTCTCCATAACCTTAATCCAGGCTAGCAGGGGCTGTAAATCATTCTCACTGGGAACATAGTCATACAAGGCCTAGAGGTGAGACAGAAACAAGCAGGTGAGTCTCAGTCAGCAGTAGCCCCAAAGATGATGACCCTCTCCTATACTCTTGATGACCCCAGATACCTGGCTTCCCCGACACTATGCAATCCTCCCAGGTCTGATTTTCCAGGAATGCAAGACTCTAGGAGTGGAAGTGAGGTACCTCATGCCCTCATGGGAGTTTACTGAGGTCAGAGCCCTTCTCTGGTGAAATGTACTTCAGTGTATATTGTGCAAACAATTTTGGGAAGATTTATCTAAAAGTCCACCACAGATATCTGAGGTTAAAAGCCCTGCTCAAGCTGAAATCATTTCACATGTTAACTAGATCAGGGAAGAGTCCCATGGCCACTGATGCAATTCCAGAGGTCCTTCTCCTGTCTGCAAGCTTGACTGTTCTCTGTTGCGACAGCACAGCCCATGAGTCCTCACTGCTGTAGTAATCCCTGGCAGTGCCTTCCGGAAACTTTCCTTACAGCCTACAGTCCCCCAACATCAGGCCTCACCGTGATGATCTGGGCGTTGAGCTCTGCCGGCAGGGTGCTAGGGCTTGGCTTGGCATGGAAGAGGCTATGGAAGGCCTGCATGGCACAGGCTGTCACGAGCTGCAAGAATCACACAGACTTAGAAAGGAAGCACAAGGAGCCCACAGGTCCCCTAGACTCCCAAACACCCTGAAGACTATCACTCTAGTAAGACATGGCAACCAGGAAAAAAACCTCAAGTGATTTAGGGACTGAAATACAGCTCAGTGCTAAGGTATGCACAAAAAGGCCCTGGGTTCAATCCCGAGGACCACTAGAAAGCAAAAGTTAGGGATCAACAGGTAAATGCTTACCACCCAAATCTGATGACCTGAGCTCAATCTCTAAAACCATGGAAAGGTGGGAGAATCAACTCCTTACGGTTGTTCTGAACACACACACAAATCTGAGATGACCCCACCCACCATGGATGGTCTTTGGCTTATGGTGAAAGCAGGTTAGGGAAGAGAGCATCAGACTCTTAGCAGCAGGGATTACAGCCATTCATCATGATGCCTGGCACCAGAGACTTTTTTGCTTACTTACTGAGTTCCGTACTACTGTTGCCCCCATTCTTGCTGTGCCGAGCTTACCACATGGTTCAAGGTCATGACCCGAAGCAGAGTCTCACTGCAACTCTTCACCAGGCCTTCCGGGAAGCAGGGCAACATGTCCTTCAGCAGTGTTAGCATGTGCAGTGTGGTGGTGGCCTCTTTGGAGCCTGGCAGACAAAGGGGAGTTCTACTCCTAATTTCCCTATACGGCCCCACTTCCCCGACACCTGTCCTGGGTCTGGCTAGCTCACCTCCAGACTTCTCAATCTCCTGGATGCAGAACTTGGCAGTGGAGACAGCAGCAGGATGATGGGAGGGGACTTTTTCACCAAACATAAAGTCACTACCCTTGAGAACTGAGCACACTCCATGCTGAGCAGCCTTACGGATCTAAACAGAAAACAAATGGAGACAAGGACAGATCATTATTTTGGGTGCTTGGCACAACTACTAGCACTAGCAGCCAGATGGAACACCTACTATATAATATTCACTCCAGATCATACCATTACAGAACCCTAAGCTCAGTGGCTAGCCAAATGGCCCTGAAATAGCCCAGATACTCAATCTCTGAGCAGCAGGTTCCCCATCTTCAGATAGGGATACAGCCATTTAATTACCCAGCAACATGAGGACCACTAAACCAGGCACTGCTCTAGGTGTTAACAAAGGTGCAGTAAGCAGTAGACAACACTTGCCTGAGGCCAAAAATAAGCTAATATACAGCAGAAGGTAAAAGATACTTGCAGGAACTGGGGAAATGGTTCAGAGGTTAAAAGCACTGGCTGCTCTTTCAGAGAACCAGAGTTCAGTTTCTAGGACCCACACAGAGACTTGAACTCCAATTCCTGGGCATCTGGCCTCCACCAGCAGCGGGCATTCATGTACTGTACATACATACATGCAGGCAAAACACTCATACAGCTCTGGGTGTGATGGCATACACCTTTTTTATTATTTTCATTTTATATGCATTGGTGTTCTGCCTGTATGCCTGTCTGTGTGAGGGTGTTGGGTCCCGGAACTGGAGTTTAGACAGTTGTGAGCTGCCAAGTGGGTGCTGGAAATTGAACCCTGGTTCTCTGGAAGAGCAGTCAATTGCTGAGCCATCTCTCCAACCCCAATGGTATACACTTTTAATTTTAGCACTAAGGAGGCAAAGGCAGGCAGATCACTATGAGTTTTGAGGCCAGCCAGGGCTACATATTGAGACCCTGCCTCAAAAACCCAAAACCTTAACAAACAACAAAAAATATTCATACACAAATAAAAAAAAATTTTTTTTAAAGACAGTCCCCCTAACGAAGTGACATTGCAACAGTGACTTAAAGGAGAATTAATGATCACATGAATACACAAGGAAGGAGGCAGAAGACTCCCTAGACTTCACGAGGTGGGATTTGTTATATGCTCCTAGCCTTCTATTTCTGAGGAAGCAGCATAGCCCATCTTGCTGAGTGCCTGCTATAGCACAGGGACTGTACCAGGCCCGAGACTCCACACAGCCCTGTAGCAGGACTGGAACTGTCTCTTAGTTAGGAGGCCCAGGCCTTCAGACATTAAGTAACTTGCCTCAAGATGAACTGAGAGCCCAGCTCAGAGCTGAGACTGGTGGCAAAGGCTTATAATTCCAGCTGTTGGGGAGGCTAAAACAAGAGGGTGAAAGTTCAAGCCTGCCTAGTCTACAGAGTAAATTCAAAGCCATCTGGATAGCTTGGTTAAAGCGCTTCTCCTTGCAGTGTAGCCTGATGCCAGTGATTCAGCCGCACTGCCTTCTCTCAAAACAAAAAAGCAAAAATAAGGCTGAAGATATAGCTTAGTGGTACAGTGCTTGTCTAGTATTTATAGGGCCCAAGGTTCAATCCTCAATATTCCAACAACAAAAAAGAAAAAGAAAGAAAAAGAGGGAAGAAGTTAGACCTGGATGATGGCAGATTCCCTGTCAAGACTGCCACTCCTCTGCCACGGTAGAAAGAACAGAGGAGGCTGCAGTGACTCAGAAGCAGTGGACTGTGGCTTTCCTGCTGGAGAGGGGTGTTCCTAATTGTCTGGATATAAGTAGACAGGCCTCAGAAGCAGTGAGCAGAATCTCAGGCAAAAACTCAGGACTTGAATTGGGAATGGTGGCCCAAGCCTTTAATCCCAGGTAGGTAGATCCCTGAGTTCCAAGCCAGCCTGGCCTACATAGCAAGTTCCAGGTCATCCAGGGGCTATAAAGTGAGACCTTGTCTCAAATAAGAACAAAATGCAACATCTCAGGACTTGGGGTTAAGGAGACAGCTTAGCAGGTAAGAGTGTTGTACATACATGAGTTCAAATCCTCAGAACACACATAAAAAAACAGGAAGGGGGTGGGGACTCGTGGGATGGACTAGCAGTTAAGAGCACTCATTTCTCTTCCAGAAGACATGAGTTTGGTTTCCGGTATCCCCATCAGGTTGTTCTCAACTGCCTGTAACTACAGTTGCAGAGGACTAAACACCCTCTTATAGCCTCTGTAAACATCTGCATATAGGTGTCATACATGCACACTTGTATGCACACTCATGTAAATAAAAATAAATATTATATATAAAAGTCAGGCATGGATTACAGCATGCACTTGTAAACCCTGGAACTACATAGTGCAGACAGGAAGGATCACAGGGCCTCACTGGCATCCAGCCTTGCTCCATGCTTAATAAGAGACTCTGGGAACAAAGGAATATGGCTGAGAATGATAAGGGCAGGACACATGTATGTGTATGTGTGACTATATGCATCTACACACACACATGCACATGCTATTCACACACACACACACACACACACACACACACACACATACACACACACACACCGAAACAATAAAACAGGACTGCACCAGGAGGTGCACTGTCATCTACCTAACCCAGCTCAGACAGGTTGGCTCACACTGGAGCAGCCCAACAGTCTCACCTTGGGTTTGGCATGCACAGTGAAGCTCAACAGTCCATGGTACACCTGAAGAGTTATAGGATAGCCCCAGGCCTCTAGGTCTTGCTTCCGAAGGAGGATGGCCAGGCAGGAGAGGACCTTAAAGAAAAATGTAAGAAAGCCCCTCAGCTCTACCGGCCACAGGGAAAAAGTCCAGGGACTCACCAACCCTGGAAAAGGCCAAAGAGATCTGTTTGAGAATCTATGTTGCGCCTAAGCCACTCCCTAGGAAGAGCCCATGCTTTAACCACATTCACTGATCTCAGGAATTAGGTGGCACTGACCCATCGGAGTGCAGAGGTGGAACCACTGCTCGCCTGAGCAGACATGATGTCCATGAAGGCTTTGGAGGTATCAGAGAACTTCTTAATGAGCACAGGACTGGGCACACTGTAGGGAGAATAAAGAGTCAATCCAGAGAGGCCAAGAAAAAG
This sequence comes from Psammomys obesus, assembly GCF_907164565.1. Taxonomy (NCBI): domain Eukaryota; kingdom Metazoa; phylum Chordata; class Mammalia; order Rodentia; family Muridae; genus Psammomys; species Psammomys obesus. The sequence goes on from NW_026596125.1 coordinate 1,936,435, forward strand.
CAGCTGACACAGGCTCTGGTGCAAAGAGAAGAGCACTGCTGGCCCAGGCATTCAGCACATCACCAATCATGATAGAAGCTCATCATTCTGTCACTCAGGGGAGTGCACATTCCATGCCTGAGCATGCCTCATACAAGCTCCTCTCCTTCCTGTGTAGCCTCACTGCCCTTTCCCAGGAACCAACATTCATTCCAGGATATAACAGCCATGCCACTTCTAGAGCCTGATGCAGAATGCCTGTGGACATTCAAGTGCCTTCTCTTGGATTTTTTGTTTGGTTAGTTGGTTTTGTTTCGTTCTTCCCGATTTTATTTTAATTATGTGTATGTATGAGTATCTATGTGAAGGTATGAACACATGAGTGCAGTTGTCTGTGGAGGCTAGAGGTATTGAGTCCCCTGGAACTGGAGTTATAGGTAGTTAAGAGCTGCCCACATGGGTTCTGGGAATTGAACTCTGATCCTCTGCAAGAGCAGTATGCACTCTTAACTGCTGAGACATTGTCCTAGCCCCTTCATTCACTCTTTGAGACAAGGTCTCATGCCTCAGCCTGGCTTCAGACTTACTATGTTGCCAAAGATGACCCTGAAATCCTGATCTCTCTGCCTTTACCTCCCAAACATAGGATTACAGGTGCATGTGGTCACAACCGCTCAAGTATATTCTTAAAATATTTATTTTTTTTATTATTAATTGTGGTAGAATATACATTCACAAACTTTACCATCTCATTATAAAAGTTAGTTTTAATTGTCAACCTTATACCACCTAGAGTCACCTGGGAAGCGACTCTTAACGAGGCTGTCTACACTGGGTTAACCTGTAGGCATGTCTATGGAGGTTTGTCTCAATTAAGCTAATTTATGTCAGAAGACCCATTCCATTGTGGGTAGTACGTTTTCCTAGGCAAGAAATCCTGAACTATGTAAACTATGTAAACAAGGCTGGAGAGATGGCTCAGCAGGTAAGAGCACTGGCTATTCTTGCAGAGGACCAGGGTTCAATTCCAAGCACCCACATTGGGTTGATCACAGCTGGCTATAACTGGAGTTCCAGGGAACCTGACTCCCTCTTCTGGTCTCCATTGTACCTGCACACTCATGATGCATGTAAGTTCTTACACATGTGCATTTTGTGGAAGCAGAAGAGGGCACTGAATCCTTCCAACCTGGAGTTACAGAAACTTGTGAGCTGTCTGACATTGGGTACTGGGATCTGAAACCTGGTTATCATGAATGAGCAGCAAGTGCTCTTAACTGCTGAGCTGTCTCTCCATCCCACCTATTTTCATCTTAAAAACCAAACATGTGGGACTGGAGAAACATACTAAGCCGGAGACACACATACACACACTCTGAAAAACCAAGTATTTTTGCCGCCAAGCCCATGCTGGACTCACCGCTTTAGGACAAGGTTCAGTAAGTAAGCAACAGCAGCCAGCGACTCTGGGGACTCCACTGCTTCCATTGTTGTCATCTGAGGATCAGAGTGAGGGAATGAATAGGTAAAATAACACGCACAGGATAAAATAAAGTACACACATGAAAGCACAAGTGGCAGGAGGAACCTGCGTGCTGTTCTGAGAGTTATAACCAAGAACCTTCTTCATGGTATATAAAGTTCAAATCTAAGCTCAGCCACTGTGCAACTTTGGCCCAGTAATCTTATGTTTGTTTATTCTCTGAAGACTATAGTGTATTCCTGGCTGGCCTTAAACTCACAGAGATCCACCTGCCTCTGCCTCCTAAGTGTCCCAGTAATCCTTGTGGCTCAGTTCTTTCTTTCTTTCTTTCTTTCTTTCTTTCTTTCTTTCTTTCTTTCTTTCTTTCTTTCTTTCTTTCTTTCTTTCTTTTTTGGTTTCTTGAGACAGGGTTTCTCTGTGTAATAGCTCTGACTGTCCTGGACTTGCTTTGTACACCAGGCTGGACTCAAACTCAGAGATCCGTTTGCCTCTGCCTCCCCAAGTGCTGGGATTACAGGCATGTTCCACCAAGCCCAGCCAACTAACCTATCTTAAAGCACCTTCCTACCATATACAAAGCTCTGAGTACAATTCCCAGTACTGCAAGAGAAAACAAAACCCGCAGCAGGGATGGCGCTGTGCAGTCATCGCAGCACTGGAACTAAGATAGAAAGACTGACATGGGTTCAACAGCAACCTGAGTTACAAAGTGAAAACCTGTTGTAAATATAACCCCTCCAACTGTCCTCCACCATCAGGTAACTTCTGGAAAACTCTAAGGTACACTCATGAGAATAAAGATAGTAAATGGTATTCTAGTATCTTACAGCAATAATCTTGTCCTATATGGCCTCTAAAAGCGTCATAGGAACCCTTAGGTCACACCTTGGAAGTAATGTTTTTTTCTAAAGGATTTTCCAGTTCTAAATGGTCTTCATAAGATAGTGGACTTTTTCCTGGCATGGTGGCACTGTTCAGAGAGACAGAGGAAGGTAGATCTGAGTTTGAGGCCAGCTTTGTCTACAAATCGAGTCCAGGATATCCAAGGCTAAACAGAAAAACCCTGTCTCAAAACAACAACAAGTACAAAAAGTGGAATTTTGTCTTACAAGGGTGAGACAGTAAATCCCACCAGCTTTATCCACAAGCCATCAGAGAACAGAAACACTTTAACCTATTGGAGGTTGGCCTGGCCCCACAGGCCAGGGGCATCTGTTTTCTCTTGATAGCCCGAATGACCTGCTGTTCTGAACAGCCAGCCCCCATCACACTCACTCACCAGAGCAGCAAAGTACTCAGTCTCTGTCTCCTTGCCTCCCTGGGATCGAATCACCTCAGTTACGGCAGCCAGAACAGCACAGATCTGCATAGGAGGAGAAAGCATACATGATTTATCTTAACCACAACCCTGGCCTGGGTGGCCCCATTCCCTTTCTCCTTCACAAATTGATCCCCTGATAAAGCTCCAAGTCAGACAAATGGGAGCAGCATTCAGAGCCTAGCAAAAAGGAGGCCCAAGGACAGACTGCTCCAATGCCACCTCAAGGACACTATTTCTTAGAGAAACACCGGCACGAACATGCACACTTACTCACTCCAGGGACAAAATGGAAGAACAGACAAATAGCAACAAGGGATTTATAATATACTATTACAGGGTAAGGGCCGGGGCTTGGAAAAGAGGAGGAAGGGGAACCTATGATCAGGATATAATACACTGTTACTATTTAAGACATAATAGTTCTTTGGTTGTTATTGGTTTTATTTTGTTTTTGTCTTGTTTTTTGAGATAGATCTGACTATGTAGCCCAGGCTAAACTAACAGCAATCCTCCTGCTTCAATCTTACAAGTGCTGAGATTACAGATATGTACCACTCTGTCCAGAAAATGACAGCTTTAAATGCTATATGACTCCTATAACAAAAATTAAAAACAAACAAACAAACAAAACAGCAACGTGTAGGGAAAATACAATAACTTAGAAATATCGTTGGGTGAGAGACAAAATTAGAGAGCAATAGACATAAAATATGATCATATTTTAGTAAACCTTAGTAAAAAATATACAGAAAGTTGAACCAGGCATGGTGGTGCATATCTGTAATCCCAGCATTCAAAAGGCTGAGGAAGAAAGACAACAGTGAGTCTGAGGCCAACATGGCAACAGTGTGAGACCCAGGCCAACCTGAGCTAGACTAAAAGACCTTATCATCAGGCAGTGGCACACACAGTTTCTTCCAGCGCCTGGAAAACAAAGCCATGTATCTCTTGTTCTCAAAGCTAGCCTGGTCTATACAGCAAGTTGCAGGCCAGGCCGGGGTATAGAGTGAGACCCTGGTCTAAAGACAAAACAACAACAATGACAACAAATCCTGACGGACGGGGCTGGACACCTAGGAGCTGCTTTTGCACAGAACCAGGGTTTATTCCTAGCACCACATTGGGTAGCTCACAGCAACTCCAACCCCAGCTCTAGGAGATATGACCTCCATGTGGGCACCAACACACATGTGTACACATGTACACACACAAATAAAACTGAAATAAAAAATAAAGAGAATGTAAAAAAAAAAAATAACCAATACATTAATTTCACTTATTTCTTTTTTAAATGTAGCTTCTAAAAAATTCAAAATTATACATGTGGCTCACTTTCTGTCACCACTGGGCAGCCCTAGTAGAGAAATACATATAATGACCCATTAACAATAGCCACTGGAGGGAATCAAGTTGGGAGACTAATTATAACATTTTATTCTATTTATTTCACTTTGTATCATTTAGCATTTTGATATTCCTTCTTTAAACAATGAAAAATGTCAACATTAACTTTGAAATATAAATTAAGTAAAACTCCTACTAAACAAAACATATTCTAACCACGGTTTTTCACTATGAACTTGAAGAACACTGATGTTCCTGGAAATACATGTAAAAATTCTTGTGTGAAGTACAGTGGAGGAGACAAATGTTGGAAACATTTCTACCCTCAAGGATTTTACTCAGCAGAGATGTTCTTTATAAAGCGGAATCTGGGGAATTCCAGGCGGCTCAGCCAGGCACTTGGCCTCCAAGTGCCTGAGTATGATCCCTGAGCCCTGAATGGTGAAAAAGAAAGGGCTCCCAAAAGTTGTCTCCCGACCTCAACACACATGCCGTGACACACACTACTTTGCTAAGCATGACGACACATACGTTTAACCCCAGCATTTGAGGGGCAAAGGCAGGTTGATATCTATGAATCTGAGGATTACCTGGTCTACACAGAGAAACTTTGTCTCAGAAAATAAACAAAAAATTTAAAAGTATGTATGAGAGCCAGCTGCCTTGGTGCAGGCCTGTAATCCCAGCACTCTGGGAGGCAGAGGTAGGTGGATCTCTATGAGTTCGAGGCCAGCCTGGTCTACAAAGTGAGTCCAGGACAGCCACGGCTACACAGAGAAACTCTGTCTCAAAAATCCAAACACAAAATAAAATAAAATAAAAAGATATATGAACACTACCACACACATTTTTAAGTGGACTCTCCCCAAGGAGGGTATATGTAAAGAGCACAAAGGGTCAGAGAGATGACACACCATTCAAAAATAGAAGCTGCTGTCACCAGAGATGTAAGAAAATAAGTCCGGAATGTGCCCCGCCTACCATCCTCCCACCTCGGGAGCCATCTCCTACCTCTTTGTGAGCAGCTGAGTTGGACTCCCAGAAGCGCTGCACTTTGCTGAAGGTGACGTTTGTACAGTCGGACAGGCCACTCAGAAACGTGCCCGAGGACTTCTCAGTGAAAGCCACCTCCGGGTCTTCGTCCATGGCTGTCTCAGGAGCTTGGCTTTTGCCCAGGCTCAGGGTCCCCGACTGCAGCTCATTGTGCAACTTCACAGCATCCACCGTCAGGTCGCTCTTCCCTGAGAACCAGAGTTACAGTAACGGCCCCGCTTCCACCCAAACTTCCTTTTGCCTGAAGGAACCAGAGGATTCGGATCACCCCTCAACCCAGCGGCTGGATTCTAAACACGGCCTGCCCGCACAGTCCTGTGTACGCTTGCAACTTTCACAGCCAAGAGAAAGGAACCCTGGATCTGTTTCTGCATCCCTGGGTTAAAGGCGCAGCGACATCCAGAGCTAGGGTCGTATACTGTACGGACACCCGAAGGCTGAAGATGTGGCTTAGTAGTTGAGTGTTCGCTTAGCGTGCACAGGGCCCTGGGTTCATCCCTAACACACACACACCCACCCCAACACACCCAAGGTGGTGATGGCCATGCATCCCAACCCTGAGGCTTTAGAATCCAGACAAGTCACTTCCCTCCAGAGGACAGTTTCCGCAAACTGTCAAACTCGCGGGGCGGGCGGAATCCCGCGGCCCGGCTACCTGACGGGCGGCTGAAGAAGCGGCTGCGAGCGGCCTGGCGATGGCGGCAGGTGGCGGGGTTGCTGTCGCTGCTGTGGCCTTTCTTCCAGCGCTTCAGCTTGGCCGACGCACCGGAGGGCAACTTCCCCGAGCGACCCATGGTGACCAAACGCAGGCTCGGACTCGCTCAGAGCACCCGCGTCTAGCCACGCCGAAGAGTTAGCAGAACACACGTGGGTCCTCAGCCGGCTTCGCGTCCTCTTCCTCTGACGTCACTTCCTGTACGTTTCTACGGCAAAACCAATCAACATCCGGCTTGGGGCTCCCTCTGTGCTCTGAGGAGACCTTATTCTGAGAAGGGTGTTCTGATGTCGTAGGTGCCGTGGGGTCCTACTGTACCGCCGCTGCTCTTGGCCACGGAGAAAGCCACGGCAATGTCTTTGGGATTAAAAAACAAAAGCAAACGTATTTATATTTACGTCCCGTGGTTGTTAAAGCGGAGCATGGTGGCAGCACTCCTGTAATCCCAGCAAACTGGAGGATTGAGTCTGAAGCCAGACTACTCTAGACACTGCGAGATTAGCAAGATCCTGTCCAAAAACAAAACAAAATACATCCGTAATCCCTACGCCTAGGCAGCAGAGGCAGGTTGATCTTTGTGAGTTAAAGACCAGCCTTGTTCATTCTAGTGCTATAGTGAACTCTAAGACATCCAGGGCTACATAGTGAGAAGCTGTCAAAAAAAAAAAAAAAAAAAAAAGCCTAATAAACTTAACAAAGGAAAAAAAAAAAGGAAGAAAAGAAAAGAAAAAAAGTCAAAACCTGTGGAGGTATAAAAAAAATTAAAGTATCTGGTGGCAGGGTGGCGCACTCTTTTAATCCTAGCACTTGGGAGGGAGATATTCAAGGCCAGCCTGTTCTCCAGAGCAAGTTCAAGTACAGCCAGGGCCCTGCTACACAGAGGAACCCCTGTCTCAAAAAAAAAAAAAAAAAAAAAAAAAAAAAAAAATTTTGGCCTGAGGACAGAAAAAGGCTACCCGTAGTGCTCTAGACTTGCTTTGCAAATTGAAACCACAAGGAAATGCACATGCCCGCCCAAAGGCAAAACTGAAAAAGAGCAGTCCTGCAAACGTTGGTAAGGGCGCAGCCTGCTGTCAGCATCAGCGTGTGTTGCCGGTGAAACGGAAGGCTGGTATGGCACTTTGGAAAACTGGTTGTACTATCTTTTTGGGTTTTGTTTGTTTGTTTGTTTTAAGATGTATTGATTTATTTATTATCTATACAATGTTCTGTCTGCGTGTACACCCTGTGTACCAGAAGGGGGCACCAGATAGTTATGAGTCACCATGTGGTTGCTGGGAATTGAACTCAGGTCCTCTGGAAGAGCAGCCAATGCTTTAACCTCTGAGCCATCTCTCCAGTCCCCTGTTTGTTTGTTTTTGTTTGTTTGTTTGTTTGTTTTTTAAGACAGGGTTTCTCTGTGTAGCCTTGGCTGTCCTGAACTCGCTTTGTGGACCAGACTGATTTTGAACTCACAGCAATCCTTCTGCCTCTGCCTCCCAGGTGCTGGAATTACAAGTGTGTACTACCACGCCCCAGCAAGATTTATTTTTGAAATTACGTGTCTGTACATTTGTGTGATGATATGTGCACATCTGTGTGATGGTATGGATTCAGGTGCCTGTGGAGTCCAGAAGCATCAGATCCCCTGGAGCTGAAGTTACAGGTAGTTGTGAGCTGTCTGATGTGGCTGCTAGGAATTGAACTCAAGTCTTCTGCCAGAACAGTATGAACTCTTAACTACTAAGCTATCTCTCCAGCCCCTCACCCCTGTTTGTTTCTTGAGACATGGTCTTAATATAACCCATGTTGACCTCAAACTCACAGCAAATTCTCCAGCCTGCACTTCCTAAGTGGCGGGATTCCAGGCATGATCCCTAACTTTCAGCTTGTCTAGTAGTGTCTCATCTAAAACAAAATATATGCCTACTCTGCCCAGCAATTCGTTCCTATATAAACCCAGCAGAGATATTTACTTACCTACTAAAAGATGGTTGAGTGCTAGGAAAGACCAAAAATGCCCCCCAGCAGACTGGATCAGATCCACTGTGATAGGACAATATGTACTGGAATATTTCAGCGTCCCTACACGGCAGCTTCTTCACGGCATGTGCAGTGATGTGCTACGTGCAAGTGTCATCTAAGCTAAGTGACTCCAGATGTGAAGGAATGCGTACGGGGTGACTCTGTTCAAATTGACTCTGAAAACAAACACAGTCTACTTCCTTAAGACCCAGATCATTGCAATCCGATAACGGCCGAGAGGAAGCACAAAACACATAGATGTATTCCAGTATTTTAGGGGTTTTTCTAGATGCATTCACCAAGTGCTGATTGTGCATTTATCTACTTATCTGCATGTACCTTAAAAAAAATAGGGCCTTAGTGGTTAACGGTATTGGCTGCTCTTCCAGAGAACTTGAGTTTGATCCCCAGCACCAACATGACAGCTCACAACTGTCTGTAACTCCAGTCTCAGGGAGACCCTCTTCTTGCTTTCTCAGGTACTGCATATATTCGGTACACAGACATATATATGCAGGCACACCCGTACATATATATTTTTTTAATTAAAAAAAGAAAATCTGTTCATTTAGAACAGAATCTAAATATTACCAGCTGTTTAAAAGACAAGCTGGAAGGTGATAGCCCATGCCTTTAATCCCAGATTGGAGAGGCAGAGGCAGTCAGATCTCTGTGAGTTTGAGGCCAACCTGGTCTACAGAGTGAGTTCCAGGACAGCTAAGGGCGAAGAAAAACCCTGCCTAAAAAAAAACAGGAAATATTGAGAAGGCATCACTATAAAGAACACAGAAGACATCACAGATTTTGGACTATGCTTCTCCACCCTGAGGAGACTTCTCCACCACCCTCCCATGGCCCTGATAGCGGGTCACAGGCTGACATCTTGTGGTAAGGCCAATAAAGGGCACTGGTGGCCTGAGAAGAAGAAGGAAGAAGAGTGTGGACACCATTTTAATCAAGATAGTGTGTGGAGGCTTGGAGACAGAGAGTATGCTGGGTTCAGCTTAAGCTTCCAGAGTCCCTTTCAGTTTTCTCCCTTTACCGACGGTTCTGGGACTTGGACCCAAAATCTCTCACCTGTTATGCAAGTGTCTAGCACTAAGCCATGCCCCAGCCCTGTCACAGTCTTTTTGTTGTTTTGTTTTGTTTCAAGACAGGATTTCACTGTATGCTCTGGCTGTTCTGGAACTCACTGTTTAGACCAGGCTGGCCTCAAACTCAGATCTGCCTGCCTCTGCCTCCTGAATACTAGGATTAAAGGCATGCACCATCACTGCCTGGTGTCATAGTATTATGTGCTTTTTCTCTTCCTTGTTTTCTTTTCAGTTTTTTTTTTTTTTAGGGGGGGGGCGGCCAGGAGTGGTAATCAGGTCTTTACCATGTAGCACATTCTTGCTTAGGACTCATGGCAAACCTCCTGCCTCAGTATGTGCCAGGAAACCCTGCTGTTAAGGTCTAAGTCCACATGACCCGAAAGCCCTGAGCTCAGTGTAAAGTGGAGGACTCTCTTGGTCATCGAGACATTTTCTCTGCCTGGGGATTTCAGATCCTCACACCTTCTATTTCAAGAATGTCACACAGTCGGTAAAGAAGTTACAGGTCCAACTCCCCTTCACCGGGTAAGAACCCATTCAGTAAGTACCTGGCCTCTTTATATGGAAGGCCTCTCCATATAAATGAGGCATCTCAGTTCCTTCAGCCAGTGACTTTTGCCTGCCCTAGATATCCTTACCCCCCTCCCTAAAGTTCTATATAAATTTCCTTCACACCAAATAAAATTGATCTGCCTCCCCAAAGCTGATCCAGGAAGGTCATTTCCATTCATGCTCACAGATGAGCTTCTGCTCCCTTGTTCTAATGACCCCAGGAACAAGGGAGAGTCACAGTATGTGGAGTGCTGGAATTACAGGTGTATTCTACAATGTTCAGCTCATATATTTTTTACATTTTATATAATAACCCATTGGACAAATGTAATTACACACACACACACACACACACACACACACACACACACACACACACACCAGTCAGTCTGTAAAGAAGAGATTTATTGTGCAGGGGTGGGGAGAGAGTGACAGAGAGATATAGTGGGAGAGCATAGGAGAAGAGAAAGAGGGGACTGGGAGGGGGCAGAGTCTGAGGAAGTCAGCAAGGAGGGAAGGGGAGAGAAACCAGAACAGAGAGAGAGCAGGTGGGAGAGGCAGACGGGTTCTACCTGGAGCACCTGGCCCAGGTGATGACATAGGACGGCAGGTGGGTACATTAGGGGAGGCCAGTTGAATTGTCTGCACAACATAACAGCCGCTATTAGGAGTCACGTGAAAATGGGTGTGTGTTAGTCACTCTTCTCATGGCTGTGATCAAATGCTGGACAAAAGCAATTTCAAGAAGGAAGGGCTTATTTTGGCTTACACTTTGATGGTATATTCCATCCTGTACTGCTAGGCTGCTAGGCGTGCACACTGTGCCCGCAGTGAGGAAGCAGAGAGAGATGCTGATGGTATCTGCGTTGTTCTTGCCCAGTCTGGGACCCCAAGGCCCTCGAATGTTGATGTGCACATTCAGGGTAGGTTTTCACACCTCAGCTTGTGTCTAGAAATGCCATTAGACACACAACACACGACACTAGAGACACTAGAGATTTGTCTTCTATGTGACTCTAAATCCTGTCAAGTTGACAATTAAAATTAACCACCACAGTGTGTCTATTTTTTTAAGATTTATGTCTTATGTATACAGTGTTTTGCCTGCACGCCAGAAGAGGTCAACAGATCTCATTATAGATGGTTGTGAGCCACCATGTGGTCGCTGGGAATTGAACTCAGGACTGAAGAGCAGCCAGTTCTCTTAACCTCTGAGCCCTCTCTCCAGCCCCTCATAGTGTGTCTATGACAACATGACAAATTACAAAAACAGTTAATGAAACTTTGCATGGATGTAGAGACACATCTTCGCCACAAGAGGGGGCAATTCAAGCATTTTGGGCTCTTCCCACATAGAAAGGCTGTAAACCAGGATTTTGCACCATGAGTTTGAGAGACCCACTCTTCCTAGCTGTTTGGAGGACAACAGAAACCTCCTCAGCTCCAATCTGTGTGCACAAAAAGCACACTCCCACCCCACCCTGCGCTGCAGGGCTCACCTCCTTGGTGAAGTACCAGCTTCCTTACCTATGAATTCTATAATTGGCTTTACTCATGTCCAGGATCCCTCACTCCACACAAGCTCTGAGAGACCATCCGTAGGATGCAAACTACACTTAAACCATTTGAACCGGGACTCAAGTGTCACCTTGAACAAGTCACCTTATTCTCTGTGATAGACAGTCTTGGTAATCAACTTGACTACATCTGACATTAACTAAAATTCAAATGGTTGAACATACCACTAAGGGATTTTTTTTTTTTTTAAAAAAACATTCAATGTGGGAAGACACATTTCTAATCTAAATCTTTGGGAGCTTATTTGTTTGTTTTGGAGTGTTATATTGTATTGTTTTGTTTGTTAGTTTTCTGTTTTTTGAGACAGGGTTTCTTTGTGTAGGCCTGACTGGCCTGGAACTCAATCTATAGACCAGGCTGGTCTCAACTCACAGAAGTCCACCTGCCTCTCCCTCCTGAGTGCTGGGATCAAAGGCGTGTGTCACCTCTCAGCTCTTCGATCTGTGAGGTGGAAAAATCCACGTTTAATCTTGGCCACACCTTCAACTGGCAGCCTACATAAAGGATAGAGAAGAAGGAAGCGTGCTCCCTCGATCCTGCTAATAAGCCCATCTCTTCACTGGCATTAGTGCCTACTCCTTTGGGATTCTGGAGTAAACTAAAGAACTGCTGAGACATACAGCTGCCTGTACTCAACAGCTGACTACTGGATTCTTGGACCTTCCATGGTTGGACTAACTGAATCACAGCCATTCACTTTGTAGACCAGGCTGGTGTGAACTCACAGAGATCTGCCTGCTTCTACCTCCCCAATACTGGGATTAAAGGCATGCACCACCACTGCCCAGCACCTGTAAGCCATTCTAACTCCCCTTTATATGGTTGTATATATGTGTAAATTGATATATAAATATAAAATATGGATATAATATATATAATTACACATATATTTATTATAATATATTTATTACTGTTCTCTAGAGGAACAAAATTTACAGAATGAAAAATAAATTCTCTGGGCCTCAGGTTTTGAATCTGTAAAGTAGGAAGATAAAATAAGAATACCTACTCATAGATTTGACAACACTTAAATGGGAGCATGCAAGCAAGGTGCTGGGAACATCATTGGGGTCATGGTGAGCATTCGATGGATGTTGCTGTTTAGGAAACTAGGCTTGAGTTCCAAAACACCGATTTATGACTCAAGCTGAGGAGGGCACCACCGCTCCCATTTCACAAATGAAAAACATGGTCTCAAAGGGATCCATGACTTCTCAAGGGCACAAGCTGCTGGGCAGAAGCCGGGAGAGACAACTCCTAGTTAGAAACCCTGTCTGTAGGCACGTCTATAAAAAAAAACCGTCTGAGAGGCACCAATGGAGACAGCTGAGCTACCACACCCAGAGAGCCAGCAGAGGCAGGGACCCGGATAGGTCAGTGGTTTTGTAATCTGTTAGGACACCAGGCAGTAGGAAAGGGAAATTGAGGGTTAGCCTCTCGTCCCAAACAAAAAGGAAGTCTGTGGCGTGTAACTTAGGGCTCTAGCATTAGGGATGGAGAAAGCCTTTATTGCCCCCAAGCGGCTCATTGGGACAACCCGGGTGGGGCACCAATGCCACCGAGCACCAGGAAGTCTGGGTTTGAAGACACAGCCATGTTGTATGAGGTGGGACAGGTCAAAGTTTCTACGTCTGAAAGCCCGTTTGCTGCTACTTGACTACAGTGAGGCAATGCATGGTAGGTACTCAGCATCCTTTTCAACACAGTCTCTGCAGAAGGCCGGGCAGTACTGAAATAAAAGTAGCTCAAGGAAGGTAGAGCCATGCCTTTCAAGTCTGGTGGCATTGTGGAGCAGAGGATGAGGAAGTATGAGGCTAGTCCATGGTCAGATTGGGGAAGAGTTATGTCACCGGTTAGTCAACGGTCAGGGGAATGTTGCTGTAGAGAAGCCACAGAAGCAAACTGCCTTTGTTCAACTTCCCAGACATGAGCTGTCTTGGAGTAAGTAGTTTAAAACCCATGAAGCCAGCAGGTGGATGTCTTACAGCTTGGGTAACTGCGTCCTGCTCAGGGTCTTGCACTTGCTGGGAACCCTACTGGCTGGAGGGAGAAAAAGCCAGCCAGGCCTTTTTTCCAGCTCCCAGGACTTCATCTCTGGTCAGCACTGTGTGGAAGAAGTTGGAAGTGTGCCATCTTTACTACCTATCTGTGGTCCTCTGCCTGCCTGCCTACCAGACATCAGCCCAACTCCTAGTCCTCGTTACTGTGTTGTCTTTTGAGACTGACTTCTTTCACTTACTATGCTTTCAAGGTTTGATCATAGTATAATACATATGTCAGCATTTCATTTCTTATGAAAATAACATTCCAGGTGGGCACAGTGGCACACACCTGTAATCCCAGCACTGTGGGAGGCAGAGGCAGGTGGATCTCATTGAGTTCGAGGCCAGCCTGTTCTACAAACCCGATTCCAGAGAAGCCACTTTTAATCAGTCAACTTGAAGAGTTTTGAGCCAGAAAGGCTGAGTTGAACTAGACAGCCAGAGTTCAGAAAGAACTAGAAAGGGTGAGCTTATTCAACAGTAAGTCTTGGAGGCTGAAAACATTCTAGGCCTACGTTAGCCAATGGAAGCTGGAAGCTGAAACCTTTAAGGTTCAGGCTTGCAAAAGATTAGATTGTACAAGAGGCTAAAAGCTTCCAGGCCTAGGCCTAGTGATATTTAGATAGAAATGCTCTGGGCTCAGACTAAGCGATGTATTCGTAATGCTTGAGTACAACTCCCATCTCATCCTCTTTTCAGAGAAACATTTAGAGTCATGGGCAATTTTCCGAATATATTTTCTCCAAGTCTTCTCTGCAACCTTTTCTCAGAGATTCTGGACAAGCACTCTGCTAGCTCCCAACCATTCGCTGCATGCCACAAATATATACCAAACATTGGTATTTGTGTGGGCATGAGCATGCACGTGGAGGCCTGAGGTTGCTGTGATGCCAGAACTGTCAATTGCTCTCCACATGTATTCATCGAGTTGGAGTCTCTCTCTAAACCCAGTGCTTGCTGATATGGGCATGTCATTTCTGGCTAGCCAGCTTACTCCAGGAATACACCTCTGCCTTCTGAGTGTTCGAATTACAGGCAGGCTGCCACGTCTGTACTTTAAGGGGCTCTGGGGGTTCAAATTGTGCTCCTCATGCTAACTACTGAGCCAGCTCCTCTGCTGTTGTTGTTACTGTGTTTTTGTTTGTGTGTGTTATAAAATGAAAATCCCAAAACATTCAATCTTACCAACAAAGACTCAGGAGCCAGATGCTGGGCTGAAAACTTGCTAGCTCAGAGAGGCAGATAAAGCACCCAGCTGATCTTCCCACTCAGCTCATGTCCCAGAAGGAAAAAGCCTTTCTACTTAGCTCAGGAGGACAAGGCCTAAAGCTAAAAGCCAAAGAGCTCTATCTTCTCCTTGTTGTCTTAAATACCCTTCAACGCAATGCCTCTCCTTGTCTTTTTTTTTTTTTTTTTTTTTGAGACAGTGTGTCTTTTGTATAACCTTGGCTGTCCTGGACTCACTTTGTAGACCAGGCTGGCTTTGAACTCATAGCAATCTGCTTGCTTGCCCTACCTCCCCACTGCTGGGATTATAGGCCTGCACCACTGCACCTGACTCCCTCCTTGCCACTTAATCTCTGTCAGCTGGTTTCTTGTTCTGCCTCTTGACCACGGGTTAACTTTATTAAATCCTGTGTACAGAAAGCTCTTGGATTAAAAGTGCATGGTAGGGCCAACCCACACCATAATCACCTGTTTACAATAAACAGAAAGTTTTGGGATTAAAGGTGTGCATTAGGGCTGAACCTCGCCAAAAGAAACAGGCTTTTTTTTTTTTTTTTTTTAAAAGAATATTTAATTTTATTTTTTAGATTTACTTATCATGTATGCAATGTTCTGCATGTGCCAGATCTCATTATAGATGGTTGTGGGCCACCATGTGGTTGCTGGGAATTGAACTCAGGTCCTCTGAGAAAAACAGTAAGTGCTCTTAACCTCTGAGCCATCTCTCCAGCCCAAGAAACAGGTTTTTACAGTTCACAATCTTGGGGGTTTACAATGGGATCAGATATTCTGCAACAGTTGTAGTATACAAAACTGTGGAAGTCATCTGTCTCCTTTCACTGCATTGATCCCCCAAGTGAGTTCAAGGTGATCAAGCTTAGTAGGAAGTGCTTTTTCCCACTGAGTCACCTTGCAGGCACTTTTTGGGTTTTATTTGAGACAGAATGTCACTATACAGATTAGACTGGCCTTGAGATTGCAGTGATCCTTCTGCCTCCGCCTCATCAGTGCTGGCATTACATGTGTGAACAACCATGCCTGGCTCAGCCTGTTTTGTACTCCAATTTTAGTCAATATAGGCTGGGAAAGCAGTTTTATGTGAAGGAAAGTAGATGGTTCAGAAAAGTTTGCGCCCTGCCATGCTTTGCATATTGTTATCATCGTGGACTCACACATGGCTCAGGAGCAGAGGGTCTGGCATTGATAAAATAAATCCAAATGAGTATGAGGGCTTGTCCCAAAGCTGGGCAAGCCCTGCAGGTTAAAGCCAGGAATTTTTTCTTGCATTATTTATTTAGTTTTTTTTTTTTTTTTTAAGACAAAATCTATGTCGTCTTGGCTGACTCGAAACTGGATATCAGCCTGCCCTTGAATTCACAGGTCATAGACCTGCCTGCCTCTGCCTCCTGAATGCTAGGATTAAAGACGTGTACCACCATGCCTGGCTGAAGCCAGGGTCTGAGGCCAGAGGAGCCCTCAGGAAGGTTTTCTTTTTACTTTTCTTGTAGTGCCAGCTCAGCTTTGGTCATCTTCAGTGAGGGCACATTTTGAGGGCTGGAACAGGAGCTTCGTTTTGTAGGGAAGCACAGCTCCTTCACCTGGAAGCTCAGAGGCCATGAGCACCACCCTGGCTCATTCCCTTCCTCCCACTCTGAGGCAGACGTTTTCTCCCAGCCAGCACGGAGCTGAACATTTGGCGCTGAGTGTGAGAGATGGTTCTACAGGCAAAGCCATGTGGTGTCTTCACAGGGAGTCCTGGGGGCTGAATGACAACCACTCCTTCCATGCCTCAGATAATGTGCTTCACCCCCCTCCTTCTAAATCAGGCCCTCACTGAATGTTCAGTACTTGATAAGTCCATACTGTGTAGGAAAAATGCATGGAGAAGACGGGCTGAAGGAGGTTCCATTGTACTGCAGGGATAGTGGAACATAGCAGGGCTGTGGCTGCTATCTCTCTCTTTCTGAGTTTTTCCAGCCCACAAGCTCATTGCTTGAAAGTGGTTAGACAACCAGGAAGTTCCCTTGAGCCTACAGAATCAAACACTGCTTTAGAAGAGGAGTTTTGGGTTCATAGGGTCCAGAATTTTAAGTCTGGATGGAGTCCAGTGGGACTTTGTAGCTTAGGCAGCATTCTTAGATCTCGGGTGAGGTCGGAGGGCACAAGCACGGACCCTGCAGGGGCATCCTGGTGAAGGGGGCATGTGAAGTCAGAACTGCCGAGAATGACTAAAGTAGGGGGGGGGTTCGGATCAGTGCCAGCCCACAGCTGACAGTACACCATGGCAGCTAGAGCTTACTTACCTCATGGTGGCCAGGAAGCCGAGGAAGTGTGAAGAAAGTGCCTTGGTGAAGGGTACTTCTTTCCAGGGCACAGTCCTCAAAGTGAGTCGCTTATTTCAAATAAGTTCCACTTTCCATGGCTCTTCTCCTTACCAACTGCCTATCTTTTCCCCTTTCCTTTTAGCTCTTTTCTTTTTCTTTGATCCTTTAACTTGTTTCTTTTCTATTTAAATTTTAAATCCATCTCTGGATTAGTGCATTGAGAGAGGCAGGACCCTCTATATCTGATGACCTCTTCAAAGTCCTCCTTCTAATGCTGATGTACAGGGATCCTTCAATACAGGCTCTTTCGGGGGAGGACACTTTCTATCCAAAGAATAGTAGGACCCTGTTTGACTCTTAGTTGTCTTCAGGGTGGAAGAAGAGGCCATGTGCTAACAGAAGCTGTGCAATAGATCCCTTGGACACTTGCAGAAATGGGCAGGAGGGTTAAGGTCATATCATGTCCAAGCTGTGGCCAGCAGCCATCTACATGTAAATATTTCTCTGCTTCCAGCTTAGACTTCGGAGGGCAGAAGAGTCAGCCATGACACATTGTGTGTGTGTGTGTCTTGTGTTCATTAGAGATAAGATTAAAAAAAAAAAACACTGAAGAGAAGATACATGGATTTATTCTTTTCGATAGAGCTTAAGAAATCTTCCTGATTTGGGGCCTAGTGATTAAGAGTACTTGCTGCTCCTGCAGAAGACTCCAGTTCAGTTCCCAGCACCAACATGGCACTCTCTAACCTTTTATAACCCCAGTTCCAGGGTAGCAAATGTCCTTTTCTGGACTCTGAGGGTCCCAGACATGCTTACAGTCTGTACACATACACACAGGCAAAACATTTAAATGCATGAAAAATAAAAGTAAATAAATCTTTAAAAACAGAAACAAAGGAGGCCTCCCTGATGTGATGGGGTTTAAGCTTCCAAGGTGTGAGATGCTGTGATGCACATTGAATGGTTGTCTTTGCCTAAGAATTCTGCATTCTGGCTGCACAGCCTTTAAAGGCCATTTTCATAGGGACAAAAAAAAAAAAAAAAAAGAAAAAAGAAAAAGAAAAAAAAAAAGCCTCCAGTCTCCTCCTTCTGCAGATCGACTTCTTACTGATGAAAACAAGATGTAAAGAAAGCATTTAATGGGGTTGGAGATATTGTTCAGAGGTTAAGAACACTGGCTGTTCTCCCTAAGGTCCTGAGTTCAATTCTCAGCAACCACATGGTGGCTCATGGTGAGATCTGATGGGCAGGTGCCCTCTTCTGATGGGCAGGCACACATGCAGGCAGAATGCTGCATAAATAATAAATAATTTTAAAAAGTATTTAACTGGGGGTTTGTTTATAGTTTCAGAGAGTTGGTCTTTTATCATCAAGGCAGGGAGCAGACAGACGTGGACTTGAGCAGCAGAGGAGAGCTTAATATCCTAATCAACAGGGAGGAGAGAGAGAAAGAGAGAGAGCGAGTGAGAGAGCTGGCCTGGCATGGCTCTCTCTTTGAGGTTTTTGAAACCTCAAAGCTTAGCATCAGCAACATACTTCTTCCAACAAAGCCACACCTCCTAATTCTAATCTTTCTCAAAAAGTATAGTCCTGGTCCCTGATGACTAAACATTCAAATATATGAACTGTGAGGGCCATTTTTATTCAAATCACTACATTTGAGTTTGGTAGTCCATACCTTTAGTTCTAGCACTCAGGAAGCAGACACAGGAAGCTCTCTGAATTCAAGGCCAGGCTAGTATACATAGCAAGTTC
Source organism: Psammomys obesus (assembly GCF_907164565.1). NCBI lineage: Eukaryota > Metazoa > Chordata > Mammalia > Rodentia > Muridae > Psammomys > Psammomys obesus. Next base: position 1,954,906 of record NW_026596125.1, read on the forward strand.
CAGGACAGCCAAGGCTACATAGGGAGACCCTTTTTCAACACAAAACATAAAACCCAAAAATGATAACAAAAATAAGCAGCCTCCCCAAACAAAAACAAAAACAAAACCCCAAAATCCTCTGATAATCTCAGATACACAGGATACAATGCTGTAACTGGAGGTACTGGGGTCCACCAGACTCTAAGGAGGAGAGAGGCTCCACCCAGAGGCTGGGCAGGCAGGCCTGCTAGTGCTTCCCCAGGATTGGTGACAGATGCCCTTGGCCTACTGCCCAGAAAATTCTAGCCACCTGTGCGTAGAAGCCCATGTGTATGTAATCCTATAATATCAGCACTCAGGAGGCTGAAGCAGGAGGGTGGGGCGTTTAAATCCAGAACAAGCTATACAGTAAGACCATGACTCAAAAAAAAAAAATCAAAAGAAAATACTATCCCCCCCAACACACACAGGAGAGAGAAGAGAGTCTGAGAGAGGACACACACACACACAGAAAGAGAGAGAGGGAGAGAGAGAAGAGAGAGTCAGAGAGGACACACACACAAAGAGAGAGAAAGAGAGAGAGAGCAAAGCACATTCTAGTTGTTTGCTTAGCTTTCATCTCTCCAAACAGGCATCCCTGACTAGGTTTTCCGCTGGGAGGTAAGCTCCCTGATGTCCTCATTAATGTTTTCTTTCTCCTGGGCACACTGTTAATAATATTTACGTTAACAATGTTGTGAACGGTTATCTCACTTAGGACTGCTGCTGGAGTCAACACGGAGTCCACTGCACGCATCACCAGGTAATCCACTGATCTCTGCCAGCAGCACTTGATGCAAGTGCACATGTGATAATTGTCTTAGTTCCTAGAAGGGAGGGAAACTGGAGAAGGGGAGTAACACATTTTAAGTCCCAAAGACAACCAAATCAGAGACATATTTGAAATCAGGCTTCCAAGGGCACCTTTTTCTTACATTTCCTACTTGTTGGGGAATGAAAGATCCCGATTAGGTAAGAGCACAGAAATCTTGAATTTTGTGAGGCAGGAGAAGGATTTGGTAAGGAGTCACAGAGGAGCTATAGCTTAGGGCCAAGACAAAGTAACTAAAGATGGAGTGTGAAAAGCAACATTTAGAACAGAGGCCTGGCATTAGGTGAGGATGAGTGAGGGCCTGAACCTGGAGGAACAGGGTCCTGAGTGGTGAAGACTAGGGCATGGGGGTGGGGGTGGGGGTGGAGAAACAAAGAATAAGACAAAGAGCTGCGGCAGGAAGGTCTTGCATAAATTCATGATTATGCCATCCAAATTTATTAAGAAGTACAGCATCTAATGTACTGTTTGGAGGGGAGAAACGGGTCAACGTCAGCAGAAAGCTGAATCAGTTAGTGTTGGCAGGGGACACAGAATACCTCAGACACAGCTGTCTTAAGACTGATAACCATACCCCTTCAGGGGAGAAAGTAGGGTTCCCAGAAAAACAAAATAACTCCTGGGAGGCCCAGGCTCCAGCCCTAGACCTTGCCAAATGTTCTCCTAGACATGGATACAGAACTAACATTCCCTTTGTCCTTTCATTGGGACCTCTGACAAAGCCCCAGCGGACTGCAACAAGGAAGACAGAGGGAGAACTTCCTGAGAGGCTTTTGCTGGTAGGCTCCCTGTTGGAGGCTGTGCCCACCCTGCCCTTAAAGGGTAGTCTTAGCTGTGCAGCACTGGAAGCTATGAACCAAAGGGAATTCCATCTTCTCCCAGAGGCAGGAGGGAGGTGGTGGGTGCTAGTTAGTGCAGGGGTGGCCTCTGAACAGTTTGTGTTTTGGTTTTTCATCTATGTTTTTTTTTTTTTTTTTTTAGGAAGAGACAGCCTGTCTTGTAGCCAAAGCTGCCCCTGAACTAGTCCTCTTGCTTAAGAACCTGGGACCACTGCAGCCAGGTCTATTATGTTCATTTTTAAAGATGAGGCTGAGCGATGCTGCAGTTTGACTGAGGGTTACAATAAAAGTGGGAGAATGGCTTATATCTTTAATCCCAGCATTTGGAAGGCAGGTTTGAGGCTGGCCTGCTCTATGTAGTGAGTTTCAGGCCAGCCAAGAGTTACATAACGAGATCCTGTCTCAAAAAACAAACAAACAAGCAAAAACCCCACAATTGACCAAACAAAAAACTGGTCTAGACTGAACTCCTGGTTTCTGTAACCTTGGGGGAACTGTCTATTCTGTTTTCTCATCTGTACTCTAAGAGTACTGCTTTACAGGTTATTATGAAAACAGGAAAGTTGGGCATGGTGGCACAAGTTTTTAATTCCAGTACTTGAGGCAGAGGCAGGCAGATCTGAGTTAGAGGCCAGCCTGGTCTATCGAGGGAGTTCCAGGACAGCCCTGGCTCCTGTCTCCAAAAACCAAAACACAAACAAAAAAAAAAAACAAAACCAGAAGGGAAGCAGGAAGCCAATTAATATTTATCAAGCACTAACAAAGCTGATAGCTTGTAGGAAGTACCTGACCCCTTCATGTTACAACTTTTCTTGGCTCTCTGTAAAATGCAGAACATGGCTCAGTTGTTAGCTGTTTAAATGGTGGTTTTGCTCTCTGCTAAAAGGACAAGAATTCAGGAGACTAGCCCATCCTTAGTAATAGGTCACTACATGGCTAATGTTTAATGCTCATGAAGAGGTTAAATGGACATAAACTAAGAGACTACAGCCTGGGCAGAAGAAATTGGTCCTGACAAGTGGATACTACTAATTGGGGTGAGGAGGGATAGAGACTAGGATTCATCTCCTTCTGAAATGTTATAAAGGGCCTAAAGTTTGCTTCTCTTAGGATAAGCTTAAAGCTTGTACCTGTAGACCGAGACGTGAGCTTCAACAGTGTCAAAGATGCAGAATCAGCAATAAGGTTCTTTACCCGAAAAAAGGAATATAAAGAAGTGTTCTGATTGGGGTGATGGCGCACGCCTTTAATCCCAGCACTTCGGAGGCAGAGGCAGATCTCTGAATTGGAGGTCAGCCTGATCTAGAGAGCTTGTTCCAGGGAAGCCAGGGCTACACAGAGGAACCCTGGCTCGAAAAAAGTAAACAAAAAGAACATCGTTAGAGCAACAACCCATGTTTATGTTTATAGAGCGCTTTCTGGCAGACGGGTACCACTTTTACAAGTGAGGCTGAGAGAGGATTTGTGGACGTACGGAGCGGCCGGCGCCCTGGGCCTCAGGCTTCCTGCCCGGCTCCTCCACCCTCCCTGCTTACGTGCGCTCCGTGACTGGTGCGGCGCACGCGGTACCGCTACTTACGACGCGTGCGCACTGCCGCCCCGGAGCCCTACACGCCCTCCCTTCGCGGGCGGCACAACTTGCTTAGGGCGCATGCGCACACCAGGCGGGCCAGGTCTGTAGAGCTAGTGGAAAGATTTCGGGGAGGAAGTTCGCGGGAGCGGGGCGGGGAAGCGCGAGTGCGCAGGCGCGGCCGAGGGGCGGGGGGAGTCGGGTTGCGAGCGGAATCTCAGCCATCCTCAGTTGCTGCTGCATCCTCTGCCTGTCGCCATGGCTGCTTACAAGCTGGTGCTGATCCGGCATGGCGAGAGCGCGTGGAACCTGGAGAACCGCTTCAGCGGCTGGTACGACGCCGACCTGAGCCCGGCAGGCCACGAGGAGGCGAAGCGCGGCGGGCAGGCGTTGCGAGGTACGAGCGGGTCGAGCGCGGTGGCGTGCGGGGCCCGCACCGTCCAGTAGGCCGCCTGAGCCCCCGCGCCCTCTCCAGAGACGGGCATCTGGACGGCCTCTCGGACGGCCTCCCCGGTTGAGTTTGTAGCGCGGCGTGGGGAGCCCGCTTGTCAAGGTCACCTCCGTTGGAGTGTGCCAAAAAGAGGGCGCAGACGATGCTAAGTGAAAATCTACCCCGCTGAGCAGCCCCCACCTGTGGCGACCCTCTCGGGTACCACGAGGACCTGGGGCGACTGGCGGAGGATGCCCTGTGACATCAGTGGCTGTACCCAAGTTAACCCAATAGGCTTCTGCGGATCATGGCGAAGAGGCAGGCCACGGGCTCGTCCTGGGCAGTGGGGAGAGTTAGGTGGGGGTGTCTGGCCTTCGAGACACCTGGAAACCCCGCGTGCTTCTCAGAGCTTTGTAGATCAGTAGCATACCGCAGATACTGTGTCCAAAACAAATCCAGAGATGTGAGTGGACTATTTCAGTTGATGCTCTCTATAGCCCTATAAAACAGGCGGATTTTATTTCCCTCCTTTTTATCTCCCTGTCTCCTTGTTATAGTTTAGAAAAGTGACAGGAAAGACTCGTCCAAGGTCATACCTACTTAGTTCTAATCCAGTGTCCTTGCCCCATTTCTGGGTGGAGTAACAAGTAAGTGTGAGGAACTGGCGGGCTGGTGGCCAAGGACAGAAGCTGGGCAAAGGGTGGAAGAATCCAGGAGATAAGGTTTGCCTTTGCCTACCCAGGCATGGCGCCCCGAAAGGCTGTGATTTTGGAATGCTAATAAGGAAGCAAATCTGGCCACCAGGAGAATCCCTGGAGTGAAGAGGTGTTTGCTGATTAGGGCATCTCTTGCCTTGCAGTTTTCTATGACATAGCAGCAGCCGTGTAAAAGGGTTGCTGATGCCCGCTTGAAGTGGTCTTGTGAGTCTCCGTTGCCCTCTCTGGGCTTGTACATCCTCTTCAAATGAAGGAAGGCTTGGACATGAAATCCTGATCGCAGGAAATGAGAACGCTTAGAGGCCTATGAAGGGAGGCTAGAGAGAGGAAAGTGCTGGAAAAGGAAGCCATTTTCTTTAGCTCTGTGGCCTGAGGTACTGTATAAGCCTGTGGTAGTTTGCTGATGCCTAGTTCCCGACCTCCCTCTGTTCTCTGGGCAAGATGATTGTATGTTGAACTTGTAATCACTGGAAGATAATAAGACACAGTTCTGACTTAAAGATAGTAGGACTAAGTTCTAGAAAATCACATAGCAGACCACACGTGGTGCTGCATAGCTGTAATCTGAGCTGAACGTGGGGGGTCTGGAGCACGGACCAACTTGGACTACACAGCTAGACTGTCTCAAGGAAGCTGATGTCAAATTTTAGTATCTCCCAAAGGCATCGCAGATAATTAAAGAATGAAAGATTAAAAAGCAAAAACTGAATGAAGAAGACTATTGTGGACAATACAGTGACATCAATGAAACTCTCCAGTTTTACCAGTGCTCCTCAGTGTGGTTTATACAGTCTCGAGTCCGATTCCAGGAGGGAGCTACGGAGACTTTCTCCTTGCAGCCTTAGGTTGAGGAAGGAAGGGGTCCCCGGGGGAGAATGGGAGTCCGCGTGTCCTGCCCATTGTACCCCCGGCTGTACTTCGGATTCAGTGGAGGTGTCTTTGTGCTTCTGATCCTATAGCATTCTTGTCAAGAGTCCTAAGGTGGGGGATGACCATTTTGGTCCTGGGGACTATTTGTGGGTCCAAAGTGAGAGAGGCCTTTGCAAGAGGAAATGATTGCTGCGCAGCGCAACAGCCTGTAGCATCATGGGAGCTGAGGCTTGTTCTGTGGCTATTCTCAGTGACTCAGCCTTTTGTTGGGTAGCCTTCCTCATCTTCTGGTTAAGGATGTGATGGTAATCGGGTTTTATGGACTAGTCCAGAGGCTTGAGGGTGAGATCTGTCTTCTCTTGTGGGTGGTGTTGGTTTTCCTGGTATTACTCTTCCCTCCTCCCCAGTAAATAGTTGGTCTCCATGGCCGCATTGTCCGTTGAATGACCTAGCAGGAAAATTTACTTCACATTTTATTATTGTTGCTAGTCTCAATGTGAAGCAATGCTAAAAAAAGTTTGTGGTTAATTTTGAAGAGGGCCTTGTGCACTAGAGAAACTAGGAGTGTGTCTTGGCATAAAAAAAGGGACAGCTCCTTAATTCAAAAATCTAAGCACAAGCTGGGCTAGCTTTGAACTCAAGATCCCCTGGCTCTGTCTACTGAGCTGGGATTAAAAGTGTGTGCCATCACGCCCAGCTCCTCACTTTATTTTCCTAACCTGGTAAAAGCGGGTTGAGGATTGTAACTCCATAGGATTCTAGTGAAGACTAAATCAGTTTGGTGTGGGACCAGTGATGAGCCCTCTGGAAAGGCTATCTATGACTTACGAAGAGTTTCAAGGTTTTTGATCCCTTTTCCTTAATTTTTTTTTTAACCCATTCATTTCTTGTGTGTGCGCAACCACAGGTTCATGCACATGCATGTGCATGCCACAGGATGCTTGTGTGGAGGTCAGGACAGCTTGTGGTCAGCCCTCCTTTTCACCTTGTGGGTTCTGGGTATTGAGCCAATCAAAATGTGTTCAGGTGTAACATTCTAGGGGTTTAAACTAAGCTGTAGAGGCCTCAGATTAGTTGGTGAACTGTTATCTGTAATGTAAGTCAACAAATTTTTCCCTCAGGATGCAAAGGTAATACTTCACCAAATACTTTCTCTCTTTCCCTCTCTCTCTGTCTCTGTCTCTCTTCCTCTCCCTCTCCCTTGTTAGCTTCTCACTTGGCATTTTTTTCTTTGAAGCCTGGGCTGTCCTGGACCTTGATACAAAGGCCAGGTTGGTCTTGAACTCACAAAGCTCTACCTGTTCTGCCTCCCTGGTACTGAGATTAAAGGAGTGTTCCACGATACCTGGCTCATTTGACACTTCTTAATTTTTAGATGCTGGCTATGAGTTTGACATCTGCTTCACCTCTGTGCAGAAGAGAGCCATCCGGACCCTCTGGACCGTCCTGGATGCCATTGACCAGATGTGGCTGCCAGTGGTCAGGACCTGGCGCCTCAATGAGAGACACTACGGGGGTCTGACTGGTCTCAATAAAGCAGAAACTGCTGCTAAGCATGGTGAGGCGCAGGTAAAGATCTGGCGGCGATCTTACGATGTCCCGCCACCTCCGATGGAGCCTGATCACCCCTTCTACAGCAACATCAGTAAGGTACGGCAATATCCAGGTGTGGTCACTCATCAGTATCATTGGCCTCACTCTAGGTTATTTTTACTTTAAGCTGATGGGCGTGGGTGTTTGAACTTCATATATTTATGTACACCACACGGGTGTGTGGTGCCTATGGAGGTCAGAAGAAGACATCAGCCCCTCTGGAGCTTGAGAAAAATTTGTGGTTGTCAGCCAGCCTCTGTATGAGTACTGAGAACCAAACCTAGGGTCCTCTAGAAGACTAACAAGTGCTCTTAACTGCCAAGCCATCTCTCCAGCCCCCAGGCCTCCTACGTGTCTACCTACTTGTCAGTAACCTTATAATTTGTGATAAAATAATTAACATAACCCCCTTTGCTAAGTGATGACCTTCACTTGTTGCAGGATTTAGTTGGAAGTCAATGTTATATATCTGAGAGGGCTGTCTTCTTTTCACATCCTTATGGCCATATTTTATAAAATGATATCCGCCTCCCTAAAACAACTGTAAACTAAAGTGAGTCGGGAGACCTTGTATTTAACCCCCCTACCCTTTCTAAGTTCCCTGTTTTGGATTGGGGAATGTTGATGCAAGAGGATGGCTACTGATCTTTACGTTCTCAGCTGCATTCTGGACCCTGGAGAGGTCTTCATGAGTTCCTTAATCCTAAAGAGCTAGGGAAGCAGAATTGATACACATGAAAGCATCTTTATAGATGCAACTTGGAACAACTGGCAACCTTGAAATAAGACTTTGTTGATTAGGATCGCAGGTACGCGGACCTTACTGAGGACCAGCTGCCCTCCTGTGAGAGCCTGAAGGACACAATCGCCAGAGCACTGCCCTTTTGGAATGAAGAAATTGTGCCCCAGATCAAGGAAGGCAAAAGGGTCTTGATTGCCGCCCATGGCAACAGCCTTCGGGGCATTGTCAAGCATCTGGAAGGTATGTGCATTTTCTTACAGGAGTCACGGATGATTGATAGAACAGACCTGCCACTAATCAGACTGACTTTGTAACAAGGAGGCGGGGGGGGGGGGGGGGGGGGGGGGGGGGGGGGGGGGGGAGAATCTGATAGTGCAGATGAACTTAAGGAAAAACACATTTCTTCCTTTCTCAAAATATGGTCTGTCAGCGGGATATGGTGGCTTACACCTCTGACCCTGCCCCAGGAAGGCTGAAGCAAGAGAATCACTGAGTTCCAGGTCAGCCAGGGCTGTAGTGAGACTGATTCCATGGCAACAGGAAGTGTGTAATAAAGCAGTGACACTGACACTCTGCAGGTCGATACTTGGCTCAGAACTGTGGTGGTGTGTGATTGGATATGCACTGAAGTTGTACCTGCCTACTTTTGGAGCACCAGCTGAGTCACAGTGTGACTCCCTGAGGATCTAGAGGCCCAGGTGCCTGGCTATAGGATGTCTGGGGGCACAACCTGTAGTGTAACTTTCTGCAGTTTGTTCTGGCTCATTTGAGAATCTTGTGTACCTTCTCTTTCTTTCTTAGGCTTTTTAGAACAGGCTTGAGGAGACCTAATTAGGGCCTGTTCCTTGGGGGAATGGATCCACTAGATCAGAAAGGGTGTCTTGTTTGTTCCTACTTAAGTGCTTTGCCACTGGTAGATAAAAGTAAACCTGAAAGGGGGGGGGTGGACTCTTGTCTTGTGGCTGAACACGGTGGCTCTTTTAGGTCTCTCAGAAGAGGCCATCATGGAGCTGAACCTGCCAACTGGCATTCCCATCGTCTATGAACTGGACAAGAACTTGAAGCCCATCAAGCCCATGCAGTTCCTGGGAGATGAGGAGACCGTTCGCAAAGCCATGGAAGCTGTGGCTGCTCAGGGCAAGGTCAAGAAGTGAGGGCGAGGAGGCAGACTCCTACCCCAACAACACCCTCCCTGCCTGTTCCTGCCTCCCGCACCCTTCCCCAACCCCTGTCACACTGACTCATTGTTAGGCTCTTAGCTGCAGATGGGGACCCGTGGCTCCCATTCTAATTTTAGTATTTATCCCCTGCACCCACTCCCTTCATAGGATCTAGTCAGAATAACACCTCTGGGGGTGCAGATTCTTGGTCCACATCCAGGGACGGCTGCTCTTGCCAGGAGAGTCGAGAGGTAGTAATTATAGTCCTTTGTTTACTAAGGGTCTGCTAAGGAAGAGGTTGGGGGGACCATGCTGTGGTGTGACCCACGAGAAGCTGTGGCCTAGTTTTGTCCCTGGAACCTGTCCTGCACTCTTCCACAGTTAGGTGACTGGGGGCTATAGTCAGTCATTCCAGTGGAGGGTGATTTAAAAGATACTACTTCCTCTCTGACCCTAAGGGAACTGCTAGCCCCAGAAGGTTGGGATCAATTTTGTCAAGTCTATGTGTTACATTTACTTTTACAAAAAAAAAGAGGTACATACATATGTACATATATATATGTATATATCAGCACACAGAAGCCCCTCTGAGGTTTCTAGTGGTGGTTGAAACAGTCACTAAAAAATAAGCAGCCATTCCTCATGTCAAATGGGGTAACTCTTTGTCAAGGGGCAGGAGTACCCTTGCTGTGTTTGGATCCCGTTGCCTTGTTTGTAGAGGTGAAGGGCCCCTTGATCATGTCCAGTTTTCATCTTTGACTATCTGAATCATGTTCCAGCTGCTTGACCCTACCATATGGGTTGAGAACTAAATCTCTTTCCAGATCAGTATAATAAAGGAGTGATGTGCAATATTTTATGTCTGATGTCATACCTGTGGTCTGAGGAAACCTCAGCATTCAGTGTGAAGGGCACACTAAGTTCTTGATGGACAGATGGAGGGTTCTGAACATTAAAGGTGCTGGAGAGATGGCATAGCAGTAGACCAGGCTGTCTTCCAGTTCCCAAGGGCTGCCTGCCTCTGCCTCCTGAGTGCTGAAATTAAAGACTTGTCATTGTTCTCCTTTCCTCACAGCCTCCAGCCCAATATATTATAATTTTGCAAGTGTTACCAGTGTGAGAAACTGGATATAAGGTTCTAATGCTAGGCTTGAATCCTAGGGCTTTGTGAATGTGTTGGGTCAAGTCCAGCAGCAAAGCATGTGTAATGGCCTGAGCTTGACCCTCAGACAACAAAACAAACAATTGAATGTGGCCCTGCCCTTGCTAGTTTGTCAGCTTACAAGCTAGAGTTATCTAAAAGCAGGGAACCTCAGTTGAAAAAAATGCCTCAGAGAGATCCAGCTGTTAGGCATTTTTGTATTTATGATCAGTGGGGGTGGGCCCTGGGCAAGTGTTCCTGGGTTCTAGAAGATAGCAGGCTGAGTAAGCCAGTAAGTAGCACCCTTTACTGTCCTCTGCACCAGTTCCCAACTCCAGGTTTCTGCTCTGAGTTCCTGTCCTAACAGCCTTCAGTGACAGTGATGTGAAGGTGTAAGTCAAATAACCACTACCCCGCCAACCCAGCTTGCTTTTGGTCATGGTGTTTTGTTAGCAACAGAAGTCCTAAGACAGGTGCTGTTAATGCACTAAAATGAGATTTTGCTGTTATAGCCCTGACTGGCTATAACCGGTGTTTCTCCAACCTAAGTCTCCTGACTGTTAGAATTGCAAGTGTGCCACATTGGGCATAAGAAATTACATGTTCATGAAGAAAGCAAAAATGGGCTGGTGAGATGGCTCTGCAGGTAAAGGTGCTTAAAGCCAAATGTACCAACCAAGTTTGATCCCTGGGGCCCCGCATGGTAGAAGGAAAGGAAAGCTTACTTCCATATGCCACATAGGCAAGAAAGACCAAAATTAGCTCTTTTTTTTTTGGGGGGGGGGGGGGGACTGGAGATGGCTCAGTGCATAGACACTTGCCATAGAAGCATGACTTGAGTTTAAGTGCTGGAAGCCATGGAAACGGCTGGATGCAGTAGCATCTTTAATGCCAGCATGCCACAGCGAGAACTGCCTGGAAGCTCATGGGCTAGCTAGCCTGAAACACATGACAACGTGGGGCCCAGCAAGATGGCTCAGCAGGTAGAGGTGCTTGCTGTGACTTGAGTTTGTCCTCTGGAGCACAGAAAGGTGGAAAGAACTCCCCAAGTCCTTTGACCTCCACACACATGCTGTATCATAAATGCTTTGGCACGTACTTTTGCACATAAAGTGTAGTTACAATAGTGGTCATGTTAAAAAACCAAAACCAAGGTTAGGGAAGATAACTGATTCCCAAAAGCTGTCCACACACATTTATGTAAGTAGCACATTCACTCTAAACAAAAGATACTACTAACCTGCTGAAAGCAACTAGAGATCACAAACCCAGGCAGGCTGAACCCAGAGCTCACTTCCACCGTGGACAAACCCCATGTCGACAGGACCCATGCCTGTGCAGTCTCCATGCTTCATAGCGATTCTTTCCTCCTCCCCATGTTCAGGCCTTGATTTTTGGTTCAGCATGCTAGGGAGGCCACTCATTCCACACTTAGCATCTTCACAATTGCTTTGGTCTTATCCATCTCACATGATAGCATTCTGTCTCCGGTCAATTCAGTTAACAGTTCCTGGGATACTTACTCTGACATTGGAGCAGTGTTTACCACAGATCTTCAGAACACACCCACAGGCCCAACAGTTTTCATTAAACATGCTTGTTAGTGAGGGGTTTATTCAAAGTGACAAGCAGGCACACATACATATAAAACACAAAACAATGGGATTGATGATTACGGCTGGTTGAGTTAGTGAATGCCACTATGCAAACACCTGATCCACAAGTCATGACACTGCTTAGACTTTTCTCTCTGCTAAAGACAACACAAGACTTTATGTATTTAATTTTTGGTGTTTTCAAGACAGGGTTTCTCTGTGTAGCCTTGGCTGTCCTGGACTGGCTTTGTAGACCAGACTGGCCTCCAACTTACAACAGTTCACATGCTTCTGCCTCCCTGAGTGCTGGGATTAAAGGCGTGTACCACCATGCCCTGCTCCACTAACAATTAAAAACAAAACCAGTTAGAGATATATTTTAAGTCAGGTATTATATATATATGTAATCCCAGCACTGGGGAGACTGAGGCAGAAAGATCACTGCAAGTTCACCTAAATAGTGAGAACAGGAACTGTGCTGATGGCTTAAAAGTTAAGGGCAGCTGCTAACCAAGCACCTGAGTTAAAATCCTAACCATCTACATGAAAATGCTGCACCTGCTCTCCCTCTTTCACACACAAATAAGAAAACTGTAACACTAACAAATGAAAATAATTTTCCAGTCATAGCAAAATACATACATATATATATACTTATAAAAAAGACATACACTATTTCCAGTATTACAAGATTTTGTTTGCTCAATGCCTTTAAATGTGATTCACAAGCCCAGAGAATAAAAATCAGTTTCCCAAGAATTATATTTCAAATAGGTGTACATTTTCTTTTTTGTCCTTTTCGTCGAGTCTTACTATATAGCCCAGTCTGGCCTCAAACTTGGGAACTAACAGTCTTCCTGTCTTGGGTGTTCATCAGGACATGAATGTATGTCTGTCCCATTCTTCAGGAGGTGGCTGCAAGCCGACTCTAGGCACCTTAATAAAGAGCACGGTGTATTGGCTTCTTTTCACACATGCGCTTTTGGAAGGAGGTGACTCCAGGGATAGTGTGCTTAGGTCTGTAAGAACTCAGGCTGTACTCTGGCCACTTTGCGGAATTCTTTAGTGTGGGTCTTAGGGCATTGCATCTCACACCAGCTGATGGGAACCATCTGGACCCCTGGAAGGACAAAGACAAGCTAGTGTTGGAGGGTGATTCCCAATATTCTGCTGAGGTTCTTTTCTTGTCAGCTAGACATGACAGGGC
>NW_026596125.1:1967628-2123736 GCF_907164565.1 Psammomys obesus
AAAGAAACCTTATTTACTCCATGATGTATGTGGCAGTTTCTGATTCTGACCTTTAGGGGAACCACTCCAGGCTCACTAAACTGAGCTCTGTGGTATTCAGCGATGTGTGCAGGCTCTTGAGAGATGAGAGTCCAAATGGACAAGATCAGCATGCACTCACACAGTTAAGACAGCTACATCACGAGGTGATGTCATCTCATGGGTTTTATTTATTTATTTTTTGGTGGGGGAGATCCTGGGGATCTAGGGACCTAGGGCCTCATGAATGCTAAGGAAGTACTTTACCATTGAGCTACAACCTTAGCACTAGGTGTTAGAACTGTAGGGGACCCATCATGGTGTGATACCCATAGTTGATCAAAATATCATTTTCTATATCACATGTAAGTACATGTATCCCTATTGCTTCCCTGACAGCCATGGTTCCCAGGGAAAGGGACTTGGGAGTAAGAACAACTTACCCGATTCACTGTGGGCCACCACCACGCCTAACTCGTTTTCAGCAGTGGTCAGCAGGTAATTGGACTGTGCATCACCTAGGGAGATCTAGTCACACCGTACAGTGAAGGGAAATAAGAGGCTTAAAGTGCTGTTGCTTCTGCCACCTCAACCCCTTTTGTGTACCCCAGGCCAGCACTGAACTCCTGATCCTCACAATGTATCGTCATACCTGCTTCCATTTCTTCTGACAAAGAGACAGAAACCTGAGGGCATAAAGAATACAGCTTTGGCCAGACAGGTGGCACATGCATTTAATCCCAGCACTAGGGAGGTAAAGGCAGATGGATCTCTGAGTTCAAGGCCAGCCTGGTCTAAGGCATTCCAGGATAACCATGGCTACACAGAGAAATTCTGCCTTGGAAAAAAAAAGCAAAACAAAAAGGATACAACTTTAGCCAAAACTATGTCACCTGGGCGGAAACTCTTGTAAATTTCAACCTGCAAAAAACCAAACGGGAGTAAAAGGTACATTTAGGTCTACATGACAACATGAAATAACCCAAAAGACCCAGTCCACTTTCTAACCCCAGGGGGAGGTGTCATTATTATGTCAATTCAGATGTTTATTCTTTCAGTATCATACCAATGAAAGAATTTGAATTTAGTAACGTGATCAGAAATCTGACTTGCGCAAAAGGTAGTATAATTGTGCTGAGAAGACTCCAGAATACCTAAGGAGTAATGAATAAACAACGAGCTTCAAAGGCAAAAAACAGACACTGTGGTAACATGCCTGTAAACAAACAGCACAGGAGGGGCAGAGCAATGAAAATCAAGTCTGAAGCCAGCCTGGGCAATACAGGAAGATCCTAAGTCTCAAAAATTAATAAATGCATACATACTCATGGATGAGGATGCGTATTTGTGTGGCGGTCAGAGACTGACATCTGGCTGTAGTGAGAAATTTGGAATTTTGGTTTCTTTAATAACACAGAAATTGGAACGGAGAGATAGCTCAGAGGTTAAGAGCACTGGCTGCTCTTCAAGTGGATCTGAGTTCAATTCCCAGCAACTACATGGTGGCTCATGACCATCTATAATGTGTTCTCTTCTGGCCTGCAGGCACACATGCAAGCAGAATACTGTACACATAATAAATAAATCTTTAAAAAGACAAAATATTTTAAGAATCTGTTTTTATTTTAATCCGAGGTGTGGGGATATGGGGCTGCTTCACAGCAGGTGATTGTGATTTGCCTCATGCTCTAGTTGAGGCGTGATTCTTGTAATTTTTCAGAGGGTAAATAAAAGCTAGGGCCCCTGAGAGGTGGTGGGTTGTTGGTTGCTGATGGTTGGCTTGTTAGGTAGTTGTGAGCAAAAAAGAGACAAGAGGAGGAGGAGGAGGAGGAGGAAATTAGATATCCAACTTGCACCAAGGAACTCAAATCAGCAGGAAGTAGTGGAATGATTATGTTGCTCCTTTCCTCTCTATCCTTTTTGTCTCCTATCTAGTGTTAGGGGTTTGAAAGGGAAGAAGAAAAGGGATGGAGAAGAGTGGAAGAAAAAACTCACAAAGTAGCAAATCAGGTGTCTTCCACCTGATTTTACTTTTTGGTGGGGGGGAGGGGGTCCCTGTATGGCACTGGTTATCCTGAACCTTCTATGTAGGTCAAAGGGACAGTGAATTTCCAGTTTAGGACCTTGAACTCAGAGATCTGCCCATCTCTGCCTCTCTAGAGCTCGGATTAATTGTGTGCTCCACCACGCCTGGTTCTACCTTATTTTCCAGACAGGGTCTCTTATGAACCTCAGCTCTACAAGCCTCCTGTCCCATACCCTCCACCCGTCAGCCTGGAACTTGTTATGTATACCAGACTGGCCTCACAAATCTGCCTCTGCTTCCTAAGCACTGAAATTAAAGATACCATGCTTAGATAATAATTTTAGTGATAATAACAGCCTAACTCCGTTTTGGTCAACTACCTGAAAAAAAAAACTCTTATATGGGAAGAAAGGGACAGTGATCTGTATTTCATGTTATATGGGAAGAAAGGGGCAGTGATCTGTATTTCATATTATATGGGAAGAAAGGGACAGCAATCTGTATTTCATGTTACAGCAAGAGATGTGTTAAAAGACAAAGTCTTGCTTTGTAGTCCTGGCCTGGAACTAATTACTGACCAGGCTGGCCTCAAACTCAAGAGTTCTGCCTGCTTCTGCCTCCTGAGTGCTGGAGTTAAAGGTGAGCATGTATCCTACTCCTGGCTCTCTGTCTATATCCATCCATCCAACTATTTTTTCAAACTTACGTATTATATGTGTATGTATGTGTACCACATGCATTCAGGTGTCTGCCCGTGGAGGCCAGAACAGAGTGTCAGAACCTCTAAAACTACAATTACAGAGGGTTGTGAGCCATTGTGTGGTGCTGGGAATAGAACTTGGTTCCTCTGGACAAACAGCAGGTGCTCTTAAATGGCTCAGGCATTTCTCCAGACCAGGGATAATAATTTTTAAAGCAAGATTTCTAAAGTTGTAGGAAAACACAAACAACCAAAATCTTTTACAAAAATAAACCACCAATTATCAACCTTGTCTTTTTCTGTTGCTCGAACATCTTCCTTGCTAAAAAAAAAAAAAAAAAAAAAAAAAAAAAAAAAAATTAGTTATCTGTGAGAAGGAGAGAAAAACAAGAGCAGATAGAACAGGCCACACTGGGTTCCTGACTGCCACAAGGATGGAGGGCCATCTTTAGCATGCATGATAAAACATTTAGCCTTTCTTGGACAATAGAGAACAACAGTATTGATAACTCTTCACAATGGAAAGCTTATGGGAACGTCAAGGTCATTCTTGGCTACATATGGAATTATAGGACAGCCTGACTATAGGATTTTTTCCCAAAAACCAAAATCAAACCAAACCCCAAAACAAACAAATGAACCAACCACCAAACCATCTAGCCTACAATAACTGCACAACTGTTTCTTTTCAAAGAAGCCACATAACAATCTATCATTTCATCCACAAACCTTTGCTATTTTTCCCCCACAGAGCTAAGGACCAAACCCAGGGCCTTGCGCTTGCACTGAGCTAAATCCCCAACGCCTATTTTTTTTTTTTTTAAGATTTATTTATTTTACTTTATGTGTATGAATGTTGTGCCTGCGTGCATGTCTGAGCACCACATGCATGCCTCTTTGGTTCCCTGGAACTGAAGCTAACATGTAGGTGCTGGGAATTGAACCTCTGTCCTCTACAAGAGCAACAGGTGCTCCTAACTGCTGAGCCATCTCTCCAGCCCCTCCACAAAATTTTTCTAACAACCTTTGGGTTCAACCATCTTTAATCCTAGTACATGGGAGGCAAAGGCAGGCAGATTTCTGAGTTTGAGGCCAGTCTGGTCTACAAAGCGAGTCCAGGACAGCCAAGGCTACACAGAGAAACCCTGTCTCAGAAAAACAAAAACAAAACAAAACAAAACAAAAAAAGAGGTGGGCAATTCTGTAAAGCTGTCCTGGCCTTCACAGGAGTGCTGTGATACACACACACACACACACACACCACATCACATCACACACAATAATAATACCTGATACTGCTGGTTTACAGCTTTCCTCAGTCCTTATTGAGACAGGGTCTCATGTAGGCCAGGCTGGCCTTGCTATATAGTCAAGGATTACTATCCTGAATTTCTCATGCTCCTGCCTCCTCCTGTAAGTGCTGGGACTGCAGGCATTTGATCTATGTGGCACCTGACAATCAAATCTAGAGCTTCTCCATCAACTCAGACAGATCACCAGCCCCCTTTGCTTTGCTTAAAAATCCTCTTTTACTAACATTTTCCTTTTCTCGTAGCTCACATAACATTTTCTCTGGTTATACTGTGGGGCAAAGCACACAGGAGAGAGTAAAGCAGGCAGGAAAAGGAACTGTAATTGCTCCGTAAATTCTGGTCTTCCCCACTACCCCTGCCTCACTCCTGGTGCTGAGGCAAATGCACACACACACAAGAATACCTCTTACCGGATAGTTCCTCGAAAAGCATTTTTAAGTGGTGTGGATCCCACATACAGGATGTGTACTTTGGCAAAACGTGAGTTGATGCTAGAGACCTAGGGAACAGAGGAAGGACAGGCATCAGAGCATCAGCTGCTGGCCACTGAGAGCTAGAGCAGCAGCCGTGATTTGAGCAAAGTAACTGTACTATACAGACTTAAGGGGTTTTGTTTTTAGATTTATTTGATCTTATGTAATGAGTATTGCTTGCATGTATGTATGTGTACCGCATGTGTGCTGGTGTCCACAGAGGTCAGAAGAGAGGGTTGGATTTCTTAGAACTGGAGTTATAGACGGTTGTGAACTACTATGTGGGTGCTGGGAACTGAACCAAGGTTCTCTGCAAGAGCAGCAAGTGCTCTTAGCTACTAAGCCATCTTTCCAGCCCTTTATTTCATTTCAAAAAGTTATATGCGTATGAGTGTCTGTATGTGTGTCTGTGCACCTGAGTGCAAGTGCCCACAGAGGCTGGAGATGTTGTATCCATCCTCTCCACCCCCACCCCCTGAAAACAGAGTCATAGGCAGCTGAGCTGTTCAAAGTGGATGCTGGGAACCGAAAGGCAGGCTTTCTGGAAAAGTAGCAAGTGCTTTTAACCTGGAAGCCATCTATCCAGCCAATTAAGGTAAGTTAGCATCTGTTTGTCTCTTTCTAAGACGTGTCTGTGGGCTGAAAGCCACAACAGTGCTATTACGGGAACCCAATGAGAATATACAGTGTTGACTTTAAAAAGTACCCAAACCTAAATTAGGTGTGGTGGCGAATGTCTATAATACAATCCTAAATACAACAGAAGTTGAGACAGAAGGGTCAAGAGTGAAACCAGCTTGGTCTACATAGCAAGTCCGAGGACAGCCTCAATAACTCAGCCAGACAACTCTGTTCTCGCCCTGGCTGTACTGGAATTCACTATGTAAAACAGGCTGGCTTTGAACTTGGAGATCCCCCGCCTGTGCCTCCCAAGCACTGGGATTCCTGCCACTGCCTGGTTCAAACTTTAACAAAATGACAATAACAACAAAAAAGCCCATAAGTCTTACATAAATAATCAGTGTATTCTAACAAATCTAGGCCTTACAGTTCTTCCCAGGAAACCAATCTGTGGACAGAATTTAACGTACATTTTAGCTAATTCCTGACATTGAGATCATTGTGCCTTTTGTGGTATTTTTCTCAGAATAATACAATTTTTTTTTTCTGTAATAGTTTATAAAGAGAGAAGAGTGAAAGAGTAAAGCTGGGTAAGGTGGTATACACCTGTAATCCCAGCACCCAGGAGATGAAGACAAGAGGATCAATAGGAGCCACTCTTGGTTACACTGTAAGTCTGAGGCCACTTGGGCTCCTCAGGAAACAGGGAAAGAGGTATGATAGATAGATAAAAACAAATACATTATAAATAAAATTGGTAGAAGATGGGAATGAGTAGGGAATGTATTGAATATTATAGGCACATAGCATATGACATTAATTTGTACCTCCTCTGCTGGTGGTTGGTCTAATGCTAATTACTGGTTAAGATCTGGTTAACCCATCCTTGTTTGTATAAACCTACTTAAAACATTATTCCTGATTGGTTCATTAAATGGCCTATAACTATGCGGGGCAGAATGGGGTAGGTGTGGCTAAGGTTCCAGGGGCTTCGGAGAGAATCATGGGAAACGGATAGGAAGAGAGGAGGAAGGAAGGCACCAAGAAGGATTAGTGTGGAGAAAAAAAACCACGTGAGCAGAAAGGCATTACTCCGATAACAGCTTGGAAAGGCCCAGATGAAGAACACAAGCATGGGATTATGGATGGAAGGTAGACCAGATGACGAGGATTAGGTGGATGGCATTGGATGGGGGCTGGAAGATGGATGGTGAGGACAATGAGACAGTGTAAGTTAAATATCTGCCCGGCACAAGGCAAATAAGGCAATTATAAATCTAACAGGTGTCTGTGTCTTATTATTTGTGATAGCGGGTTAAACAATACTGCCATGATAATCTTAGGGCTAATAATAATTAACATTATATAGCCCTATACTCTTTCTTAAATTTACTACAACACTCATCTCAAATATTCTGGGGCTGAGTATGGAGCTCAGTTGGTAGAATACTGGGCTAGTCTACGCATAGACCTGGATTCTTAGCCCAGCACTTTAGAACACTTTTATATAACATTTTATAACATTTTATAATGGTAATACGTATTCGTAATCCCAGCATTTTGGAAGTGGAGGCAAGAGGATTGCCTCACCAAGTCTGAGGCCAGCCCTGGGCTACAAGGTAAGCTCCAAGGTACCTAGGACTACAGAATGAAACTTTATCAAGGAAAAAGAAAAGGGACACCCTTCCCCAGACACATGCAGAAATAGGTCAGTGAGAAGAATTACGAATTCTTTGAGACAGGACAGCCGAGGCTGGCTTCTACCTCACTACGTAGGAGAGGCTGAGCTCTTGATCCCCTACCTCTACCTCCTGAGCGCTGTGACTATAGATGTACAACACCATGCCCCGTCTAGGCAGGGCCTATGGGCGGAGAACCCCGCACCTCATGCATGCTAAGTACGCAATCTACCAAGTAAGTTACAAGCCAGGCAAAAACTGCATGTCTGAATTGTCTATCTTGATCCTGGAAATCTTCAGACCAACAGAGCACAGTGACACCTTCTTTAAGCAAAACAAATAGAGCGAGCCTTTTGCACTTTTTAGGAACCCTATATCATCATCATCACCACATGGATGTTGGGGGCAGGGAGTACAGGCTCACATCCCACAGCGTATGTGGAGTTTCAGATCTGTTCCAGTTTGCTTTCTGATACTGTGATACATACATCAAGACCAAAACCAGTTTGGGGAGGAACTGGTTTACAGTTATAGTCCATTGTCAGGAAAAGCCAAGGTAGAAGAAACTTAAGACAGGAACCTAGAGTAAGGAACTGAAGCAGAGGCCAGGAAGGAGTGTTGCTTACTGGTTCTCCATGGCTATTTCTTATACAACCAAGGATTATCTTCCTAGTGGTGGCACTGCCCACAGTGGGCTGGGCCCTCCCATGTCAATCATCAGTGAAGAGAATGTCCTGTAGATAGGCCACACTGATGGATGCAGTTCCTCAAATGAGGTTCTCTCTCCAGGTCATTCTAGGATGTGGCAAGTTCATCAAAAGTAACCAGGCAACTTGGTGGAGTTGGTTTTTCACATTCACATGGGTCAGCAAGCTTGCTTGGAAAACGATTTACCTGAAAAGTCACTTACGGACTGACTCACACTCTTCCTCCACCCCTCTCTTTTTTTTCTTGTTTGTTTTAAGGCAGGGTCTTACTCTGTAGCCATGCCTGTATTGGTACTCACTTTGAAAATCAGGCTGGCCTTGAACTCACAGAGATCCGCCTGCCTCTACCTCTCCAGTGTGGTATTAAAGGCATGAGCCACTATGTCTGTCTTCCCTCCACCCCTTCTTTGGGACAGAGTTATCACCATGCAGCCCACGTTTGCTGTGAGATCCCCCATCCCTCAACTGACATCAGAGGTATGTGCATCTATGCCTGGCCAGTAAAACCTTCTATGATGACAGAAATGTCATTTCCTGAGGCTGGACAGGTGGCTCAGCAGTTAGGAGCACTGGATGCTCTTCCAGAGGACCCGGTTTCAATTCACCTACATGGTGGCTTATAATCACCCATTTCTAGCCTCTGCAGCACCAGGCATGCATATGATACAGACAAGGTTCCTATACACATAAAAGGAGCTAAAAAACCAAGCCAAACCAAAAACATTTCCTACAACTGAGGGCGCACTTCAAGGGACTCCATCACTTCCACACACAACCCCAAACAACAGTCATGTGCCAACCAACATGGCAGTCACTAACCACAATTTGCTACTTACATAAATAGTGTTGGGGTTGTGGGGGACAGGGTCTCACTCTGTAGGCCATTCTGATCTTGAACTACTGTTCAATTCTTCTGTTCAGTTTCCCAAATACTGAGCTTATAGATATAAATCATATCTGTATTTCAGCCTGGCTGAAAATAAACTTTACTTTTTCTTTTCTTTTTTGAGTCAGGGTTTCTCTATGCAGCCCTGGCTGTCCTGGAACTCACTCTGTAGACCAGGCCGCCTGGAGTATCCACCTACCTCTGCCTCCTGAACGCTGGGATTAAAGGCGTGAGCCACCATGCTCATCCCTGAAAGGAACTTTTAACACTTATAAACTTAAATAGCCCCATGTAGCTAGTGACTACTGTATTAAGCAGCAGAACACAGCAGTTGAAGAATCATGCCCTAAGCACAGTATCAGGACCCACTCACTTTGCAGGTGACTACAGCTCCCACATCTGGAAGTAACTGTGACTCTGTTTCTCTCATCACAGACACCACGGGAAGCTGTGGAGAGAACATAAAAGTCAGGGCACTGGCTGAGGAAGCTTTGGGCAAAGAAAACTGATGTTTGAGAATACTGGGTTGTCTTCAATTAGATAGGACAGGCAGACTTTGGATTCATTTGTAGCTCATAGCAGATAGAACAGCAATTTTAGGACGTTTAAAAAAGAATTTTAGGAAATAAAGCAGATAAGGCGCAATTCGAATTAGGCTGCCAGATATACTATGAACATTTCTGATTAGCTCTAAATTTTTAAAGATTCTCTTGGAATTTCTTGGTATATAATCATATTGCTGATAATTATGGATATCTTGACTCTTTCCTCCAAAGTTATACTGTTTTTTTTTTTTTTTTTTTTTAATACTGCACAAGAAATGCTACAGAATGGCAATTCTTGTTTTACTCCAATGGCAATTGGTGTGTGTATCCTCTTTGAACAAAAAGCTAGTACCTGTCTTGCTCTGTGCTGTTTCCCCACCTTACTAAATTCTTCCCAGTTCAAGTTGTCCGTTTAACCCATTCTTTGTCAGAACTGCATTCTTTCTACCTCTCCACTTCTACTTATCCTGCAGACGCCTATCACTATCTAGAATAACAGACATAAGGCTTGCTACATGTTCTCATTGTACTTCGCAATTCTTTTGAAAACACAGATTTGTGCATTTGTTCCTAATTTGTGTCTGTCTCCTCGGCAGCAAAAGCTCGGCGTATTTGGCTCATGACTCTCTCCCCAGTAATCAGTAAGGGCAGCCCTGTGCAGGACACATGAAAGTGCTCAAGAGAAATCTATAGTAAACGGACAGGCTGAGTTTTATACTCAAAACCAATCGACTGCAACCTATTTTTACAAATAAGCAGAACCTAAAGTGGGAAGTTTAGGTTTAGCCAAGTCATAAAGAATTTTGATTCTTTTTAAAAATTTCAAGCAGTACAAGAGGTTGGACCTAAGGTTCCAAGCTTGGCATGCTAGGAAAGCACGTCCAGACTAGAATAAGGTTTTAATTCTTAATCTTCTATTGTCTTATACATGTCAACCACTGCTTTATCTGTGCCCGTTAGTAGCTGGGAATAGTCGTGTACCACCACCATGCATGGCCACACTTAAACATCCAGTTGGGCAAAAACCTAGTAAATGCAATCAAGAATAACAAATTTAAATTAGTGCTTGGGAGGAGGATTCTTGGGCATGACAATCCCACTCCCATCAAAACCCCATTTTCTCTCAATCAGCGGGTCCAGAAGCGCTTCTCTGGTTAAAAACAAACAAACAAACAAACAAACACCGATTAACGAAAGGGGCTGAGCAGCAGTGTGTTCCAGACAGAGGCATAGGCTCCAGATACAGTGCGTAGGCTTCGAGGCAGGAGAGCGCTTAGAGCATTTGGACACCGAAAATCGCCAGCGTTACTCCACTTATGTCAGTGAGGTGGGAGCCACGTGAAGGCGCAGGAGAAGTCGAGACGCACGACGTGAAGAAACCCTCCGCTGGCTGAGCTACTTTCAATTTGCACGCTTTCCCCTCCACTTCCTTCTGTGAGTGCATCCACACAATCAAGCTAGATCAACCTAACGGGTGTGCAGCGCTGTGCTAACGCAGGGATCAGAGCTGCGAGAAACCAAGAGACCAAAGCGCTCTGCTGCCGAGGCACCAAAGACGCGTCCGCGGTGCCTGTTCCCAAGGACCGCGACAGCCTGAGAGAGAACGCTCGCGGGGTAGTCGCTTTCTTTACCGCGCCGTTCTCGCTGGTCTTCGTCAGGCAGCCTGCTAGCGACGAAAAGATGTATCCGTGCCGGGTGTAGGTGCCGCTGCCGGGGATGCCTTCCTCCAAGTTACACAGGCGTTCACCTGGAGAAGAAATACAACATCAGCCAGGGGCTCCCAGGAGCTAGTTGCCATGCAGCCTGGGACTGCGTGCCGAGACCGCTCTCTCACCGGGTATGCAGTATCTCACAGGTGGTGCCATGCTTGCCACCGTTCAAAACCCGGATGAGAAGGAAGTTGACTTTTCATTGGTCAGCTAATGGCGCAGCCTCGCAGTAACGCGTGTACCAATTGGTGCCTTTGACCGCGCAGGTATGCGCGAGGTCTGACTACATTTCCCAGGCCGCCCCGGGGCAGATCCCTGGCTCTGCCTTTGCACGGTCCGAGACTCGCGCCTGCGCAGCTGGGTGATGATGGGCAGGCGGCGGGTCCCGGTCCGCTGGATGGAGCTGCGGGCTGCGGGCCATGGTGGGTCATCCTGAGCTCGGCCCGACCCGGGTCTCGAGCTGGAGCGGGAGGCAGTGAGCGGCGGAGTGGGCTGAAGCTGGCTGATTGGGAAGCTGGCAGGAGGCAGGTAAGGGCGAAGGCGCGGCGCTTGCTTCCCACCCGAGCCCCGGGTGTCCAGGCCTTTAAGTTCAAGTTCCTGGTTTCTCCACGGCTTGCCCTGCGTGGCTGTGCCCTCCTGAGTGCGAATGCATACTGAGCCCTAACCTGCAACCCCAACTTGACCATTTCACGTGTTTGAAGACTCAGATCCAGAGACAAGGTTTGGCTTGGCCAGAGTCTCGAAGATAATTCGAGACAGCCCAAATCTTAGCCCATCATAGTTGGATCCTGCTGCTCTTGGGGAAACAACCTTTTTCTGGTTTTTAAAACGAGTTTCCTCTCTTGCAGGCAGCTACTCGAGTGTGTGAGCTCCTTAACTGTGATTGAGCAGCTCGACCGTTAATATTACCACTCCTATTGCTTTCTTCCTTTCTTTTTTAGCACGTTAGCCCGGAAAGAAACCTAAATAAGTACAATAAAGTGCTTTATTGATGGCTTTCATCAGCTTACGTGGCAAAGGTCACTGGAGCAGCGTTTTTATCCAGATGAAATTTGCCATGATTTCGGTTTCATCTGTTGGCTTTGGAATTTATTTCTATTTCCTCTTCTGTCCCTGCCAGTCCGGCTTCTTTGAGACCGGTGATTTAGGAAGTGCTTTTGCCTGCTAATCTCTAATCTGGTGGCAGATGGCCACTGTGGCCTGAGGGCACTACTGAGGGATGGCGCTACTCAGGGTTTGGAGGAGCTGTGCTTGTTTCTTCCTCCTCTTCACTGAGATCATCTCTGCCACCTTCAACGCTTAGGTTTAAAATTGTTACTTTTTCTCTATTTCCTGAGGTAAGGCCCCCGTTTCACCTGTGGCCCACAGACAATACATCTTTTCTTAGCCTCCTCATCTTCATATTCCTGTAGGTAAAGTGAGGAGAAGAGCCTTGGCTGACACTTTGTTTGCTCAAATTTGTTCAGCATCTACAAGCTTTCAGTTTTACATGTTTGATTTCTGGTTTGATTTGTCCTCTAAATTACTGTTCTTTAGTGCTATGATTCTAATAACGATTCTGTTTCTCTATTAACCAGAAAGAATGAGAGCAGCAAATACTTTGGTGTTACCACGTTGGCGAGAGTGTGCTTGCTGGCTTCTGTAGAGCTGCTAGCCTTTCCAGCTCTGCATCTCTCCAGGTCATTCATTCAACAACTATTTACTGAATACTTCTATGAGCCAGGTATTATACTGAGGTGTTTATAAGAAAGCATTTGATTTAAACTTGGGCCTTATGTGTGTGTATGTATGTATATATATGTGTATATGTATGTATGTACATACATACATTTGTATGTATGAAAAACTAAGGTTTA
The DNA here is from genome assembly GCF_907164565.1 of Psammomys obesus. Lineage (NCBI taxonomy): Eukaryota > Metazoa > Chordata > Mammalia > Rodentia > Muridae > Psammomys > Psammomys obesus. The sequence continues at coordinate 1,980,162 of NW_026596125.1, forward strand.
GCTAAGGTTACAGACTATTTAGGTAAAGTTGAACCCTAAATAGGGTATAAATAAAAGAGAATTGGTCAGTTGAGCCTTTGAAGTAGGCATTTCATACAGAACTCAAGAATGCAGGAGGTAAATGATTTTTTTTTTTTAAGACGTGGTCTCATATGATTCTCATGCTGTCTTCAAACGGGCTGTGTAGCCAAGGATGATCCTCTTGCCTCCAGGTGTACACCATCATTATTTTTTACATAGGGTGTCACACTATGTCGTTAACTGTCCCAGAACTCACTAGGTAGACCAGTCTAGTCTGGAACTCATAGAAATCCATTTGTTTTGCCTCCCAAGTGCTGGGATTAAAGGCATGCACCACCATGCCCAGCTTTTTGATGATTTTTAAAAAATCTTGATAGCTCTGAGGTGGTATTCTAAACTAGGAGCGTACCTGAGTTTGAAACACTATCGCCATAAGTATTTCAGCAACTAGAACACTCTCCATTATTCCTAAGAAGAGAATGTGCAGCGGTACACTGTTGTGGGGAAAAAAGAAACGAACAAACTGAAAACGTTATACTTACACCATCTCTGTCTTGGACTGCTATTACTTAGAATCATGATTTGGAAAAAGCATGAATTTTGTAGCTGGCCACAATCCAGTATAAGAGTACGATGGACCTAAGTATAATGTTTTCAGTTTGTTCGTTTCTTTTTTTCTTTGTTTTGAGACTGGGTTTTTTTGTGTAGCCCTGGCTATTCTATAACTCGCTCTGTAGACCAGGCTGACTTCTGCCTCCTGCGGCTGAGATTAAAGGCATGTGCGACCACTGCCCAGCTTCGGTTTTTCTTTTCTACATTTCCTGTTAATTCTTTCAGCTTCATAGGCATTTATTTATTTATTTATTTATTTACCCTGAAGGGAACTTTTGTGTTCCCAAGCTTGTGGAAGAAGGTAATTAACTATTTTCTTTGAAAAGCCTTTTGCGGGGATGAGCCAGGGTGCAAGGAGAGTACATTTACTCCAGTTACTGAACTGAAACCCATCTCGACAGCAGAGTAACTGCGACCAGTTTCTGCTGGGTTATGGAGCTGCCTGTTAAATAAGTCAGTGGGGTTGCTGAGGACAGAGCAGTATTCCCTGTCCATCGTTAAAACAGACTGTTTTTACGTAGCTAATGAAGCTATCATGGAAAGTCTGTTGGCGGCTATGTCCACAGTTGTGTTTATCGCCTGAGCAGTGAGTGTGCAGAGCCAGGGGCACATTAAGAGGAGCTACGGAGAGTGCTGAGTGAGAGCCAGGAGGGTGTCTTGGAAACTTGGGGAGGAGCATCAGTCACAGAGATGGTACTTAAACCAGGAACACCTGGAGAAGCTCCCAGGAAGACAGGTGCCTCCCACCACTGCCCCATCCTCCAAATACCTGAAGTTACCCTGCCTGTTACATCCCTGGCCTAGGGCTGGGAGTGGAGCTGGAGACAAAGTATCTTATGTCATACCAGTGGTGGCTAACCGAGTAACAGGGAACAAGAAATCATGTCATCTGGCAGCCTGTAACCTCAGCCCAGATGGAGTAGGAAGGATAGGACCAGGAAACTTCTAGTTACATGATCCTGCCTGTTAACAGAGCAGGTTGGACACCCTGCCTCACCCTGCCTCAGTGCCAGGGTCAGACATAGTGGCAGCTTTGTTTGTATTGGTTGGGCTTCACTTTGTGGTCTTTGTAGACAGTCCAGAAAACCTTCAGGGAGCTGAGGAGATGGCCCATCTGGGAAAGCACACAAGTGTGGTGATCCCACAGAACTCACGTAAAATGACAGGTGTGTCTGAAATCCTAGTGCTGGCGAGCCAGAGACAGGTGGAGCTTGTTTAGCTGAATTGGTAAGTTTCAGGTTTGGTGAAAGGCTCTGTCTTAAAAAAAAAAAAAAAAAAGGAATTGTGTGTGTATGTGGCAGGGATGGATGGGGAGCGAAGAGAAGGCTCTGCAGTTAGAAATAGTTGCCCTTCATCATGATTATTACTGTCGTTATCTTGTTTTTTTTGTTTGTTTGTTTGTTTGTTTTTTTGAGATAGTGTTTTTTTGTGTAGCCCTGGCTGTCCTGGAACTCCCTTTGTAGACCAGGTTAGCCTTGAACTTAGACATCTGCCTGCTTCTGTCTCCCGGCTTCAGGGATTAAAGGCATAGTACCCAGGCCCCGCTGAGTTCTTGCTATTCTAGCAGAAGACTCAGCACAGTTGCAGCTCTACAGCCATCTGTAACCAAAGCTCCAAGGGATCAGACACCTTCTTTTGGCCTCTGGGCACTAGGCGTACACATTCAGGCAAGCATTCATAAAACAAAAGTAAATTTAAAAGAAGCATGTGGAGAGCGACTGGGAAAGAGATACCTGATATTTAACCTCTGGCCTCCATACCTGTGCTGCTCACAGACACTCCTGACTGAGCTGTTTCTCTCTGCTGTGAATCGTCAGGTGTAAATTACCTGGGATGTGCTGCATAATTATGTAGTATAATGTAAACATGACTTTTGTAGGCTCAGAACCTTCAGTCCCTACGTCCTGTAATATGGTTGGAACAGTGTTATTGGAAATTCTATAGAAAACTAACCTTTCTTTCACAGCTGATGACTGGCCTAATTGAGAAGTCCTCTGAATTGATGCTTTGGGCCTTCTCACTGATGGGGTAGGTTGGGACAAGGCTCAGGCTAGATCCTTATATTCCTATACTCTCTTAGGAGCCATGCGGGGCCAGCGAAGTCTGCTGTTGGGCCCAGCTCGCCTCTGCCTGCGTCTCCTCCTGCTCCTGGGCTACAGGCGACGCTGCCCACCTCTACTCCGGGGCCTGGTACAGCGCTGGCGTTATGGCAAGGTTTGCCTGCGCTCCCTGCTCTACAACTCCTTTGGGGGCAGTGATACTGCTGTTGATGCTGCCTTTGAGCCGATCTACTGGCTGGTAGACAACGTGATCCGCTGGTTCGGAGTGGTAAGTGATGGTTCCCAGGGAGCCCAAGAAAAAGGGGTGTTTTGGGGGAATTGGGTATGTTTCTGATGCACTCACACTAAGCTTGGAGCCAACCTACCATGCCCAGAAAATTCCTGAGGCTTGATGGGTATCATTTGCTCACGGTTTTTCTTGACCTCACTGGCGTTGGCAGGTGTTTGTGGTGCTGGTGATCGTGCTGACTGGGTCCATTGTGGCCATTGCTTATCTGTGTGTCCTGCCCCTCATCCTCCGAACCTACTCAGTACCACGACTCTGCTGGCATTTCTTCTATAGCCACTGGAATCTGATCCTCATCGTCTTCCATTACTACCAGGCCATCACCACTCCTCCTGGATACCCACCCCAGGTGGGACCCCACAGGGGAATGGGGAGGAGCAGAGTTGCACGCTGTGGTAGCCAGTCCCATGAGTGGGAGGGAGAGTGACTTGGAATGTTTTGAGGCAGAAGTCTTGGGCTCCTACAGCGGTCAAGATGTTCTTCTCAATTTGCGCAGGGCAGGAATGACATTGCTACCGTCTCCATCTGTAAGAAGTGCATTTACCCTAAACCAGCACGAACACACCACTGCAGCATCTGTAATAGGTGGGTTTTGGCTTTTCTGTGTACCTCATTTGAGGCCCTTTTGCTGTAACCCTAGGGCAGAACCTGACCCTGCAGTTAATTGTGTATCAAAGTACCTGTTAAGATCTAGGCACAGCTGGGCTTGGTGGCACATGCCTTTAATCTCAGCATTTGGGAGGCAGAGGCAAGTGGGGCTCTCTGAGTTTGAGGCCAACCTAGTCTACAAAGAAGGGAGATCCAGAATAGCTAGGGCTATACAGAGAAACCCTGTCTCTAAAACTAACCCCCACCCCCACTGCTGGGGGGAAAAAAAAAAGAATCTATGCTTTGTGCTTCCTGTCTGCTGACATGTAGTCTTCAGAATGACCCTATGAGGGAGGCATTATTGTCACTTAATACAAACTGAGGTGACAATCTGTCTCCTTGTCACCTAGCCAATAAACGACTGGGTTTGAAGGAAGGCCTGGCTGTCTTCAAAGTCTGTGCCCTTTCCACCTCAGCAGGATGCTGGTCCTAGTAGGAAAGGATTGTCACTGACACCTCAAGATCTTTGGTCACCGTAACAGAGCCTGTGTCCCTCCCTCACAGGTGTGTGCTGAAGATGGATCATCACTGCCGTATCCTTTTGCTCTCTTCAGCCCAAGGCCATTGGTTTTACCCCCCAGAGCACTGCACAGGGTTCATAGTCACAAGTTCAAGGCTATCTAACTAGCCTCAGTCTCCAGAGAACACTGCATGAGAAGTTAGTAGAAGAGGCATTGTGGGGAGCTTACCATTTTTGGGGGGGAGCACAATGTTTACAAGCTTTCCAGAGTGGATCTTGTAGGAGAAATGAATTTTCTGGCAGGTCTTTTGGGGAGAATCAAAAGATGTTTGGGCCTCTGTAGCTGGAGGTTCCAGGATAAACTCTGGGTCCCGTTTTTGTCTTTCCATGCAGACGTCTGGCTAACCCAAGTAAGCTTGAATATTTGCAGGTGGCTAAGATTTCCTGGTTGCATCTGAAAGCTCTGAAAAGCTTAGAACTTTTTACCTTTTAACCTTGGGAAACTGCCCTGTTTTCTTGCCTTTGTGCTTGGGTGATGTCTTGAACTAAGGATGAACTGTAGGGGCTTGGACACCCCTAATTATATTTGATCTTGTCCTTAATCATTCCTCCACCAGCCTGGCTAAACAATTGTGTGGGCCACTATAACCATCGCTACTTCTTCTCTTTCTGCTTTTTCATGACTCTGGGCTGTGTCTACTGTAGCTACGGAAGTTGGGACCTTTTCCGGGAGGCTTATGCTGCCATCGAGGTGAGCCCATGGATAGGAAGAGAATAACTCAATAGAGCAGAAACCTTTCCCCAAGGAATGGGTTGGTAGCTCCCAGTCTTAGAATTCTGAGAGTATAACCAGCACTGTTTTCATCCCCTTAGAAAATGAAACAGCTTGACAAGAACAAACTACAGGCAGTTGCCAACCAGGTGGGCAGTCTCCACCCCACTGCCTCCTGCTGCTCAGGCCTGGGGGTTAAGAGTTACTTAGGCAACTGGGTCTGTTGCTTTAGTTACCCAGGCTGGCTGCCAGACCAGGCCAGAACTTTCTAAGGAAGCTGTCACAGTAGACTAAGTAGCCTGAGGGCAAGTTGGAAGTCTCTGTCATGGAAGCAGTCAGTAATTGATGCCATCACTTCTTTGGGCTGAGCCTGGACTCTGCCTTCAGGATGGCCCTGAGCAGCAAGGGGTCTATGTTAGTCTGTGTAATGGGGTTCCAGGGGACAGGTACCAGGCTGGTCTGGCAGCTTCCGGATCATTTCCCTTCCCTATTCCTATTAGGATCCCCTTATTCTGTGTACATGTTGGACTTGTATATTACACTCCTGCTGCTTTTTCACATTCCCACCCCACCCCCACCTGCCCATGCCAGGTTCAGCTCTCTTGTGGATGTAGCCACACAGTGAAGGAAATGTGTGGCCAGCTAGAGATGGGTGGCTTCCCTGGAGTCCCATTACTGCTGTCAACCGACAAGCTCAGTTAGCTCCTTTTGTGCTTCGCTGTCTACCCACTGTCTGTCCATGTGAGGTGCCACTGGGTTTGGTCCCCCCATTTGGCTGCTGGTCTTCTTTCCTCTGTGGCTGTAATCCCCATTTTATCTGCCTGGTTTCATATTAATTCCTGCCTGTAGGTGCTTGGGGCGCTGGTGGCAGTTGCTGGAGACTGACAGGGCAAGGGAGCCAGGCTTTGCTGTTTTCTTTTTGTAGACTTACCACCAGACTCCACCACCTACCTTCTCCTTTCGAGAAAGAATAACTCACAAGAGTCTTGTCTACCTCTGGTTCCTGTGCAGGTATTTTATTTAACTCAGTTTTGGTAGTTTTTTTTAATGTTTATTTTCATGTATATGAGTGATCTGTCTTCACATACACCAGAAGAGGGCATTAGATTCCATTATAGATGGTTGTGAATCACCATGTGGTTACTGGGAACTGAACTCAGGACCTCTAGGAAGAGCAGCCAGTATTTTTAACCACTGATGCATCTCTCCAGTCCGTATTGATAGTTTTAAGGGAGGGCAGTATTAAAAAAACCTTTGTAGGTGCCCATACTCACGGAGGACTCATCTCTGAGTCACTTGCCATTGTACTAGTCTGACAGGCTGGCAAAAAGTGCTTCTGTTTAATACTTCGAGGCAGAGAACAATAAGGGTATGGCATCGCTGGCTATTAAGCACCAGTAATACAGTCATGCCTGTTAAGTGCCTTATTTATTGATGCCTAACCAAAAAGTAGGTGACACCACTTACTGAGAAGGAAAATTGGAAACTTAGAGGAAGTAACAGGGTTTGTTCTGCAATGCATAGCTACTTGTTGCAGAGGATGGAATGTGAATTTATGCCAGCCTAGTCCAACCCCTCAAGCTTCTGTTATCCTCCACTACCTTCTAAGCATGGGTATTTTAGGAAAATCTTAAGTTTTTCTCATTAGACTTATTTTCCCATCTTCCTTTCTGTATCAATTTTTTTTCCAGCCTTTTAATAGATCTTTTATAGGTAGAATACATGTTCCCCTAGGCCTTATATGAGGCGATAGGGAAAGTGAGGCAGAGAGGCCATGAGCCAATCATAACCACAAGCTCGATTTTCTACTGTCTCTAGCTTCTAATTTCTATTTTGCTTCTTTTCTTAGTTCTGTGGCATTGGCCCTGGGTGCCCTAACCATATGGCATGCTGTTCTCATCAGTCGGGGTGAGACCAGCATTGAAAGGCATATCAACAAGAAGGAGAGACGCCGGTTACAGGCCAAAGGCAGAGTGAGTGGGGCAGAGGGGACTTGGTGAGCAGGTGGGTAACTGACCTTACATCTAATAAACAGGCTGATCAGAGCTGACCAGACAAGTTTGCAGGTTTTTTGTTTGTTTGGTTTTGTTTTAAAGCTTAGCTTGGCTGGCCTGGAACTCTACAAGTCCATCTTCCTGAGTGCTGGGGTCAAAGGCATGTATCACCACAACCAGCCAGCAGGTGTCTTAAAAAGCTTACAGGAACTGTATTCTCATGTCTAAGATGAGAAGAAGGTTAAGTAGAAGAGATTTGTAGAAATGTATTTTTCTTGTCTCTAGGTATTTAGGAATCCTTATAACTACGGCTGCTTGGATAACTGGAAGGTGTTCCTAGGTGTGGACACAGGAAGGTAAAGAGAAAGAGAGAGCAGTGTTGTGCAACAGAACTTTGTGAGGGGGAAGATGGTCTCTACCCAGAAGCAGATATTGTGATTGGGGGGAAGCACACTCCCGCAACAGGAAAAATGGTCTATCCACAGAAGCAAAGAATGTGGCTGGTGCCACAGAGGAGCATGTAATTCAAGTTTCTTCCTTAGGAATAGCCGCACATGACCAGATTTTTGTTAGTTTCTCTAGGAATAACCCCCTCGCCCTCTTTATTTGATCCATTGGGGCCTGAGGCAGACACATTTTTGTTTTTAGGAAGGTATTTGTGTATTTTGCCTGCATACATGTATGTCCATCATATGCATGCCTGGTGCTGGAGGTCAGGAGAGACCACTGGATAGATCCCTTGGAACTGAATTGTAGATGGTTATAAGCTGTTATGTAGGTGCTAGGATCAAATCAAGGTCTTCTGCAGACCTCCCCCTATTCCTTTTGAGACAGAGTTTCTCTGTGTAGCTCTGGCTGTTCTGGACTGGCTTTGAAGACCAGGCTGGCCTCAGACTCAGAGGCTTCTGCCTCCCAAGTGCTGGGATTAAAGGCATGTGCCACCACAGCCTAGCCATAGCGGAATCATCTCTTCAGCCTGACATTGTGGTGTAAGAGACCACTACAGAAGAGTACTGAGAAAGCAGTGCTTAGGAAAGGGCATATAGCTAGGATGTCGTAGTCACCAATTATCTTTTAATTGTATGTCAGCACAGTACCCGGGGTTTAAGCCAGCAATTTTGAGAGACTGAGGTAATCTACATGACAGAGGTCCTACATCAGTGTGTGAGGCCAGCTCTGTCTAGTCCAAAAGACAAAAGGAAACAATTTTCCAAACTGTAAACTACTAGGCCAGGCACAATTGTACATATCTGTAATCCCAAAACTTGGAAGCCAGTCTCCCCTCACCCCATGCCCACCCGACCGTTACTGAAAGCAGAGGAATCTAAGTGCTTTCTCTTTTCCTCATCCTCATCTACTGCTGTGCTTGCAGTGCCCTCCTAAAAGATTGGGGCTAGGCATAACACAGCTGTAATTCCAGCACTCAGGGTAGTAGGATCAAGGCCAGCCTGGGTTACACAGTGATACCCTAACTTGAAACAAAAATGTGACTTGAATTGAGAAGCCCACACAAGTAGGATGGACAACCATGAACTCAAAACTAAAGATATTTTCCTTTTTGGTCATTCTTCACAGGCACTGGCTGACCCGGGTGCTGTTACCTTCTAGTCACCTACCCCATGGGAATGGAATGAGCTGGGACCCTCCTCCCTGGGTGACTGCTCACTCAGCCTCTGTGATGGCCGTGTGAGCCACAACTTGAACACTGTCTGATGCTTACTGTGTCCCTCGAGCTTCCAAGGACAGCTTTTCTTGGAATCCATGATCATAGAGAGCCATTAGGTCTGCCTTAGAGTACTACATAGGGACAATGAAGAGCAATCTTCTGGCCACGGAAGAACAAGACACAACGTGGATGCCCCTTTACTCAGGCAAACAAGGGTTAGTTAGCCCCAGACCGGGCTCAGGCAACTAGCCACTTTGTCCACCGCTGATTCTGACGTTCTTTAGGTTACAGCATGGGGCTAGACACCATCCCTTTCACTTTGGGAAAAATTCTGGCTTCTCAATGGGACAAAGACTCTAAGCCTTTTGCCAAGGTCACTGCCATTTCTCACATGCGACAGAAGGAGCAAAAATAAAGGCATTTGATTTGTAAAGATAACTCTCTGCCTTGGTGATGGGGTAGTCAGGATCAAGAAGGCCTGCTGAGTAAGTGTGCTCATGATGTCTTCTATGACCTTATTTTGAAGGGCTGGGAGCCCTCTGAAACACTGACGATGTGCTACTACAGCACATCCAGGATAAAGAAAAACAATCTTTATTTTCTGGCAGGTGCACACACAGCACAATCCTTAGCCCTCAAGGTCACACTCAACTGCATTCCTTCTTCAGCAGCACGGCTTCCTTTTCCTGACACAGGACAGCCCAAGACCCAAGGTCTTTTCTTCAAATACCAAGTCTCACTCAGTTTCTTCAACAATCCATTAGAAATCAGGGCTCTAGGTGTCTTGCACAGCCATGCAGGAGAGGCCCTGTATTTGTACTGTGTCCATGGGAAGACAGGCCAGCGGTCTCCTTGCCTGGTGGGGTGGCTCAATAGTTAGTACTTGCAGGTTAGATTGTCAGAAGGGTCTAGGCCAGAACCAAGGACTCAGCTCCCTGGGCTCCCGAGTAGAAACCTGTAGACATAAAGAATGTTGCAACGCTACTTTGAGGTTCTTGGTCCCATCACTTCCTTCAGCCTACAGCTTACCATTCTCCCCTCGCTGATACTGCTTCCTTGCGCACAAGTCTCTTCTTGTCATCCAGAGGCTTGGCTAAGGCCCGGATCACCTGAGCTTTGTATGGCAGTAGCTGTGAAGTTAGAGGACATGATCTTATCTTATTTACTCTTGCTGAACTGAGCAACAGGAAATACTGCTTCTGACACTATACAGTTCACATTCTGATGGAAGTGAAATGTGCCCAGTTTTAAAGAACATTTTATCCTATGTGCATGCCTGGTGGCATGAGGCCAGATAAGGGCATCGGATCCCCTGAGACTGGCATTATAGATGCTTGGGAACTGCCATGTGGGTACTGGGAATCAAACCTGGGTCTTCTGGAAGAGCAGCCTGTTCTCTTAAGTGATGAGCTGTCTCTACAGTCTCATTTTTATTTTTTGAGGTTTTGAGGTTACACACTTGTATTTAAGGATTCAAATGATGGGAAGAGGCAGGATGACCAGTATTACAAGGTGGTCAGAATTTACTGGATCCATTTTGAGCTCCAGGAGTGTGTGTGTGTGTGTGGTGGGAATCTGCTTCAGCTTTGTGTACCATGTGTACTCGGGTGATAATATCACTTGAAAGCAAAAAAGTACTCAGCCAGCTGTGTCAGTGCATGTGAGTTTGGACAACAGAGACCATCCTGTCCCGAATATGCACTTGACTCTTCAAAAACTTACGACAGGAGCAGGCAGGCGAGTGAGAGCATGCATACACTGCAGAGCAGCAATCCGGACAGCCTGGAACACAAATGAGGTCAGGGGAGACAAAAGGAGAAAGGCACTAAAGTTATATGCTGGGCTCAACGCACCATTGAATGACTGGAACTGAGATCCAGGAATTTGGTGACCAAAATATCAACGTGAAGACTCATGACTTGGGGTGCTTCTAGTAGAAGGGGTTGGAGACAGCTGAGAGTGGAAAGCTGGACCACGGAGTCAGGGCAGGACAGTGCCTCCAGCAGCAAGGAAAGGAGCTAAGAAGCAATGGAAAATGGGATGCACATTATGCTCCTGGCTCTCCACCAGCCTGAGCCATGGGAACAGCCTTCTCCCTTGCTGAGGGATGACAGCAGAACTTACTGTGGGCAGCTCTGGTAAAAGCACAGTCTTCGGTAGCCTGTTGAGTACATGAGACAGACCCTTCAGATAGTTTGGCTTTACATCTGGTGGTGGTGGTGGGGAGATGCAAAGGAGAAGAACTGAGGTTAGACATTCAGTTTGAGAATTCAACTCCAATCTCTAATCCACGTTAAGTGGGTATACTAGTCTATAAAAAAGAATACTGAGTGTGGTAGCTGAAGCCTATTCAGCACTCAGGAGGCAGGGTAAGGGGACGACAGCCTGAGCTACAGCATGAGACCAATCTAAAGAAAAGTGGGGTTGAAGCTAGGAAGATAGCTCAGGTGGTAAAGTGTTTTCCTTGCAACACAAGGACCAGAGTTCGAATCCCAATGAACCAAGTAAATAGAGACGTACTGCAGTGCACACCTGTAATCCCAGCCTTGAGAAATGGAGAGAAGAGTACCTGTGGGGCTTGCTGGCTAGCCAAAAAGCAGCAAGCTCTAGGTTCACTGAGATATCCTGACTCAAAAATAAAGTGGAAGGCTGCTAATAAAGGCTCTTGCCTTTATAACTTGAGCTCAATCCCTGGAACCCATTTAGCACAACTAACTTTTACAAGATGTTCTCTGACCTCCAAATGCATGCATCCACCTATCTGTGTGTCCATCCGTATGTGTGTGTGTGTAGGTCAATGGGTAATGGCACCTGCTATTAAGCCTGACTATTTGAGTTCAATCTTTGGGACCTACATAGTGGAAGACACATTGTGGCATGTAATTAAATAGAGAAATGGCTCAGAGGTTAAGAACACTTCTGCTGGCTGCTCTTCCAGAGGTCCTGAGTTCAATTCCTAGCAACCACATGGTGGCTTATAACCATCTATAATGAGATCTGGTGCCCTCTTCTGGCATGCAGGCAATAAGAAGTAAATAAATCTTTCAAAATGTAATAAAAAATGTTATCTGGTGTTGACTTCTCGCTTCCACACAAACGTGTTCACATACACACACACACACACACACAGTTTTAACAATAAGCCTTTTGAGCTCATAATAGCCCAGATGTACCTATCAAAGGAAAAACTGGGATGGAAGTGCAGCAGACCACAACATAGCATCTGGGTCCTAATTACTGTAGGGACCATGACCAAGAAGAGGGCTCCATGTATTTGGAGACCAGCTTTCAGACACCTTGGGGAGCAGCATGGAAGCCTTGGACCAAAGCGGGCACATTGTCTGTGAAGAACCGCTGTCGGAACATAATCCGAACATCAGCATGGCCAGCACGAGTCAGCACATCAGAGCCGTCAGACATGAGCAGAGAGAAGCCATCAGCTGCTGCAGGGCCGAGTTCTGGATCACTGAGGAGGCCCATGAGCTGGTGAAAAGAAAAAAAGCCTTTCAAGTATGCTGGAAGAAAAAATTTCAAATACTAAAGATGAAAACCTTGTAAGAATAAGAGAGTAGGGGCTAGAGAGGCAGATCAGAGTACTTGCTGTTCATTCAGAGAACTTGGGTTCGGTTCTGAGCACCCACATGGTGACTCACAACCATCCACAACTCTAGTTCCAGGGGATTTGGCAATTCCTTCTGCCCTCCTGGGGCAGCAGGCATGCATGTGGCACACATGGGAAACATACACATATGATCTTTCCCCTGCCCCCTTAACACAGGGTCTCTCTATGTATCCCTGGCTGTCCTGGAACTCTTGAGATAGCTCAAATTAAGAAATCTGCCTATCTTTGCCTGACTGCTGGGATTAAAAAATTAAAAAGCATGCACAACCACACCCAACAAAAAGAAATCCATCTTTAAGATAGAAAAGGTAGAGGTAAATGCGATCAAAGGCAAGTTCCTGTTTAGATCCCAATTACGTGTCAGGAAGAACCTACCCGGGTGGTAAGGCAGGTGCTGAGAGGATGATATCTGAGGACTAAAGCCTTGGTTATCTGTAATCAGGAAAAAGGGTAGTCACGGTCCAGCATTCAAACTCTAGAACCCCAAGGCACACCTGCTATACGTGGCTCAGCGGTTTTGGTGGTTTGAATGAGATGTCTGTGTTCCACAAATCTCTGGTGTTGAGTATTTGGTTTCCAGTTAGTGGCTGTTCAGGGAATACTAGGAGGTGTGGCCTTGCTGGAGGAAGTATGACACCGGGGGTGGATTCTGTGATTTTAAAAGACTCAAGCCATTACGAGTGTCTCTCTCTGCCTCCTGATTTTGGATGTGAGCTCTCAGTTGTTTCTGCCGTCAAGCCTTTGCTCTACCACCCCTGGACTCTGACCACCTGAGACCGGCTGTAAACCCAATTACATGCTTTCTTTTATAAGCTATCTTGGTCATGGTATTTTAACACAGTAGTAGAAAAGTAACTACTACAGGGCAAACAGGAATATTTTAAGTTGACAAAATTATCGTCTAGTCAGCATCTATGCTACCTCCTCACCCAGAGTAGCAGTGTGAAAGCCTGATTACGGGAAGATTCAGAGGCCAGGCCAGCCTCCACTGTGTCCATAGCGAGCTGGAGCAAGTCATCCAATTGCTGCCCTAAAAAGGAAGAAAGAGATAATGGTGCAACAGCAATGTAGTTTTTTCTTTGATGACAAGGAATGCAAACCATTTAATACAGAGCACCCGAGAAGCTGGTAGAAAAGGACAATCAAATGACAGAGTGCCAGCAGGAGCGTATGGCAGAGGGGCCGCACTCCCAACATGACACCTGGAAAGGGAACTGCCTACTCCAGTACAGGCCTACTGTATGATGGCTCAACAGTTGAGAGCACTGGCTGCTCTTGCAGAAGACTGGGATTTGGCTCCTAGAAGCCATATGGTAGTTCACAACCATATGTAAAGCAAGTTCCAGAGGATCCAATGCCTTCCTCTGGCTTCCAAGGACACCAGGTACCCATGTGGCACACATGTGCATACAGGTAAGCTCTCATATACAAAAGACAAACATCTTTTAAAAATATTTCTATTTAAGTACGTGTATGCATGTGTCTGTGTGCAGCCATGTACATCTGAGTGCAGGTGCTCCTGGAGTCCAGAGAGTACGTAACAATCTCCTGGGAATTGGACTTACAGACAGTTGTGAGCTTTCTGACATGGCTGCTCGGATTTGCTCTATGAGCACAGAACACATTCCTACCACTGAGCCATCTCTCCGGCTCACAAACACATAAATATATATTTTAAATAGTATTCTTGATAGCACCATGATGGAATAAGAAGGCAGGAGTAAGTTGAATCTGCTCCTTCTACTCTCTTCTTGGACCCTGTAATGCTCTGCCAAACTCTAGTCTCTGAGAGTAGTCTGAGGATAGTAGGTAGAGAGTAGTCATTATGAGCTTCTTTAAGGAGGACAAGGACTAAACTTGCAGATTCATCACTAGGTGGCTAAGGGAGGCTCCGGACCCAGCCCAGCCCAGTACCTGGAGGCTGCTTGTTGAGGAGCCCTGCAAAGCACTTGGCAGCGGCAGTGGAGGAGAAAGGGCAGTTGTGGCTGCAGCTCTGCTCCAAAAGCTCCCGCATAAGTCGGTTCAGCTGAGGGATTTCCACCTATAGAAAACCTGGCCATGTAGTGGACCCAGAAGACACTTGAACTCCAAGAAATAGTCAATAGAAAGCGACATCAGAGTTCAGTATGGAAGAGAACTTTAAGTGGGGAAGCAAAGTGTGGCCAGCTTAGGTCAGAGGTCATTTGAGTCCCAGGGTCTCAAATGCTCACTTACATTCCGTGGCAGGGAGCAGACAAAAGCCATAAGCAGTGCAACCAGCCGCCTCTGCCCAGAGGAGCCATCCTGTGAAGGAAGAAGAGCTTCTGTGGGTCTGTTCTACCAGCAGTAGGCACAAGTGTCCCTAAGCACATCCCAGAATAGCCCTAAAATTAAATTTGAAGGATGTGAACTCTAGGCTCACACCATCAGAGATATCAGATATTACCTGGAATGGCTGGAACTGGCCTGGGAAGCTGTTTTCAGGTAGAAAGGAGGTGTTGCCATCTAGGAAGAGGGGTATGACGCATGTGACACTCTGGGTAGCCAGTCTGGAGACAAAGTATCAGGTGTCATCAAGGAGTTAGGGTATGTATTTGTGTGCAGGTGTCATGGTTATTCTCGTATTCAACATGTTACTTTGACACAAAAAATAATTTCTATTCTAGATCTTGACAGTACAGAAATGAACCAGACCAATCAAAGTCTATCCTCTCAGGTTTTTTCTTTTTTTAAACTGTGCCTTGATGTGAGGGTGTCAGATCCCATAGAACTGGAGTTAGATCGTTGTGAGCTGCCATAAATGGTGCCAGGAATTGAACTTGGTCCTTTGGAAGAGCAGCCAATGCTCTTAACCACAGAGCCATCTTTCCAGCCCCTCAATACATAGTTTTAAAATAGTCCACTGATCCCAGGACTGGAAAGATGACTCAGTAGTCAAGAGCACTTGCTTTTGCAGAGAACCTGAGTTTGGTTCCCAGAACCCACATGCAGGCTAACAATTGTTTTAACTAAGTTCCAGCGGATATGACACCTGTCTGCATCAGCATCATACACACACGGTACACACATATGCACGCAGGCAAAACACCATTACACATGAAAGAAGAGTGAATAAACCTAAAAACCCCTAACAACATAAACTATCACACCACCACCAAAAAACCATTAACCCCAACACTAACCCAATAGTCTGTGGTGTTTTAAAAAGGTTCTTTTCTTTTGTCAAACTATTAAAACAACTTGCTCCACACTTACATACAGGTACAAAGGATAACTGGGAGAGCATTATCGGTGGCTTCTCCCCAAGAATGTTCTCTCCTTCCCTGGGGTTCAGGTTACTCAAGGTTATACTCACTCAGGGCTCAGGTGGGTGGTGGCAGTGCCAATGACAGATGCCAAGGCAGCCAAGACCTCATCCTGCAACAGTACTTTTCTCAGAACTGATGATTCCTTCTCTGAAAAAACAAACAAACAAAAAACATGTACATCCACAGAACCACTGGTAGTGCATACCTTTAGTCTCAGCACTGGGAAGGCAGAGGCAGGCAGATCTCTTGAGTTCGAGGCCAGCATGGTCTACAGAGTTCCAGAATGGCCAAGAAAAAAACAAAAAAAATAAGAAGCACTCCAATTTGGATCAAGGGTGCCTGTAGTATCACCTTATAAGGCTGAAGCAGGAGGACTGTGAGCTTGAGGTCAAACCTGGTGTAAGTAGTGGAACTAGTAAAGACAAAAGAATTCAAAGTAGTTCTTGTCCTCATAATAGGCTAACTCTGAAGCATTTTTAAAAAAATTATTATTTTTAAAATTATGTGTATGTGTGTGTTTGAGGGAGGCAGTTTGTGTGCATGAGTGCAGGTATCCTCAGAGACCAGAAGAGAGTAAGGGATCGAAGCTAGAGTGACAGGTGGCTATGAGCCTAGTGTCAGGAACCGAGTACAGATTCCCTGGAAAAGCAGCCAGCACCTTTAACTACTGAGCCACCTCTCCAGCCCCTAATATTTCAGGACCCCCCCTCCTCTGGAGACAGGTATCATCATGTAGTACTAGCTAGTTTGGAACTTGTTTTTTAGACCAGGCTAGCTTTAAACTCACAGAGATCCACCTACCTGTTTGCCCATTGAGTGCTGGGATGAAAGGCTTTTTTTTTTTTTTTTTTTGGTGGGGGGAGGGTAGGAACAGGGTCTCATGTAGCCCAGGCTATATCTGAACTCCTGATCCTTCTGCCTCCACTTTCCACTGGGATTATAGAAGTACTGGTGAAAGCCAATAAGTCTGCTGTATTCTGCACAAATGCTACAGCTTAAACCTCAAAGGGAAGCAAAAGCTGCAAGGATCTGACCGAGGGGCACAGGACAAGGAATAATGTGTACTTGCTTATGATAGTCAGCAGTGGGAAATGAGGCTGGCTAATATGGAGCGTCCTGACAATGTAAGCAGAAATGCTGATCTTCTAAAAATTTTTTTAAGACATGTGCTTATCTTTGTGGAATCTTATTTATAGCAACTATCACACAATGAGCACTATTGTCACATGGTATCAATCCTTACCAATAACTCTGATTATACAACATATGGATGCTAACACACACGCACAGAAGACGCTTTATTCTGCATGTTATAGGTGAGAACAGAGCATTCAGATAAGGTATTTTGTAAAATCAGCAAGCTAAAGATGAAACCCAACCAGACTTACTCCAAAGCTCAATCCTAATAAATTAATTGTATAGCAATTAAAATGGGCATCCCTTTGACTGACGCTGTCAACACGGATTCTGGTGATAGGGTTCTGAAGTTCAAGTATATACTGGTCATTACAGTGGAATTTGTACTTGACGGGACAACATGCAGTACCTACAATACCCAGGAGGTGGAAGTGCTGTCCAATTCTAGTAGAAAGCCAGCTTCCTAGAGGATGGAGGCAGAGAAAATTACCTGGCATTGAAGCCTGCACAGCCAATGCAAACAGGCAGGGTACAGCTGTCTCATGGAAATACCAGTAGCTCTCAGGGTCCTGCTGGCATTTTTCTGCCACCTGCTGGAGACTCTGACAGATAGCAATAACCCCACTGGCCTCTGTAATCACATTTCCTGTGTGGAGACAAAGTCAGTATTCTCTGTAGAGTTTTCTCTAAAGTACTTCCTGGCATTTTCTTTCTTAAAATTAAAAAACTGTGTGTGTGTGTGTGTGTATGTGTGTGTGTATATATATGTATATATATACATATATACATAGGTGGTTTGCCTATATATGTATGTATACCACATGTGTGCTTAAGTCCTCCCAGAAGCCAGATGAGGACATTAGGGTCCTGTAACTGGAGTGACAGATTTTGTGAGCTGCCATGTAGGTGCTGGGAACTGAGCCAGGGTCCTGTGGAAGGGTTTTATGTATCTTAGGATGACCGTGCATTTATGATCTTCCTGTTTCCACCTCCCAGTGTTGCTTTACAGGCAGGTGCGAGCACACCCATTTGATGCAGTGCTGGGAATGCAGCCCAGTGTTTCACTCACACTAGTTAAGTGCTCTACCAACTAAGCTATATCCCCAGCTCACAGTGCAACTGTCGTACATACAGATATAACAACAAAATCTCTAAAAATAGAATTGCTGGGTAGAAGAAAGTGTACGTGTGTAAATCAAGAAGAGCAGTTCATTCATTCTGAAGATAATGAAACTGGCTGGGTTGGACTTGAGATCCAAGTATCATCCTATCCTTTCTTTCATTCTTTTTTAAAAAAATGTTTACCATGTCTACAAGAAAGAAAAATATTTCCTGTTTCAAATACTGGTTTCCAGAGCCTGGAAAGGAAAATGCAAGAGAGAACAGAGAGAGGGTAGATACTGCGTGCCACACTGAACTGGAAGAATAATTTTTTAGGTGTGCACATGAAGGCTAGAGGGTGATGGTTGTAGGTGTCTTCCTTAATCATGTCTACCTTAGTTTTGAGACATGGTCTCTCATTGAACCTGAACCTTGTAGAAACAGCCAAACAGGCAACCCTGAGGATCCTCCCAGGAGATATAATGTTCAATAGAGTAACTATGGGTCACAAATATTGCAAAATACCTAATAGACATGATTCTGAATTCTCCCAAGACACAAAAAAGTCAGATATGTGAGCTAATAGATACATCATTTTCTTTCTTCTGGTGTATTCCTACTGAAATGTCATATTGTACATAAACATATAAAAATATATATATCCACTTACTAAATGACTATATTAATATTACTACATATACATTACTAGGTATAGATTTTGAAGAGGTACCAGGTCACTCCTACGTATGACTACAATTAGAAATTTACAGGCCCTATCTCAGGGCTCCATTTAGCTCTGCCTCTTGATGAGTATTACTGGCAGTTACCTTTGTTTGTCTGACAGAGATGCTGCAGCAGCAGAGGCAGTGTCTCCTTGACAATGCTGGGGTGTGTTGAAACAGCCGACAAAGCTTGTAGACAGCGGAAATGCTTGGAACATTTGCTGGAACCATTCTCTCTAGCCACATCTGAAAGCAATTGGTGAGATAGGTTTTCACTGTGTGATGGTGTGAAGGCCCTCTTCAGAAAGCCCTGCTGGCAAGGGTTGAGCCACAGAGTAGCATATACCTTTATGCAGCTCTTCAGCAAGTTTAGGTAGCAAGTGGCTGCTGAAGGCTCTAGGATACAGAGTGGTCAGGGTTCCTGATGCCTCCAGTGCTGCCACCCTACTGGGGACAAAGAAGAACACTGGCTGAACCTTGGCCCATCATTCTTTTCCCAAGGCCTGAGAGCAAGAAGATGCCAAAGAACAGCTTTCATGGCTGCCTTGCTAAAGAGCAAGACCCAAATCCTGTAACACTTCAGTGGATAGGTCTTCTTTTTAAAATTTTGTTTGTTTATTTTCCAAGACAGGAAAGACAGGGTATCTCTGTGTTGCCCTAGTTGTTCTAGAACTCACTATGTATACTAGGCTGAACTCAAACTCACAGAGATCTGCCTGCCTCTGCCTCCTGAATGCTGGGATTAAGGGCATGTGCCACCACTGCCTGGCTGGATAGGTCTTCTTAATACCTAAGAAGAGAGAGTACTTTCACATCTTTCCAACCGCTCAGCAGCCACAAAGCACAGAACTCTGGCCCTTGCTTCATCTGCTGCTGCTGATACGAAGGTAGGGAACAACTGCCCAGGACACCTCAAACTGCTTTAGATTCTCACCAACTCTGGGAATCTTCCTCCAGGAAGCTCAGTCGGTACAGATGACCTATTGCCAACTCCAAGTCCCCAGAAGATAGGAGATCTGTGGTCAGAAATAACACAACTTCATCTTTCCTTCCTTGCAATGACCACCCTTCCGAGAAAGCCTATCAGAAATTTACATCATCCAGTGATGCAGCTAACAGGGATCTTCACTCAAGACAAATAATGCAAGGAGAGATCAATACCCATCCTCATCATTGATACCTGGCTGGGCACCCAAGACTGTGAGTGTCCGGATGCCAACAAGCTGAAGCTGGGTGCTGGCGTCTGTTAGAGCCATGAATACCAATGAGCACAGCTGGTCCTTGAAGCTACTCAGTGGCCTTTCATCTAGATGAGACAGAGGCCAGGTCAGAAGGGCTTATGCCCACCCCTGACTGAGTGCTGCACACCATCTCAGGCACACTCTAAGAGCTCAAACCACTGGGCTTCTAAGACATGCACTGGACACTAGCAATCCATTCGGTACAGTCTGAACAGGTCCACTCTCCTGGACTACTCTGCCCTGTTATACCCAACAACTGCCCAGAATACCTCAGCTGCAAAATGACCTCACCTTTGTCTTCATAGCTCCATTTCTGCTGTAGCTTTAAGAAGCCCAGGATCATTTCAAGGATTGTCCGCCGCTGGTTGCTCTGTAATGTTTCAAGGAGAATCGGGGTCAGAGAATATTTTAAAGGATTTCAGTTCTGATAACCCCAGATCTACCTGGGTTCAGTCTCTGCAGAGCTTCAGGGACCACAGTACCCAAGTCCCAGCTGCCCCCTTACCTGGCTGTGTTTGTGGAACTGTTCCAGCAGCAACGGAAGCACATTGCTGGTGATGTGCTCACAGGCCCGGGCAGACGCACCTGCAGCAGCCTGCAACAACTTGGCGCTAGGCCATACCAGTTTCATGTCTGGTTCACATAGATGGTGCCTGCAGTCTAGAGAGGCAGCAATCACAGACCTGGGGAGTAGGCCAAATATTGCCTGATTCCCCTTAATCAGAGGTTGGAGACTGACACCTGGAATTGTTTGCTAGCAGTTACCATCTAATTGTCTTCAATACAATTAGGGCTGCAAGCTCCAAATTATTGGACACATGAGAGCCACCCACAGAGGGCCACTGGCCCCAAAGGAATGCTAGCTGTAAGGTGCTCACTCCCTTGCTGGCTCCATGGTCTCATTACCCTGTAGAATGTTGCTGAGGAAGGAGTCAAGGAGGTCCTCAGCATCAGCTCTCAGCACAGAGCAAGACAGACACGCAGTCAGGGAGTGGAGGGCAGCCAGGCCCTCTGCCTCTACACGTTCACTTGCCGTCTGGAACACCTGTCAGGGAGGGATCCCATGGCTACTGAGGTGAGCTTGTATCAGATAAGGCCCCAACCATCCACTGCCTTTTTCTTGGGGTGTAGAAGGATATGGGTTTCAGAATGTTTGGGGCGTAGCAAAGGAAACTAAAACTCCAGTGTAGTAGTACTTTCTTCATTGATTATATGGTCAACAAGTCTTTTGCTCCATTAGAAATGGTACACTGTAAGAAACAGGTTACCAATGCTGAACAGAGGCTACTGTGACCCTTATTTTAAGTGTCTTTCTCTACCATGACCTATGCTCCTCACCGTGAGAGGACAAGAAGCAGGCGCTGTACAAAGGTGGTCATGTACTATCATCAAGCAGAAAGTCCTCATAAGGGAATTGTCTTCCTTGCCATTCCACTGGCAATCTATGTATCCCCTTTGCTTGTACACTACAAAACCCAACATCTTCACTGGGGGATAATTAAGAGAATAGGGAAAGTACGCTACTCCTCCTCATGCCTGATGCCTGTCGGTTAACAGCAGTGACTTTACCTAACCAACACTCACCTCTCTGCGGATAGAAGCCCAAAGGCTGGGGAGGAAGTCCTTTAGTTCCTTCTGCCCATACACAGCACAGCAAGCATTCTGCCAAGAGAACCACAGGCATCAGCTAGCTCACATTCAAGGTACTATGGGATACATGGGCCTAAGTGAGGTGAACTTGCAGCAGAAAAGCCTTCAAGGTGTCTTATCAGTCTGCCCAGGGCACAGAAAACAGCTCACCCGACTCTCATGAAAGCACAAGGTTGACATGTACCCAGTGGAAGAGTGTTTACCTAGGATATATGAAGCTCTGGGTTCAATTCCCAGCATCCATCCTCCCCCTAAAACAAAGTCTGCTATGGCAACAGACAATCTCATTACTTGAGAAGTGGAGGTAAAAAGATTAGGAATTCAAGGGCAGCCTGAACTAAGAGACCCTTTCTTAAAACCCAAAAAGAAAAAAGGTGAGCACCGACCAGTTCTTAGTCACACAGCATAAGACAATGTTAAGGCAATACAGTTTTTAGATCAATAATAAAGCCCAAATCCAGGCCCATGAGGTTCATGAACTGACCTCCACTGTCCAAGGAACTGTATTTTTAGTGCTACTAACTTGTGTATAGATAGCTGGATCCTACAAGAAGAAACACTCACCAGAGTTTGCAGAGAATCAAGCTTGGCACTTAAAATCTCAGAATCCACCTTCTCAATTAGCAGAGGCAGTAAGAACTGTGGAAAAGAAGGAAACACTTAAGCTTGAGATAGGGTTTTAGCCATCAGAACCAATGCCTATATTGTCATCAGCCTAAGTGACAGGTGTCATATCAAAGAGTGATACTGGTCAGGAGTCACAACCATAAGCTAACATTTCTGCCACTGTGGTACCTGAGAAGCAGGCATACAAGCAAAGCTGATGGATGTTACGTAAACTGTCTATAGAAGGGATAGTATTTGACATAAAAGACACCTGCAGGATACCAAACCCTAAAATGTATAACAGAACATTCTTTCTTTTCATGCTTTTACTTTTTAAAGGACTTTTTTAAAAAATCATTTTGTTTATGTGTATGAATGCTTGCCTGCATGCATGTCTGTGCACCACATGCATGCCTGGTACCATGCAGGCTAGAAGATTACATTATATCACCAGGAACTAGAGTGAAAGATAATTTTGAGCCACCATGTAGGTGCTGGGAATCAAACCTCAGTCCTATGGAAGAGCAGCCAGTGCCCTTAACTGCTGAGCCATCTGTCCAGACCCCCATACTGCTCTTTCTTTAGAGCTTTCTCTGGGCAGAAACTATTACCTTAACTTAGACCAGACCCACCTCAGCAAAACGTGGTGTAGAAGCCAGGACAGCACGAAGACTCAAGATGAGATCATCTCTCTGGATGCCATAGGGATCATTAGGTGGCTGAAAATGAAAAGGAATCATGAATTTGTATAATTTTCAGGCCACCCTTGTACGTAAGTCTGAACCTGGCATACCTGCAGAATAGGTTATACTTTGACCCAGTCTAGCACAAACATTTCTTTCATGCTACGAATACTTGCAGTACACATACCCACACACGCCACACAGCAATACGCCACAAATATCCGGCAGTAGAAAAGAAATAAAAAGCAGAATGGGAGAAAAATCTACAAGAGTCAAAGCAAACAATTCTTGTACGTGCTATGTGGAACTGTGCTATTTTGTTCTGTTAATTTGCCTCTATCACCTGAGATGCCTTCCTTAACTACAGACTCATATATACTATACATTCCTCAGAAACCAACAGAATCCTCTTCCCTGCCAGGCCAGTCCTGTCAACTGTAGCTCCCACTAAACCCTTGTCTTTCAGAATGATCATAGCACCACTCATTTTGATACCTAATGCTATATTATCACCTCAATGTCGCAGTCTTTGAGGGCAGGGACCCTGGCTTACAACACTGCAGCTCTCAGCACCAAGTGCACTGTTAGGAACACACTTAAGTACCTGCTGAGTTAAATCCTGCCTTTGGTGTCAGATGCTTTTCCATTTCCCAGGTTACTAAAATATGAATCCATAAAGACTTTAAAATGGTTATCAGCCTGGGAAAATAGCTCACTGGAAAAAGTGACATGACAGCAAGAGCTACAGAGCTGCAGTACCAAGGTGGCTATGTCTGTGACCTCAGCAATGCAGGGGAGTGGGTGTGGCTGTGGATGCAGGTGGCCAGTCCAGCCAAAAAACGGTGAGCTCCAGTGACAGACCTTGGAGACAGGAGGGCCTGTCATGAACAAGTGGATAGGGCTTAAGGAAGACACTCAACATTCTCCTCTGACTCAATACCTGGGCACACACTACACAGAAATGTACACGCATGCGCACTAAATAAACAACCTATAAATCCAGGGATTGTTTTGTTCGCTTGTCTAGAACAATGTCTCCATACAGCATGTGCTCTGAGTATCTGATGAAAATGAAGGTATTACTTACAGGAGTAAAATCAATAGGGAAATAACAAGATGTCACTTCAAATAACTCTTCCACAAAAGGTCCTGTGGCAACAGAGAAAGAATAAAGTTGACTTAGGGTCATTGTATCTGACCAGCTTCAACTAGATAATTCAATGCTATGAAAATATACCCAGACTGTAGTCCTTGGAGATGAGGTCATGGACAATGTGGAAAGCCAACAAAAGATTACGGGGATCCTTTTCTCCATCCATCACCTGAATGAAGCCAAATGTGAAGTCAGCTCCTAGGCCCTTCAGCTCTGGGAAGGAAAGAACAAAGTCACTGCTGTCCCATGGGACGGAAAGCCTGGTGTCCTCTGCTGTCACTTGTTCTCCTTTCCTGCCTAGCTCTAAGTACTCATTGAAGATATGTGCAGGTCTGTGTGTGCATGTATATGTATTTACACAGGCCAAGAATTAAAACCCTTCCTACATTGGGAGAAGACTGGACCCTAAGCCTTTTTCATTCTTCAGAGTTTTGACTTTCTACACACCCCCTAGAACACATATACCCTTCTAGTGGGGGACAGCAAGCGCTTGTTTTTCAGACTCCTCAGACAATCCTGCCTCTTACCTTCTTCTCGTGATCGCATGAAGTTAGTGATGATACTGAACACCGTATGGCGATCCACCTGTAGCAGGGACTTAAGGGTGGAAGAAAGGAAGTAAGTGGAGAAAGAGGACAAAGAGTACTTCAAGCACTACAACTATTTTTGGCTTTACAATTTTTTTTTTAAAATGAAACCCCGCAATGAGTGTGCGGCTTTTTTTTTTTTTAATTTTATTTATTTATTATTATTTTTACATTATTCTGCCTTCATGTATGCTTGTACACATGAAGAGGACATGAGATCTCATTATAGATGGTTATGAGTCACCATGTGGTTGCTGGGAATTGAACTCAGGACCTTTGGAAGAGCAGCCAGTACTCTTAACCTCGGAGCCATCTCTCCAGCATGGCTTCACAATCTTTAAGTGGCTAGTTCTCTCTAAGATCAAGGTATGAGGGACTGTAGAGAAGAGGCCTGGCTACTGACCTCTCAGCACAACAATGATGGCAGTAACCTAAACCTGCTTCATGTATGTCTTAGGTTTTTCAGCTGTGAAGACAGGTTAGGTTTAATGTCATCATTCCTCCCTTACCCACTAGAAAGGGATACCGAAGACACAAGGTTACCAGGCCTCAAAGTGTTCAGAATGTAGAAGACAATCTGTGTTATCACCTAATTCTAGTTATATCAAGTATCACAAGACAAAAAGCTAGCAACAAAGGAAACTAGTAACTATTACCACTCACCTGCACATGTACCTCCTGGAAGATGGCCTTAAGCACAGAAACAGCCAGCCCCGGGGGCAGGGCCACAGAGAGACTCTGGGGCAGAGAAAGATGTGAGAACACTGCCTCGAAGATTCAGCTCTACAATGTGTCTCAATGGGTAACTGGGTAGCCCAATATCCCACTTCAGGAGGAAGCATTTAGTGAGAAACTTTCTCTAGGTGACTATTTCTCCACAGCCCCTTCTAAACCAGCCCAATTCCAATTCCCCAAGGGTGGACTTATTTCCTTTAAGTGTAGATTATAGTGAAGTTTATTACAAGGTAAAGTGGAACATCTCATGGGTGTCACTGCCACACAGGGTAACTTCACTCTCTAGAGTAAGAACTACAGAACTGGCGAATAGTAATTTACTCCTGTATTTGGGCCTCTGTCCTTCAGCATGTGAAGGTTCATCCCCGTAAGGCCAGGAGAGAACTGTATCAAGGCTCCCACAAACACAGTAATGTAGTGAAAAGGACTCACAAGTGCCCTCAGGCCCTGCAGGACAGGTGGGATCACAAGATGATGGTCCTTCAGCCGGTTCTCATAGAACAGGATCAAGTGTACAACTGCACAAACCAGACCCAACTGTCAGCTTAGCAGCTCTGAGGAAGACCTACCAGCTTTGTCTGTCTGCTTCCTAAGGCCATTCCATTTTGGTCTGCACTACAAATGTTCTCCTACATCAAGAAATGGCCTCCTACTTGATGGTGCCTTTACTTTGTTAGAGAAATAATAAAAGTCTCGTACTATTCATTCTCATATAAATTCATAGTGAAACCCAGTTTTACGCTCAGAATTGCTTCCTTTTTAACTTTATTATTTTATGTGCATTTGGTGGTTTGAATAAAAATGTCCCCCCATAGGCTAATAGAGCTGAATGCTTGGTCATCAGGGAGAGGCACTACTTGAGAGGGATTAGGAGGTATAGCCTTGTTCAAGGAAGCATGTCACTGGAAATGTTTCAAAAGCCCAAGCCAGGCCCAGTGTCTTTCTCTCCTTGTTGCCTGTGGATCTGAATGTAGAACTCTCAGCTCCTTCTCTAGCGCCATGTCTGTGTGTATGCTGCCATGCTCCCTGTCATGATGACAATGGACTAAACCTCTGAAACTGTAAGCCAGATGTAATTAATTTCTTTTATCAGAGTTGCTGTGATCATGGCGTCTTTCCAGCTATGCAGCATGTGGAAAATTTCCACGAGCCAGCTCTCTCCTCCTACCTTCATGTGGGATAAATGTTGTATCTCCACGGTTCTGCCTAAAGTGCCTTTACCTCTGAGTCATGTTATCAACCCCAGAATCACCACATAGAATTTTTCCTCATTTTCTTTGGTGCTGGGGACTGAAAGCAGTTTCATGAGCTCAACCACTACTAAGCTTTCTGTTTGTTTTTTTGAAGGAGTCTAAAGACAACTTTTGGGAACTTGTTCTCTCCTTTTACTGTAATTCCAGGGATCAAGCTCTGGTTGTCAGGCACCTGTACCCACCAAGCCATGACAACAGCCCTCCACCTTTTGGTTTCTTTAAATGCTAGGGGTTGAATACAGGGCCTGCAAACCTTTCCTTAAAGGGCCAGGCTGGCGTATTATATCCTTACAAAATGTAGACAATGAGATACACTGAAAAAATTATCAAATACCCCCAAGGAATGAAGGCACTGAATTCACAGACACGTTATAGCCCTTTTTGTTGTGAACGTTTTGTAGCCTTGGCTTAGTGACTTGGGAAGACTCCCTAGTAGTGGTGAAAGTACCTTCCTTCTCCAAGAGCAAGGAGTGACACTGGAGTAGCACCTGTGACAAAAGCTGGATTCCTCGTGCCCGAGTTCTGGGTTCTGGATTCTCCAGAGAAGACCTAGGAAATAGCAAGATAGAAAGCAGCTGTCACTTCAGTTCAAATTATAAAGTAAATTCTAGTTAGTCACTAGTCATACTTACTTCCTGGGCAATAAAGGGAGCAACACCTCCTACAAGAGTTTAAAAACAAAACAAAACAAAACAAAACAGACCATGGATGAAGGTGCTCCTAAGCTAGTAACATTAGTGTCCAGTAAACACCAAAGCCCCAGCCTGGTGACACACAACTTTAATCCCAGCACATGGAAGGTATCAGATGCAGAAAGATCTCTGAGTTCAAGGCCAGCCTGGTCACTTCTATGCCTGATTTTATGTTGTTGTCAGGACTGAACTAAGGGTTTGGGGCACGCTGGCAAGGTCTCTAACAACTAAGCCACACCTCTAACTGCAGCAGTTTTTCTTTGCTTGTTTGTTCCTGTTTTGTTTTCTTTGTTCT
Source organism: Psammomys obesus (assembly GCF_907164565.1). Taxonomy (NCBI): domain Eukaryota; kingdom Metazoa; phylum Chordata; class Mammalia; order Rodentia; family Muridae; genus Psammomys; species Psammomys obesus. The sequence continues at coordinate 2,007,445 of NW_026596125.1, forward strand.
ACCTGTCCTAGAACTAGCTCTGTAGACCAGGCTGGCCTTGAGCTCAGAGAGATCTGCCTGCCTCTGCCTCCCAAGTGCTATGCTTAAAGGCGTGTACCACCACAGCCCCTCAAACTGCAACAGTTTTAACTAGGAAGGGCTACTGATAAGAGAGCAGCTTAACTGAAGCAAAAAATGATTTATATTCAAAATAGCTTTCCTGAGATCACACTTAAACCTAACTTGAGCAGGAAACAGATTTCTGGAAGGCTGATCCCCAAGAGTCTTAAATTAAACCTTAAAGATAAAAGAACATATAATGGTGCAGAAAAAGAAAAAACAAAACAAAACAAAAAAACCACAAACCACTCCTGACTGTAACCTGAGGACAGGAACTCATAGAAATGCTTCTGCTTAGCAGGTAGGATATTGTGCATTTGCAGCATTTAAAAGAGGGACCAAGGCACACATTAATGCTCGTAACAGCATTTCTCATGAAAGCACAAAAGTGGTAACAATCCAGATGTCCATCACAACTCATGAATAGTTAAACAAAATGTTGGCAACTGGTACAGTGGAATGTTGTTTAGGGAGCAAAGAAATGTAGAACTGACATACTACAACACAAATAAACCTTGTAAACATACAGTTATGTTAACATTGGGTGTTATCTTGCCATGATCTATAATCACCCAGGAGACAAGCCTCTAGGCATAGTGTGAGAGACTACCTAAATATTCCTGCTAAGGGTTTTCTTGATAAAAGTGAGTTGGTAAGACTAACCCTCAATGTGCAAACAACAGCCTCTGGACTGTACAAATGGAGAGACCTCTGCTTCCTGACTTGGGATTCAATGGGACCTCGTTTATGCCTCAAACACCTGACACTAGGATTTCCCTGACACACTGTGCTTTACCCTTGAACTGTGAGCCAAAATAAGCCTCTCTCCCTTAAGTTGCTCTTGTCAGTATTTTATCACAGCAATAGGAAAAGTAAAATACATGCTCAGTGAGAGAAACCAGACACAAAGGTCACATAGCCTGTGGCTCTTTATATCTGAAATTTCCACAGCAGGTAAATCTATAGATTGCCAGAAGCTGAGAAGAAGAGGGATAAAGGAATGGGTGCTGAGGAACAGGAGTTTCATGTTGGAGTAATAAAAATGCTCAAATGGTGACTGTGGGGAATAATGCATGGATTACACTTTAAAATAGTGAGCCCTGTGATATGTCATATATATTTGTGTGTGTGTATGTATATATAATAATATATATTATACTATATATATTATATATAATAATATATATTATATATAATATTTACACACAAACAAAGCCAAAAAAAACCCCTAAGGTCCCAAGAAGGTAAACAGACAAGATAAATATATATATGTAGGGAGATTTGTTTATTTTTATGTGTATGGATGCTTTGCCTGCATGCATGTCTTGTGTATGCTTGGTTCCCATGGAAGTCAGAAGAGGGTGCCAGATCCCCCAAGACTGGAGTTACAGACAGTTGAAAGCTACCATATGGGTTCTGGGAACTGAACCTGGTTCCTCTGGAAGAACAGCCAGTGCTTTTAACCACTGAGCCATCTCTCCAGCCCTGTGTTACTTATATTTTCAATAAAACTATTATTAAAAAAAAAAATACTACTGGGTGATGGCACACATCTTAATCCCAGCTCTTGGGAGGCAGAGGCAGGTAGATTTCTGACTTCCAGGATAGCCAGGACTACACAGTGAAATCCTGTCTCCAAAACAATACAAACAAAGCTAAAACAAACAAACAAACAAACACAAACAAAACGAAAAACCAAAACCCCCTTGGATCACAAGAAGAAAAAACAGAAAAGCTAAATGATCTGTTCTTTGCAAGATGTGACTTTTAAAATCTTCCTTTAATTTTCTAGTTGTTTTTTTGTTTGTTTGTTTGTTTTTAATTTCAGAAGACATGCTGATTATGCCTTCTGAATAATAACTTATTAATAAGACTTGTCAGCTTCAGTGGCCAACCAGGTACGAGATTTGGGGGAAACAAGCCCTAGACTACAAGCATGTATTTAATCTGATTTTTAGAACCCCAGGTTATAATACTGTTTTTTATCTGTTTCCAATCCTCTTCCACTAGTGGGAGAGTCACTGGCACAGTGACTGCCCTAAGCATTCTCTAGACAGGGAGACACGACCTACAGTATGTCTGCGCCATGTGGGGCGACTACACTCGTCAAGGGACAGGTGGATCTAAGGCAGCACAAGAGGAATTCTAGTTCCAATGAGACACAGTGGAAGGCCTTAGCCTCCCACTTGCCCTAACTCTGCAGGCTGAGCCAGAACCTGGTGTACTGCTGTAAGAACGACCCAAGACCAGCTTAGATTGAGGTGCTGATGTGGACAAGAGAGAAAATCAGGTTCCAGGGAAGCAGTAACGCATAGAAGTTTCTAGGCAAGACTGGAACAATATTCTAGAACAGAGGTTCTTACCCAAGGGCTTCTACTACTTGTAACACTGTATAGCCACCAGATTTCACATCTAGAAGAAACAAAAGAAATGTGAGAAAGTTAAAACAAGGTTCATTAGTTGAGTGTTTCCTGTAATAGGAGAACACATACTGCTGGACAAGATCCTCTCCTACATAAGAGACGCTTCCACATTTCAAATATGCAGTGTTGAGGATTTAAAAAACAAACAAATAAAAAGCATTATTATCTGTAACTGAACTGTTTGTATATATAGAAAATCCAAATTAAAAAATAAGCTGGCTATGTACAAATCAGTATTATCAAGTAAAAAAAAAAAAAACTGTATAGTTGAGGAAGAGGGATGGAAGGTGGGATTGGGAGAAGATGAGGGAGGTGGCTACAGCTGGGATACAAAGTGAACAAACTGTAATTTATAAAAAAATAAATTTTAACCCCCCCCCCAAAAAAAAACCTGTGTGCATACACACAATAGCCTATAAAACAGCATAAAAGATGAATGGGGAAATGACATAAAGGCAGAAAATAAAAATAAAACAGTGCTGAGGGTGCAGCTCAGTTGATTGAGTACTTTCCTAGCATGCACTGAGCTTAGTTCCTAACACTGAATTTATTACCCACTGGTTTACCAGTGGGTAGCATATCCACTTAGGGGGAGAGGAGGGCAGAGCAGAAGACCAAGACAGAAAATAAGTACAAATTTAGCAAAAATGTACCTTTAAAGATCTGACTCATAGAACCTTTAAGCCACTGGGTGTTGCTGGCCCCCTTGAGTGTTGTTTTGCTTTTTAACTTTTATTTTTAATTTTTTTTGAGATGGCGTCTCACTATTTAACTTTGGCTGTTAGAACTCTCTAAGTAGACCAGTTTGATCTCAGACTCACTTAGATCTACCTGCCTCTCTGCCTGGGTGCCAGAATTAAAGGGAAGTACCACTATAACCCCAAAGCTTTTTTCTTTGAATTGGAGGCCAGCTGGTCTCCATAGAGAGTTCTAAGACAGTCAGAGTTACATAGTGAGACCCTATCTCAAAACAAACAAACAAACAAACAAACAAAAGAAACCATCATCTGGGTGTGTGCTATAATGATACTGCTTCTAGATTCTCTCAGTTCAAAGAGTTGAGAAATACGTATACATATTTGTAGTATAACAATCCATGTTGCACAAGCATCTATCACTATTCCTATATCTATATATGTCAAACTAAACATAAAACCATATTAATGTCTCTAAGTCTCAGGAACTGGAGAGGTGGCTCAGTGGTTAACAGCACTGGTTGCTCTTCTAAGAGGACCGGGGTTCTATTCCCAGCACCCACATGTTGGCTTGTGGCTGTAACTCTAGTTCTATGGAATCTGATATCCTCTTTTAACCTCTGTGAGCACCAGACACGAAAATGGTAAAGTCTGGTAGGGCATGGAGGTGCATGCCTTTAATCCCAGCACTTGGAAGGCAGAGGCAGACAATCTCTGAATCTCTGAGATCAAGGCCAACCTGGGCTACAGAGCAAGTTCCAGGACAGCCAGGATTACACTGAGAAACCGTGTGTTGAAAAACAGAAAGAAAAAAGGAAGGAAAGGAAGAAAGCAAAGAAGGAAGGAAGGACAAAAAGTTTATAAGTCTAATCCACTGTTCACTGTAGCCTTCAAAATTTGTAATTTCTCCAACAGTGCGGAACTAGTTCTTTTATTTACAATTACTCCTTAGTTCTATGCTGTGTTTTATACAGGACAGGACATTCTCATTCAAGACAGGACCCTCCAGGGACCTGAATCTACAGGTCTTTACCTCTGATTGCACCACCACTGAGAGTACAAGCATGTGCCACCATGCCCAGGAGTTTATGTGGGTTCTGGGGAATCTGAACTCAGGACTTCATGCTTGCAAGCCAAGTGCATGAACAACTATGCCATCTCTACAGTCCTATAAATTATCTTCAGAATTGTCAGCCTCCTTGAAAAACAAGTTATGAGCACAACACAGCATTTTTATAGTTTTATCATTGTTCGTACAGTTTCTAGACAAACTTATTTTCTGAAATCACTTATGTCAGATCTTTCCCCCACCACTTCAGCTGAGACTAAGTCACAGAGTAATAACAAAGATCACGTCAGAGTCTGCAGTCCACTGTGGGATGGAGGAGGACCTTCTCCTTTCACGCCTTCAGTGTCTGATAAATATATAGCTTAGCAGTATTAACACACAAGTAACAGATCTAACAGAAGCTGCTTCCACATTTTTTAAAAAAGATTTGTATCTTTTATGATATGCATGCTCTATCTGCATGCACATCTGCGTGCCTGAAGAGGGCATCAGATTCCAGTATAGATGGTTGTGAGCCACTATTGTGGTCACCGGGAATTGAACTCAGAACCTCCAGAAAAGCAGCAGATAGTGTTCTTAACAACTGAGCCATCTCTCCAGACCCCTACTTCTACATTTTCAAGGGGGAAGCAGAGTGACAGGTTATCTCGGAAGGAGTAGAGTAACCCAGATGAAGCTTTACCTAATGGAGGTATGGCAACCAGGGCATTACTTCCAAAGTCTGTTCAGGGTTCCTGACCCAGATGTCTCTATATGCAGAAACTTAAGGAACAACAAAAGGAAAAAGTGGGAAAGGCTTCAGAACGCTGCCCTAAACCTTTAGTTCCCCTACGTCTGCTGGGCTCACAACAACAATTGTGAGCTGAGCTGGGCAGAGGCTCTCTCTGGTACTACAGTAAGAAATCCAACCAGACGAAGGAAAGGGAAGCGCTAGTCAGGATTCATAGCTCGTGACTGGCACCAATTTAGCCATCAGGCACTCTTAGCTCTACGTGTGCCAGGATGTGGAAGGCCCAGCTGCTACTGGAGAGCTTGAGAGAGAGCCTAGGGGAAAATGAACAAGCTGTATGTTGGGGGCAGGGGCAACAAGGCAGGCTTACAGGACAAACAAACCAAGGAACTCCCTACCAGCCCAGTCCCATTGAGAGGTTTCCTCAGATTTTATAACTGAAAACTACTTCTTCAGCATTCAGAATGCATCAACATGAGGCTGGCTGATTACTACAGCAAAGCAGCCATGCGCACATGACTCTACATTCTAGGATATTGACAGACACCCCTAGCAGAGACCTGAGTTTTTGGAGCCTTCACAGTAACTCGATTTTGAATGAAAGCATCTGAAAACATAAGAGATACAATAAAGCTATCACCACACACTGAATATAAGTGAGGAAAATGACTACTAAGCTGGCAAATGCATGAATCAATATTCCAAGAATGCTTTCACATGGTGATTAAGGATGGTATCTTATTCAGGCTCTGATGAGTCTACATCAGACATGTCTCAGTTATGATGCCTCCTTTCCATACCTTTTTGCTCTCTACTTTTTGGTGTGATAAAAACTGTTGGGAGCTGAAAATGCTCTGAGTGAATGCAAATTATTGACAAAGACCAGCGCCTTAGATCCATGGGAACTGGCAAAGCCTTCCCCCGGTCTGCGTGTGAATGTTGACACAGTGCACAAAAAGCACAACTGCAGCTTGTTTACAAGCTGAGATTGCTCTCCTACACAGACCTCCCACAGAGACAAGCTATCCCCCTCTTTCACCAGCTATAAATAATAAAGGGGTATCTGGTACCCCAGAGCATGCCTGTACATCTATCCTTTCTTTACTCTCTCATTACCTCAGTCAGGTTTCTAGGACCAAGTGGTGCTTAGGTATAGTGGAAATGTTGCTGAAATTCTTAAAAAAATGTTTATTACATTTTTATCTCTTTTGTGTAGGAGCAGCCGAGGTGTGGTGAACATGTGCAGCTCAAAGGACAATTTGCAGGCTTCGGTGCAAAACTCACTTTCCTGTGAGTTTCTGGGGTTGAACTCAATAGAGTGCTGAACTTTCAGACTGTGGCAATGATTGTAAACACTGTGAATAGACAAAAGCAGCTCAACTCTTCACTTAAAACAGTTAAAGTGGTGTATTTTTACCTAGTTTAAAAGTCTTTGAGCTCGGTTTGGCAACACATGCTAATATCGGAAAGATAGAGATTTATATGGCCCCTATGCAAATTGATGAAGCATTCCATATTTTAAAGTTTAAAAAAGGTTAATAAAAGTCTTCTATTAGGTACTTTAGCCAGAATTATCTTCCTGAAACCCAATTATTTCTTTGTTTACAATCCTCATTTTTCCTTATTGCCTTGAAATTCTTTACATTTTAGCTCCTCAGCCCTCTCTCTCTATTCACACCCTTCACCAAGATTCCTTTCATTTAGTCACATGAAATGGGAAGTCTTTGTCAAAGGAACTTAACACACTCAAGTGTAAGTTCCCAAACAGAATCATTCTCTTCATTTTTGGTGTTCCTTAAATACTTCTTAAAAATTTGTTTTCTTTCAATATTGTTACCTGTTATAAAGCAGACACTGTACTAGGGTTTAAAACAGAAATACAACCTTCCCCTGGGGGCGGGGCAGCCTTACCAGGCCACAGAGGAAGACAATGTAGCCAGTCCTGATGAGACCTCAGAGGCTAGGGTCAGATGGAAGGGGAAGAGGAGGACCTCCCCTATCAATGGACTGGGGGAGGGGCATGGAGGGAGAAGAAAAAGGGAGGGTAGGATTGTGAGGGGACAAGGGAGGGGGCTACAGCTGGAATACAAAATGAATAAATTGTAATAAATGAAAAAATATAAAAAATTAAAAAGACAAACACAGAGAGGGTCTTATTGTGTAGCCCTGGCTGGCTTGGCATTCACTATGTAGACCAGGCTGGCCCCCAACTCACAGAATGCTGGGCTTAAAGGAGTGTGTTAAAGAAATGTACCTCCACACCCAGCTAGAGGTTTATTTGTTTGTTTGTTTTTAAAGATTTATTTATGTATATGAGTACTCTGTCTTCATGTACACCTGCATGCCAGAAGAGGGCATCAGATCTCACTATAGATGACTGTGAGCCACCACGTGGTTGCTGGGATTGAACTCAGGACCTCTTAGAAGAGCAGCCAGTGCTCTTAATCGCTGAGCCACCTCTCCAGCCCCAGATGGGGAGTTCTTAAGAAAACTCGCTGTCTACTGGGGCAGGAAGACCTTTTAAACAAAATGTTTACCATTTAGCTTCCCTACAGTAATATAAACAAGGTTAACAGGAGTGTGTGTTTTGGGTTATGGAAATGGGTTACTAAGTTTACTTTGTTTTTGAAAGCAGGGTCTCTATTTTATAGCCTATAGTTGGGCTGACCTACAACTATTTATCCCAGGCTGTAATCCCTCTGTAACTCATTGCAATCTTCCTGGTAAAGTCTCCTGAAAGATGGGATTACAAATGTGAGCCACCTTGTGCGCCTGGGCTACCAATTTTAAGTCACTGTAAGTTTCCCAAATGAAAATAGCCACAACACACAGAAACACTACCAATTATGTCTTTGTATTCTTAGAGTAAGAGAACCTATAATAAATACTTAAAGAATTATTTTTTCCAAAGGTAGTTTTACTGGTGCAAAGGAAAAATAAAAGTTCCTTTCTCTTTATAGGAGGCCCACGTTTTTCCAATGTGTCCAGGATTTTCTATCTAGCAATGGACTTGTTAGCACTTCCTAACTTCTCACACTTTCCTCAGCCAAGAGTTCCTGGGGAGCAAGGAGAAACATTTACATAGTCATTGACCCAGAAGACACAGTCAGATCTCTGTCTGACAGAGCTGCAGTCTCTTGAGAGTCTGGAGTGGCAGCCCAAGGCAGGGAGGACAGGGCTGGTGTGGTGTGGGCAGAAGTGCAGGAGCAGAATGGAGGAAATCCCTCAGGAATAATTCGTCAGGCTCTCAAAAAGGCCATTTCTGGGGATGAGGATGTAGCTCAGTCTGGCAAGTACCTGCCAGATGAAGGAGGCTATGAGGTCATTCCCAGCACTGTATGGCACATGCCTGTAATCCTAGCACTTGGATCAAAAGTGCAAACTCACTCACCCTTAAGCTACTCAAGCAGTTTGAGGCCTTATCTCAAAATCAAAACAACACAACAAAAACCTTTCTGATGATAACACAGTCATTTCTCCATGGTCAGTATTTACTCCTTAACAATAATTTCACTTCAGGAATAGTGGTTTCTTCTGGCAATCAAAAATGTGACAAAATACAATATAACAAAGACTGAACTGAAGGAAACCCAAATGAAGGGGGAAAGTATATCCATTCTCTAAAAATTGAGCCTAACCAAAAGTCACTCTATCCAAAATCAGCTCCCTTCCTGCCTGCTTTTGGATAAAATTATTTCCTCTTTTCCTTGGCCCCCAGGCTCAAAATGCTGGGTTTATCTAGGGTAGTCTTTTCATATCCTTCAAGTCTTAGAGCTAAATGGACCTCAAATTTGACAGATTCCTCCTGCATCTTTAATTCTAGTCACATAAACTTTTCTTTTTCCATCTTGTGGAGGTAGGAGGACAACGTTTGAGAATCTGTTCTCTCTTTCTACCATGTGTGTCCAGAGGACTTAACTCAGGCTATCAAGCACCCTTTACCCACTGAGCCACCTCACTGGTCCCTAAGTAGTTTTATGATGTATCTCCTGCTAGTTCCCGGAGACTGGTGGTAGATGGGTTATATGTAGCTACATATACAAACATACCCACAAAATAAATCTGCTAGTGAGTGCATGAGTGGGTGGGAAGTCTATTGCAGAGTTGGAGGTTGTTGTCTAGCCTGGGTAATAAGGAACAGCACTGAACTGGGCCTTGACTAGGAGGTCAAATTTGGATTAGATGGAACTAGTAGAGGGAACTGGAAGGAAAGCACTCAGGAAACGGAGAATGAAGGCTGGTGCCTGGAAATAAAGGTCCAAAAGGTCAACAGTGAGAACAAAGGCTGGGACCAAGTACTGGTTATCTTTGAATGCCTGCTTGAGAGGCCTCAATTCCTGGACTGCCAAATCATTTCCCTTCTAGTACTTGTATGTTCTTGGGAGCTGACAATTATTTCCACTAGGAAACACCAGGTGCTAAACAAAGCTGGCAGTTCCTTTGTCCTAATCGCTACCCCTCATTCCCCCCCTCCCCCAGCAAACACACAGGGTTTCTCTGTGTGGCCTTGGCTGTCCTGGACTCGCTTTGTAGACCAGCCTGGCCTCATATTCAGAGATCCACCTGCCTCTGTCTTCCAGAGTGCTGAGATCACAGGCCTGAGCCACCGCACCCAGCTTGGCAGTCCCTGTGTGGTCACTGGTCATTCCTTCTGTACCTGTAAGAGAGCTGCTGCTTCAAAGGCTGATGTGTTCAGTATGAACACAGAGGGAATCAGGATGGAGAAAGGGCACCATTCTCTGGGGATGGTTCAAACTGTAGACTGACCAACACCTAACGACAGCTATGATCAGTAAGACTGAGAATACTAAATTAATTCTTCCTAAATTCCCTTTCATTTTACAGCCCTTACAAAGGGCTACACTCCTATTACTTACAAACAAGTCATTCAGGTCATTCTGCCTGGAGTCCAAGGTTATATATAATCCAGTTCAATCAACACATTCAGTCTTACCAGTTACTATCCCTCTGTAGCTAATTTTCCTTAAGAGGAATAAATTACAACAGAGTTCATTTTAAACCATATGATAGTTTAGGCTCCTTTCTTAAAGACAAACTTAAAACAGTTACAGATAACATCAATATAGTAACATTCTCTATCTTGGTATGGGAATTAGGTATATACATATGTCTTTGTGAAAAATAATGTTCCTGATATAGTTCATCGTATCTAAGTTTTAAACCTCAATAAACCATAAACAAATACTAGTCAATGATAAGCATGCTAAAGTACATATAGATAATTACAGAAAAAATGTTGCTGATAGGCTCTAAGTGGAGGGTGTGTGATCCTTTTAAATTCTTTAAGTAGTGCAGGTGTGGTGCATGCCTTTAATTCCAGCACTTAGAGGCATTCAGATCTCTGAGTTCAAGGCCAGTGTGGTGTACGAAGTGAGTTCTAGGTCAGAGCTACACAGAGAAAGCTTGCCTCAAAAAGAAAACAAAACGGTAAATACAATTCAAAATGAACACTGATAATACCCCATTACAGACTATACTTGATAAAGTTGTAAAATGTTGTAACCTTGAGATAGGGGCTCACACTGTTAGCTGGGGCTGGCCTGGAACTCACTAGCAAACTTGCCATCACCCTGCTAAATCTAGACTAAAGTCATGCACTAACAAACCCAGCCAATAGCAGGCATTTTTGCCCCCTGACGCTCCCAAACCCTATACTTACCTCTTACAACACAGTCGTCTTTCTCCCTACATTATAATCTTTTGATGGTCATAAACAGTACTTAATTTCTATTTTTGTTCCCAATCCTTCTCATACTGGGTGAAAATTATGTGCTCAGTAATAACAGAATGAAAACAGAATATCGCTAAAGACCAGCATCTATTTTTAGCAGTTCATTTCTCATATATTCTAAAATTTAATCTGTTCAACTTGGAAAAAAAACTTTCTTCTCTCAAGCACATAAAACTTCCAAAAGTAAATTAAAAAACACACATCTATATCCATTCAGCGTTCCACTTCTTAAACCTGACTCTGAAGGCCTAATATTCAATATTCGGAAAGAATTCCATGGAGGCCTCCTGGAATTTTATTTGTCCAAATCCTGGATAAACTCTGAACTAAGAGATTCCTGAAACTGAAACTCTGGGAAAAAAAGATAGCAAATGAGATATTAAAAAGTCATTTAGATAATTTGTCAAAAAAACTAAGACACTTGAGTGAAGCCTTAAAGACTCTCGTCATCTACACGCCCACCAATCCGGACCCAGACTGGTTCCTCCCCTCCTCCATCCAATTATAAGCACTCAGACAGCCGGGGCGCATGCTACTTCCAGGACGTCAAGAGACCGGAGTGTGCGCCTCGGAACCCGCCTTCTTACGTTAACACTGCACAAACAACGCGGTCCTGCGGTGCAAGCTCCTGGGTCGGACCCGAACACCCGAGCCTAAGTCCCAAGCGCCACTTCCGGGCCGGTGTCCGCCCTGCACAAGGGTCTTACTCTCGCTGGGCCACGGGCGTCCGCATGGGAGAAAAGTAATGATTCTCTAAGGACCACACGGTGATGCGGCATGTAAAGGAGGCTCTGAGGAAGACGCAGGCGACTCTCCAACTTGTTAGGGGTGTAGCGCTCGCGCGGGGCGGCCAGGGGACCAATCACAATCACCTCTCCCTTCACTCCCTTCCCGCCGCGCGCCGGTGCTGAGGCCGCTCCCTGCGGTCCGGCCCCTGCAGGAGCCTCACGGCGCTGCTTGCCATACCTGCAGCCACCTGGTCCGCGGGCCCCTCCTGCTGACCCATGACGAAGTCTTGCACGAGGCCACACAGGGCGCCCACAGGCGCCGCTGCCTCCTCCAGAGCGGCGGCGGCAGCCATGACGCGAGCCAGAGACTGTGGGAGGGGAAGTAGGTGTTGCCACGAGATGCGTCTCTCCGCGCACGCGCCTTCACAGCCAATAGATGGACGCAGGGCCTGGGGGGCGGGGCACCCCAGGTCACGTGGCTGCCGGCTCTGGGCCAGGCGGTTCCTTAAGGGACCTAACGGCCCCTCCCCCAGAGGGCGGGGCCCGGATCGGGGCGCGGCACGGGGAGGGAAAGCGACTGCCCGGCACGCAGCCGGGGCGGTTGAGGGCGCATAATTCCCGGCTGCTCTCCCCCGGAGACTGACGGCAGGGCGGGCACCTGGCTGGGTGGGGCCGAGGGGCGGTACGCACCCTGGGGGAAGCCAATGAGAAAATCAGGCCCGGCCCGAGGGGCGGTGCCGTCGGTCACATGCGCACCTGGGGCGGCTGGCGGCGGTGGCGCGGGCACCCCGAGCGGGAGGAAGGGAGCGGGGCCGGGCCGGGGCGGGGTTAGGCAGGTGAGTGACAGGCTCCGGGGGGCCGGCCCCAGCTGGGAACCCCGAGCGATCCAGGAGTAGCTGCAGCGGTGTCCGCCCCCTCCCTCCTCCCCTCCAGCCGGGCCGGTCTCCGGCCGGTCACTGTCGCGGGCCCCCCTGGCCTGGCCACTTCACTCTCCCCTGGCCCGCAAAGTTTGTGGCGAAGCCGGCGTCAGGCAGAGCGCGCCCCAGGGGAGATCCAGGAGCTCTCGATGTCTGGCTGCGGGAGCCGTTGACCCGGGCACGCCGCGGTTCGGGGCAGCAGCGTGGAGCAGCCGGCCGCCCGCCTCCTTCGGTGCATGGGGACCGGCTGAGAAGCATGGGCAACTGCGTGGGGAGACAGCGCCGGGAGAGGCCGGCTGCTCCGGGACACCCCCGCAAGCGAGCAGGTAACGCTGGGAAAGGCAACGGGGGCCCGGCGCGCCGCCAGTTGGCCCCTGCTTTCCCCGAACCTTGGGGTTCCCGAGCGACCTCGCTCAGCGCCTGGGTTCCCCCGTGGCTTCTTGGAGCCAGACGGGGGCCCTCCCCGGCGCGAGCTGGCTGGTAAGCGAGTTGGGGTAACTGCGAGCGCTGACCTGGCTGAGAGGCCAACTCACTCCCCCCGGGAAGCTGGGGGTGGGGGGCGGAGGCAGGAAATGTTTCCAGACCGCGGCGAGGCCGGCGGAGGGGGCCGGGCGAGTGCGCCGTTGGTCTGGCAGCCCCGGCCGGGGTCGGACGTCTGCCGGCCGGGGCGCGGCGTGGGCAGCCTACGTCTCCAGAAGTCGGAGCGAGCGAGGCGAACACAGTCGCTCCTTCCAGAGAGTCACTGTGTCATTATCGGGTTGCAGATAGTGTCTGCGGGAATTGGACTTGCAAAAGCAGTGCAGGACCATGGGGATAGAAATCTTTATTTCCCCCCCCCCACCCCTCCGCAGGGCTTTTTAGAGCCTCCGGGCCGTCTGGGAGTCTGGGAAAGGTGGGGTGCGGGGTGAGCGTCGTCTTCCGTGTTTGTTAGTCTTCTCAGCCCTTGGAATGGGATCCCTCTCAACCATGAGAATGGGATCTGCTCTCTGGCAGTCTGCGAAGCTCCAACAGCGCCGGCTCACTTTCTTGGTACACCCCTCCTGCCGTGGCGCTGCGTCTGAGGGTCATTTCCCTGGGTCTTGTACTCCCTTCTCTGAGGGTGTTGCAAGGAACTTATGCAAATAATAAACTGTGGCGCACAAAGGGACCTTCAACACTGGTCTGAATTTCCACATCTACCTCCCTTCTATGTAAAAACACAGATCAGAGAGGTTAAGCATCTTCTCCTAAGTCACACAGCTAGTTAGAAGTACAGCCGGGGCTGGAATCCGGCCTCTTCCTCCTCCTTGTTGCCACATAACCTTTTATGTAAGAGGAGCCACTGTCGGAGTTGTTAATGAAGTGGAAACTCTAGTTGGAGTTTCCTGTCTGCTTTGACACTGAAGGTGTGTTGTTTTGCTTGTGGAAACTGGGAAGGAAGATGGGGAGAACCGTGGGGGAAGCAGGGAAGGATGTCTGTGTGGTGGACAGGATGACTTGTGAAAGCAGAAACGTTTTCAGAGAAGGATGGGGTAAAACAGCAAAATCCTCTTGAAAGCAACCCTGGCCACTCTTCCGGACAAGGACTTTTGATCATTCAGTCATTCGTTCCATCAGTTAACAAATACTTATTTATATGCACTTCTTATTTATATGTCCTTGACTTTGCAGGCATGTTTTCATGGTTGACTACCTTTTCCTAACTCAAACTCCAAACTGCTTCCTTTCTCTGCTTATCCTTATCCTTGGTTCCTTTCTTTCTAATTTTTTCTTCCAATGTTGAGAGTCAGGAGTTTACAGAAGCATTCTGCCACTGAGTTGCATCCCTACCCTCCTCCCATTTTCCTCTTGCCCACCCTGACCTGCTGAATACCTGTGGCTCAGCTGGACATTCTGGGTTTTTCCATTACTCTCCCAGAGATAGCTCACTTTGTCCATCCAAAAGACCCCTGTCTCCTAGTCACCGGCTTGACTTCCAGACCCCCATGCCTAGGTGGACTTAGGTACTGTGGATATCCTCAGGTTCAACCCTTCTAAAACAAGTTCTGCACTTGTTCACTCTGTCTGTCCTTTACTCTGCTGACTCGTCCGTGTCTTTCTGTCAGCTAGTCACAGGGACCTGCTTGTTGTTCCATCATCAGGGCTTACAAACATGCCTGTTTCCACTTGCTTCATTCCCAGGCTACTTAAGCACATCTATTCCCCCAGGCTGCAGAGCTCTCTAGGGAGGCAGGCTCTCCATCAGTCACTCCTCCAATACCTGCACACAGTGTTCTGCTAGGAGCCACTGTGTGTGTGTAGTGTAGACTGTAGTTTTTATGTTCAAAATACTTTTTTTTTTTTTTAACCTTTTATCTCTACGAGACCTTTACCTTTCAAGACTGTACAAGTCTGGCCTGGTTCTTTTAGAACCATTTGCTTCCTTTCCCCTGACATTAAGGCCAGCAGTGTTTGCATATACCGTTTTCCCTTTATGAGAACCCTTCTTTAGAGAACACCTCAGATCCTGAATTCATCCACCTATCCTCTTTGTATTCATTTCTTTTCTTTCGAGACATGGCCTCGCAACATAGTGCATAAAGACTGCCTGGACCTCCCTATGTACCTAGTAGAGCCATGTAACTTAGGCTGGCCTTGAACTCTCTGGTCTCCAGAATGCTGGAATTCTAGGAGTCCACTACCACATTATACCTTAAAATTTTTTAATTAGTATAAAAATTATAGGTTTAATTTTTAACATTTTCATGATTGGTATCACATACTCTGCTCATAGCCATATCCCCCTGAAGCACCCTGCCTGGCAGCTCCCCATCCCCAGCGGAGTGACTGCTTCTGGGACGCTTACCGTGCCGCTCTCTTAACAATCACCTGCTCTGTGTTATTAGTTTCACCTTTGAAGTTCACAATCCTCAGTCAGCAGCCAATACTTTAAGCCTGGAGATGTGGGTTCTGTCTTTTCCTGTGTGTTGGTCTGTTTCTGCTACTCACTCACTCACTCACACACACAAACACACAACCACGTGCCCTTAGCGCAGTGGCTCCTACAGAGGAATCACTCAGTATTTGTTACTGTAGAAGCTAACCTGACATTATCCTGCCACTTTAATTTTTTATGGAAACATTTTGCTGAAGTATATCTCTACTTTTTTTTTTTTTTTAAACCTGCTAGTAAGTGGTTCTTTTAATTCTGTGGACCCTACTATGAATAGTTTTATTCATAAAGTCCAAAGCCAAGGGCTACTTAGGAGGATGACAGATTTGGTACAAGGGAAGGAATCCCTCTTAACTTCACAGCATGTACTTGGCATCCTGTAACATCTGTGGCTTGTCTTTTGACAGGGACATAGTCTGGTGTTGTAAGACTGATGCCTAGAACTGCAGGGTGGCTCAGGGCCTGTATGTGAGGGACCATCCGCTGAATTCCCAGCACAGGGGATTGTGCAGATTGTGCCTGACCCTTCCCTGGAACTGAACCATAACTTTTGCTTCTCTTTGTTCTGAATGGAAGAGACACGGAACCCGAAGGCTGCTAAGGTGGCTCAGCAGGTAAAGGCACTTGGCACCAAGCTTGACCACCCAAGTTTAATTCTTGAGATCCAATTGATAAAAGGCAATGACAACCTCCTGAACTTTATTCTCTGACTTTTACACTCATGTCCAGAACAAAGTATAAATGCGTGTATGTGCACGCACACTCACAAATACATGCAGAACACATGTTTTTAAAAGAGAGAGGGAGAGAGGCATAGTGGCAAACATTTTGAATCTGAGCATTCTGGACACAGAGGCAGGAGAATCTGAGTTTTAGACCAACCTTGTCTACATACTGAGTTTTGGGCCAGCCAGGACTACATGGTGAGACCCTGTCTCAAAAATCAAAACAAAGAGCTTGAAGTGTAGCCCTAGGCCTCTGACCTGGACAAGTTGGCAAGCCTTCCTGAGCCCCATTTCTAATTTGTCAGAAGGGGACAAAGTTATTCAAGGACATTAGTGCTTTTTAATATCTTTCTAAGGGTGATTGTTCCAAATTGGAGTTATTGGACTGAAATGTACCTTATAATGCTACTCTTTGTTTTTAATTCTGTCTTCTTGGTCATTTGACAAGTGAAATGGATTCAGTGCCCCGGTCAAGGAATCTCGGTCAGAGGACATTTTTGCTGGTGTTGGTTCTCTCCATCTACCATGTCGTTTGTGGCAGTCAAACACAGGTGTTTGATAGTGATAGCAAGATCCTTTACCCACTGAGCCATCTTGTCACTGTTTTGTTTTGTTTTTTAAATAGAAATAAATACTATTATTTATGTGTATTGTTCTCATGTCTGCAGGTACCCACAGAGGCCAGGAGAGTATTGGATCTCCTAGAGCTAGAGTTACCAGCATTTGTGAAACATTCAATTCAATACGGGTGCTAGGCACTGAACTCAGGTTCTCTGGAATAGCAGCAAGTGCTCTGAACTGCTGAGCCAGCCATCTCTCTGGCCCCAAAATAACTATTATTTATTAGCCACATTTGCTTCAGTTCCTATTTGGAATTCATTTGAATGCTAACGATTGGGAAAGGAATATCATACATTTATAGTACTCTTGACTGTTTAGTGACAGCCTAAATATTTTTTGGGTAATAACAACTACAGATGTCAAAGAAACTAATGTATTTTTTAATACGTTTTTGAGACATAGTCTTTAATTTTTCTTATTACGTAGCCTCCTTAAAGGTATTATTTAATTGCTGCTCTGAATGCACTCCAGGTAGGCTCAGGTTCCCTTTTGTAGGTGCTGGTTATCCTGGATGCTTCCAAGACTACGTGAGGATTTTATTCCTGTAGAGGGTACTCCCTACACAGTACCTCAGGTAGATTAGTGTCCTGCCCAGCAGCTGGGTCCCCAGCCATGGCAAAGAGAAATCGAGGTGGCAGGACAGGCAAGTCTGTCGCGTGGCCCCAACCTGTGAGAATGTGGCAGGGATGAAACCAAAATGTCTGATCCTGTGATGTGGATCCACTTACGTTCTGGACTCCCAAGCTCAGGGGGAAGAGCCCCAGGCCCTGCTCCAGCCTGGCTGGGCTTGGCTCTGTGGTTTCAGGGAGTCTGCTTCTTGTGGGGGCTGTGGCTAATCTTAAAGGAGTAATTGAGCTGCTTCTCCATGTACGGTAAATATTTACTGAGCACCAGGCACCTTGCTGGCTGTGAACAGGCATGGTCCTTGGCCACACAGAGCTTATAGACTTGAGGGTACAGACAATAAACACAAGAAAGTTGCATATGGTTACCCATGTGATCGTGCTTAGAGCTATGTATTATATATGCTAGTGATATCCATGTTTGTAATCTCAGCCCATCCTCTCTAACTCCAGCTTTGAAGAGTTCTCTGTTCTATACCTCTACATCCCAACAGTTAGATCTCATATTTACACATCCGAGCCATGCTGAATCCACACTCCTCTATTACTCTCCCCTCCCAAAGAGTTTCTGTTTCAGTTATTGGTGACTTCATTCTTCAGTTGCACAGGCCCCCAAAATTCTCAAGTTTCCCTTGTCTCAAGTTCCATATCCATTAATCAATAAATCCTGTTGGCTTTTCCCTCAGTGTATTCTGAACCCGACTCTCTCCCTTCTGGCTTTTACCCTGGCTAAGCAAGCCATCAGCCTCTCAGCTGACCTTCCTGCTTCCTGCTTCGTCTCCTAACAGACTGTTTCTATCACAGCAGCCAGAGTGATGCTGTGAACTCTTAAGTCAGATTTTGTTCCTTTCTCGGTCAGCCCTCCCTGTGACTCCACAGCTCATTCAGCATCCTTGTGATGGTCTACAAGGCACCCATTTACTTTTCTTCAAGCATCTGCTCTCTTTATTCCCCTTCCCAGCTCCTTGAAATCGGAAATGGTCCCATCCTCTGCTTAGCCTCCCAGGCCATCCTTTTGGAAAATCATTACCCTTCCCTTTGGTCTTGGCATTATCAATATCCCTTCCCTGTTCTATTTTCCTCCATAATTCATGTCTTCATCTAATACTGACTGGGTCCTCTTCCTCTGTGTAGTCAGAGATTTGGTCTTGAGTGCCAAGAGCAGTGCTTAACAAAGTAGGTGCCTAGTCAGTATTTCTTGGATGAATTAGCATGTAACGGAGTTAGTGGGGTCTGTAGAAGATCCAAATAAGCCTTGTGTTAGGGCAGGTTTCCTGAGGATGGGACTTGGGCTACAACCTCAGAGGGCCTAGGACCAGCATGCCCCTTACCCAGGAATGGCTGTGCCTTCTAGTGCCTGGGCTGTGATTCCCTTGAAGGGAGCATCGTGCTGGGAGAAGGGTACTGAAGCTAGAGAGCCTCTTAGAGAAGTGGTAAAGGTCCCAACCAGCCAGGAGCACTGTTGTTGAATATGCGCAGGCTTACCTGCTATTCATCATCTGTAACTCACAGGGCCGGGAAGAGGTGGCCCTATGGACAATGAAGCAGGAAGTCAAACAATGTGGATTCCAGGTCTCTTCACCATTGATTTGTTAGAGCATTTTTAGAATCATAGGATTTTAGAGCTGAAAAGAAACCTAGAGATTTCTTTAACTCCCCCCCCCCGCCTTATCCAGCTATTAAAAGGAGAACAAAGGTATATCTACTCCCTACCTAGTTCACAGAAATATGTGGTGACTTATATCAAACCTACATGGGCTTTGTCAGGTGTTGATTGTGTTGAGGTCAAGAAGTGTGGGGTAGTCAAGGTCAAATGCATTCCAAAAGGAGGGAGCATTTAATCTCTGCTATGCTCATGATTGGTTTTGTAGGCCATTGTTTCATGCTTTGTTGATCCTTGCTTTCTATATAGATGTATATGTAAGCTGTACACACATATGTATGTACACATATGACCATTTCTAATTTACTGCATGAAGAAGTTATGAGGACAGAGTTAGCTAAATAAATTTAGGTTCCTTCCATGCTGCATGATCTCAATCCAGGCTTTCATCTGACATTGGTAGGAAAAGCTTTGGTTCTTTTCTTCATTCTAGTTTGTGTGGCTTTGGAAATGAGCCTCTTGATCTCTTTAAGCCTCAGTTTCCCTGTTAGTATAATGGAGAGACTATATCTCTGTTGACCTCTCAGAGAGGTTGTGAGACTGAAGCGAGACCCTGGATGAAAGGAGACTCTGTGAACTTAGAAGGTTTCTATTCAGAGCTACAGGATTTTTACAAAGACATATCCAGTGAGTTCCCCCTCTTTGAGATTACTGAAGGTTACTCTTTTTAAGGTGCAAAATTATAAAAGGCCTAGTTAAAACCTATTTTTGGATGGGAATCACTGAGATGATTGAGAGTCTCCTGAGTAAGATAGATGCAGGATGCAGCATAAAGAATGTTTTGTTGCTTTGGGTTGTTGAGTTCACACCTAGCATGTGTAAAGTACCTGCTTTGAGGGAGTGGGAACCACAACAGGTCTTCTCAAAAGCTTGATATCAGAAAGAAAAGAGTTCTGGGTGGTGAGAAAAGTGATGAGGCAGAAGGCCACTGAGTCATTCTACCTGATACTATATGTCTAATAATGTGAAGGCCCCTGAGGCCTAGGTCTGAGGACTCCCACCTGAGTAGTCCCACTGCTGAGCTGTTGTGGTTCGTGTTTCCACCTATGAACCTTGCTTAGTCTTCTTTTTGAAAATCAGTGGTCACTTTTTTCCCTTTAACAAGCAACCTAGTTAATATGGGCTACTCAGGAAGTGGAAAAACATGAACTAGGAGTTCAGGGCCAGTTTAGGCTACATAAGAAGTCTGAGGTCAGCATGGGCTGTACACTGAGACCCTGTCTCAATAAAACAAACAAAATCCCTATGGCTAGCCATACACATAAGATGTATTTTAGTTTTGAATGGGACTAAGGATGACAGTACAAATGCTAGGCAAGTGCTGTACCACGTAGCTATGCCCTCTTTGGTTTCTAGGGGTGGTCTCTGTAGCTCATACTGGGCTGAAACTTGCTGTATAGCCCAGGCTGGCTGTGAACTCATATTTGCTCAATGCCTTGCCTCTGCCTTCTGAGTGCTGGGTTTACAGGAGTGTGGCACCATGCCTGGCTAGCATATTTTCAGTATTCATCCATATTGCAGCATGTGTCCTTTCAGAAAGAGAAATGATACCTCATTGTTCTGCTGTTTTGTTTCTGTGTCTTTACAATATACACACATTTCTGTTGGGCTCATATAGTTTTCTCCAGTGTCCTAGGGAAACAGAAAGCGGAGTTTATTAGGACTAGAGAAAGATCGGTAGATCCAAACTTGAAGCCTGAGGGGTATCCCAAAGGGTACAATACACGAACTTAGGTGTAGGCCAACATCTCCTTTGGTCAGAGATCTAGCTTGCTTCTGGGTTTCTAACATCATGGCTGGTGCTTGGGAAAGATATGTTACTGTGCTCTGATACTTAATCTGGCTTCTAAATGTCATTTTACTCAGGCCTAAAGAGCCACTTGTCTTCTGTTCCTTTTGCAGACAAGAGGGGTAGACCTATGGTTCCCATAGGGGAAGGCAGGGTATGTCCCGGCAGCTACTTGGTGAGCTGCTTGGCTGCCCAAAGCTGTGCATGCACTCTTAATGTTTCTCTCCCTCTCTCTCTCTCGGCCTACAAGGATAGTGTTTCCCTTGCTTTCAGAGCATTCAAGAGGGAGACTGAGCTCTCTGGGCAGCACACTGGCACCACATCTTCAGCCTTGTTTTTTCATTGCCCTGAAGACAGCCTATCAGGAGAGGGGCTGGAACCTCTGCAGGCCTATGTCAATGTGGGGCCACAGGGTGGATGGCTCCTTATTTGTTCCTGTTTGTTCTGAGAGGCTGCTGCTAGGAGCCTAGAGTGGCGTGTATTGTTTCCAGAGCCTCAGCCTAGGTGCCTCAGAGTCAGCAAGCAGCCTGTCTGACAGGTGAGCCTGTAGACTATGGGGTTGTTTTTGAAGACTCAGAGATGCAGCTAGCTAGAGGTCATCTGGGGCACATCATGTTCCAGAAGCATCAGGTGCAGGATCTGGGTGAATCCTAATAACCAAAGGCTGCCATCATCATCTTTTAAAAAGGTAGAGAAACAATCCCAGAGAGACAGCTTTGCTGTCCAAGGCCACACAGCTTGTTGCACCACTGCACTGAAACCCTGGTGAGCTGAGTGAGATCTCAGAGTCCAGGCTTCTGGACACCACAGTTTAAACAAAGTTTATTGTCATTGAGTAGGAAAAAGAACAACTCTTTGTTTCTAGTTTCTAGGTTTTTGTTTGTTTATTTGTTTTCGGTTTTTTGAGACAAGGTTTTTCTGTGTAGCCCTGGCTGGCTGTCCGGAAATTGTTCTGTAGACCAGGCTGGCTTTGAATTTAGAGATCTTCCTGCCTCTGCCTCTCTGAGTGCTGGGATTAAAGGTATGCACCATTGCTTCCTGGCAAGGTCCTGGACTCTTAATTCCATGCCCGCAGCGTGTGTGTGTGTGTGTGTGTGTGTGTGTGTGTTGCTGTAGCCCCGCCCCACCCTGCCCACAGGAAGCACTCAGGCTGACAGATGTGAGGCCTATACAACTTTGAATTTGGGGAGCTTTCCTACCTCTATTGTTGGTTCTACCTTGTCTAGTTCCTTGGCCCCAGACCACACCTTCACAGGCAGAAAGGCCCAGCCTGCATCCACTTGGCACATAGTAGGTACTTGATAGATGTGCCTGGACTGCTGTTTGAGGGCTTAGAGCTGGAGGCGATGGAATCCTAGCCAAGATCTTGATCCTAAAGAGAAAAATGCCAGTAGAATGCAAATGCTGTTATTTCCTCTGCTTTCTTCCAGGGTGAACCCCCACTTTCCAACTCCCAGGTGCCGGGGACTTGAAGAAAGGAGTTGCCCACGCTTTGCAGCCTTTGAATTATTCTTAAACCCCCAAGGGAAAGAAGCAAGGGAGAGTCACGTTAGTAAAGTGCTTGCAGAATCAGGCGTCGCTCTTTGTGATTAGTAAGATGAACGATCCCTTGCTTTGCTCAGCATTTTGTAGTTTTCAAAGTGCTTTCTCAACCACTGTGTACTGTTTGGTCCCCACAGCCTTCCTGATAGGTAGGCTGGGCAGGAATCACTTTTCTCCTTCCAGGCACTGAGATGTGATGAGGGTCCTGAGCTTCCCCAGGTTATTTACTAGCAAACAGCAGAAGCCTAGGGGGAGGAGGCAGTTACTCTATGGCTTGCTCTCTCTCTCTTTCTCTCTCTGTGCTTGAATGTGTGTGTGTGTGTGTGTGTGTGTGTGTGTGTGTGTGTGTGTGTGTTGCCTGCATGTATGTTTGTGTACTGGTGTTCAGGGAGGCCAGAAGAGGGTGTAGGATCCCCTGGAACTGGATTAACAGATTGTTTGTGAGCTGTCATGTGAGTGCTGGGAATTGAAACTGGGACCTCTGGAAGAGCAGCCTCCACTGCTTTGTTACTGTGTGTGAAAACCTCAGGGCAGAGCTTCAACTTCTGTCAGTGGAGTCCAGAATAACTTTAGAATACTCGGCTTCAGTGTGATAATGAGTGGGAGTGTGAGCTGGTGCCCACACCCATTTTAGAGAATGATGCTGGGTTTTTTACTGAAGATAACCCAAGGCAGAACACCTGGTCCTTTGAAGACTGTCTCTCTTCCCCAGTGTTGAGAGGGACAGAGGGAAGCTCATCCTCTCAGTTCACAGGTCTGCCAGTGGTCACCCTCTGACTCTGTCTGCAATCGAGAGTATAGTAGGACTGGCCATGAGTTTTCTTTAATTCACAAATACCAGAGTCTTTTCAGAGGAAGATTATGACATAGTTTGCTTTTGGTGACTGGAAACTGTAGTAATTAGATTAAAAATTTACTCATTTGGTGTCTGTTATCCCAGATCCTCTAGCTTATTAGCTAGTAATTTAGGGCAAGTTAATTTGAAATTTTTGGCTCTCAGTTTGTTCATCTATAAAGTGGAGAAGCAGTAGCTGCTTCAAAGGGTTGTAATGAGGATTAAATGAGCTATTCTGGGTAAAGAATTATGGCTCGGGCCCATTAAAGATGCAGTGACTATTAGTTATTATTTACTACTACTTCTGTGCTTAGTGGCTGTCTTCTGTCTCTTCCCCAGTTAGATAACCAATTGCAAGACTTATTCCTAGCTACCGAGCCGCCCCCACTCCCTTTTTTGGCTTTTCAAGACAGGCTTTCTCTGTGTAGCCTTGTCCTGGAACTCACTCTGTAGACCAGGCTGGTCTCGAACTCACAGAGATCTGCCTGCCTCTGCCTCCTGAGTGCTGGGATTAAAGGCATGAGCCACCACTGCTCCACTAGCTCCTATTCTTTTTAATTTCATTTATTTAGGGAGACAAATTGTAAGCAAGTTGCCAGACAGTGATGTTATTATGGAGATAGCCTTGAATTCAGCTTCATTTTTGGAAATGTGAATCATTCATAAAAACTTGAGAACTTCAACTCTCATTAGTAGCAAATCATTGGCAGCACTCCCGGCTGGCCGCTCTTGCTGATGATTTCAGCAGCAGCCAGTGGCTGTTCTAGGCAATCTCCAGACTTAGACATTTCTTGTTCAGGAGGTCAAAGCTGGGGAGTGCACTCAGTTTGCTGGGGCCCACCTTCAGATTGGCTGAACTCCTGTCTGAGGCTCTTTGGAGCTTTGCTCATTTGTCTGATGGAGGTCAGCTGTGGTCACGCATTTTCACCAGAACCACTCTTGACATCTGATAAGCAGCAACTTAGACTCGACTCCTGTTGGTTTATATATAGGAAGCATGACACTGGTCTTATATGATCATGCTGTAGTTGTTTCCTTCCCCTTCAGGCGAGTGTTTCCTCACTTTATGATATTAACTACCGTGTGAGAAATGGAAAGGGGTTCACACAGGACAGAATGGAAGATTTTAGACTCTAGACTACTTTTCCTGATCCTTTCAGCCTTGGGTTCCTTCTCTGCCCTACCTGCTTACCTTCATTTCAGCAAAGTGCTCATTGGTCTCTGAACAGGTATAGCTGGTTTTCTGACGTCATTGCCACTTGTGACTAACAGTACCCTACTTCTGCCAGTTCTGGTGTTGTGCCTGCTGAGTGTTCCAGAAAGTGCATTTGTAACAATGTTCACGAGACCATCCTCCCACCACCACCACCCCAGCGTCTGGGGTAGCCCACACTTAATCCCTGTAATGTGGGATATTACATACAACGTTGATGTTTTGTTTTTCCTAGCAAAAGCACCCCTTTCTCTGGCAGTAGACTCATACACTGTTTTCTTTCCCAAGCCCTGCCCCATGCTGCGGAATCCTTGTCACTAAAGTCAGTACAGCTGGTTTATCTCCCACATTTGTGGTCTTGCAGTGTGGGCCCTATCACTGCCACTGAATAGGGCTGAACAGATGAGGAAACCGAGCCTTTGGAGGGTGGTGACTGAGCCAGCTTTGTGCTTGTTAGGCAGACAGTCTGCTAGGGAGTCACTTCCCAGCCGGAAGTAAGACACTTGCAAGTGGGAGAGCTGCTGTGCAATTGCAGTGCCTAACCGCTTTGCTAAACCACATCTCAGTCAACTCTTGCCAGAGGTGAGGGGCACACAGCACACAGGCTTAGCTCCAGTTCCTCAAGGAGGCTGAATAATGCTGAGTTTCTGTGATTTGGTTTTCTAAATCAACTTTCTCCTACCTACACCTACCCCTCCAGGCCAGTGCCGGGATTCCCAAGGGACCTAGGAGGCAGGGCTCAAGGAGCCCACAGAGCTCTGCACAGCCAGTTTTATGCTCCAGGCCAACTGTGTTTACTTCTGTCCTCTGGACCCTGGTGCCTAGTCCACAGAACCCAAGCTCATCGGGGTCCTGCTCTCTGATATTCCTGGCATGACCTGGTTCAGGTCAGGTTGCTGAGGAGATTGGAGACATTATTTGCTAGAAACTTATTGCTACTGTGATTTTTACTTGGTCTACCAGAATATTTAAAAATTTCCTCTTATTTACCCTGTTATTCTGGGGTCTCTCCCCAGGGACAGGACAGGCTAGCCTTTGGAGGCAAAAGGACAGCCACATTCTCTGGGGAATGCCTGTAACCTGAAGCCAACCCATTCTTTTGACGCTGAGCCCAGCTTTGTCCTACTGTTTAAGGTGCCTAGTGAAAGAGACAGGGCCTGTCTGGCTAGCCCTTGACCATCAGGCACTTCTGAGGGCCTGGGCCAAAAATTCAGTCTGCTGCAGTTGACAGCACCTTTCTTTTTACATGAAGGCCATGGCCCAGAGGCTGCTTCCAAGAAGCAGCTGCAGCCTTAGGCCAGTTTAGGTGTTATAGATAGCCTCAGTTCTAGAGGTGGAGTGATAGTTTTTGAAAGCCTGTGAGGTTGACAGGCTTGTCCAAATACATCCATTGAGGGGAAAGGGACTAGTATTATTGGGGATTCAATGAGAATAACTTGGGGGCCAAAGGAAGGGGGATCAAGACACTCGTCAGTACAGATGTGTGAATTGGATGCTCTGGTATCTAATAGGAAATATGACCCTACTTCTTATGTTCTTTGTGATAGTTCATCCTGCTTCACAAACAGGTGTACATGGCAGACTTGTCCATCACATCATCTGTGATGGCTTATGGACTGCCTAGAGGAGGAAACAAAGGCAAAGACAGGGAAGCATTTCGAACAGCAACTGTGTGGACTGACACAGTATAGACAAGTTGAAACAAAGGCAGTGTGTAGACATTGACGAATTAGTTGAGGTTGGGGAGGTCCCTGTAGATTCAAGGTGTTGTGGGTCTCCAAAGCGACTAAATTGCTCCTTATGGGGCAGGAGTTGGGGTAGGATTAGAATAGAGCAGACAGTAGACATAAATGGGCATAGACTGTAGAAAGGTTAGCAACTTGAAAAGAGGGTGCAGGTGGTAGAGAAACGAGCAATAAAGTTTTATTTATGGTAAAAGCAATGTGCATTCATATAAAAAAAATGTGATTTACAATGCTAGAAGACCAAAGAAGAAATCCATCCTCTTTTGATGTTTATCATGCTCCTCGCCCCTACCCCTTTCTCTGCTCTTACGCCAAGATCATAGAAGATCTTGCATAGTGATCAGAGTGTCTGGATAGATGGGAGCCCCTGCTGGGTTTTGTGTAAGGGAAGCAGATACATGAAGTGACCTGGGAAGAGTCACCTGGCATTGTAAGCAGGAAGGTTTGGAACCTGTCATACAAGTGGTTTTACTATTTAAGACTTGGGACTTGAGACTGGAGATACGGCTCAGTGGTTGAGAGCACTTGTTTTTCTTGCAGAGGACTGGAGTCTTACAGATTCCCAGTACCCATACAGTAGCTCACAGCCATCCATAACTCCAGTTTCAATGTCTTCTTCTGACCTTCGAGGGCACTAGATATGCCTGTGGTGTGCAGACATACATCTGAGCAAAACACTCATATCCATAAACTAAGTAAATCTAAAAAAAAAAAAAAAAAAAGTTAAAAAAGATTAGGATTCCTGTAATCACTTATCAGTCTCATAAGTGTCAGGTTGATACCTCCAATCCCCCAGGGGTTAAGGGCAAGAATTTCATGGTCTTCTGAAACACTTGCTGCCAACTCCTGTGCCCCCTTCCCAAGGACTCTCTCTCCATTTGCTACCTGTCTGTCTACAGCAACCCTCCTCTGGACTCGGACATAGCTAGTTCTGCCACACCACAGACCTTTCTACTGTGTGAGGTCATTTCAGGGGAGAAGCTATATATAACAGAGGACCAGCATCAGGACAGCCCTGCATTGTCAGGCCATTTAGCATCACCCTTCCGCTGATGTTGGCAGGGTCACCTCAGAGCACGCTGTTTGCTGGGGGTGGGGTATGATAGGAGCATCCTAGGGCAAGTCCCCTGTGTCCTCCACATAGGGCACTGAGTCTGACTTCTCCTCTGAACGATGGTGTTGGTCTGGACCAGGGTTCTTCAAACATTTTTAACTACTGAAACTCTTGCAGATGGAAATCACAAAAGGCTCAATAAATACAATCAAATGGACACTACATTGAGAGAAGCCTGGAGAATGGTCCCCAAAGATTATACTTAGGTCTTTGGGTTCTACAAAGGACACATTTTGAAAAGTACCAGACAAAATGCTCCTCTGAGGTGTCTTCCAGCCTTAGAATTCTTGGGTCTAGCCTTGTGTGTGGTCTCTGGGATTAATGACACATCCACATTGTTCTTAGCTAGTGACCTGGTAGAGATTGATGGTCATCCTGGGCAGATTAGGGGTGTGGCAGAAGGCAGAAATCTCAGGGCAGGACAGTCAGAGGATGGCACAGTTTGCAGCTTCAGTCTGCCCTGCTGGCCTGTGCTTTGAAGACCTGTTATTTCTGGCCTGCTCCTGCCTGCCTTTCCTTTTAGTGATGATTTTCCCCTAAGAAGAGATGAAAATGAGGATGTGATGCATTTTAGGCAAGGAAAGTGCATTTAATTTGAGCAGCCTGGGGCTGAGTTCCTCCCTTTATGGAGTGTATTTGTGGAGTACAGTGGTGCCTTTGGCAGAAATAGGAAAGCCCAAATCTGGGGCCAGTTTCCCTTCATTCAGCAAGCATTATGGAGCACCTGCTTTGTATTCTTGGAAAAGCTTGAAAGGGAGACCCAGCTATATTAGGACCCCTAGATCACAAGTAAGGCAAACCAACTGAATCTAGCATAGTTTGGCAAGAAGGACCCACAGGCAGGATTGGTGCCTAGGGAAATTCTCCCTCTGTTGCTCAACTCTTAGTTGGCTTCTCTCTGTGCACTCTGTATGCTTCTTTCCAGGGCTTATAGGCCCTGTGTGTTGCTACAAGGATGGACTGAGGTCTTTCCACATCTGAGACTGCATTCCTAGAGGGTCAGTTGGTCCTGCTCTGGTCAGACCCACACCCTTGGTCTGCTTAGCTCCAGTCAGGATACAGTCACATAAGACAGAGCAAATCTGGTGTAGGCCACACAAACATAGTGCATATTGGGGACAGTTCCAGAAACGGTGACCCAGGAGCTGCCCAGCTCTAAAGCTCTGTGCTCCTGCAGGCCTTCTGAGGAATTCTGGTCCTGGGAAGAAACCATATATGTGGGGAACATGTCATAGTCACACGGGGGGCAATGAAACAGTTCCCTTAGCAGTGCCTGCTTGCTGCCTAGTAGAAGGCTTGCCCAGCGAGGGCTGTTGGACCAAAGAGCAGGCCTCCCTGAGCTTCATGCTCACAGAGTTCCACAGGGCAGCCAGGTTAGCTCAGGGAAGGGAGTGCTTTGAGACTACTGGCCCTTAGAATGTGCCTAAAGATGGTTAGGAATGGAGGAAGCTCTGTCTTTGGAACCTGTGAACATTTCTTCTTTTCTAAACATCTGCTCTTGACTTCCCCCTTGGTCAGCCTTCTTACTCATCAGCTTGCCTCATGACCTAGCATACCAGTACTAACACCCTCAGGGTCCCAGTGGACCCAGACAGTAGGAAGCACATCTCCTCACATCTCCTTCAGCCAAAATGCCATGCCTGCTAGAAGGTGGAACCTTGCATGAAGGAACATAGAGAAGGGTTAGAAAGGAGGACCACACTGAGCAAGGGAGGGACTGGCAGGTATGTGTTTGAAGAGGGTCATTGACAGATGTGAAGGGCACCTTGACTGCAGACCTTAGGGGCAGAGCTGTGGAACTGAAGGGGAGACACTGGGAAACTATGGCCAGCCAGATGTCAGGACACTTCTGGAATGGAATGAAAAGGAAGGGAGAGGGGGTGGGTTGGGAGTAAAAGTGCAAGAGGTATAGAAGCCCCTTGAGAAAGTCTGCAGGACCTGAGGACAGGTTGGCTGCAACAGTGGAAGGGCTGGAGATGTGGAAGCAGATGGTAGGAGACTTGGGGAGAGATTGGCTCAAATAGGGCTGTATGAGTAAGTGAGTGTGTATGTGTGTGTGTGTGTGTGTGATTGTACGCATGTAACTCTGGAGCTGAAACGTAGGGCCTTGTGTGTGCATGAAGCAGGGGTTCTGTCCCGATTGTTCCTCAGAGGAGCAGGAGCACTGCTGGAAAGTTTGTAGTTTCTGGCCTAGGGTGAGGAGAAGTTGTTGTCTTCACAGCAGAAAAGGAAGTTCTGGGGTAAGGAGGAGACTTCATCCACCAGCTCTTCTTCTTAGGAAGTGTGACCTCAGCTAAGTGGCCCCAGTTTCCTCTTCAAAATGGGAACAATATGTGCCCAGTCAGTCCCTCACAGGGCTGGGGGAGAGTCAAAGGTTCTGTATGTGACAAAGCTTTGTACATGGCAAGCTCTTATGGGTATAGGCGTCTTGTTAGTGTGGCCTTTGATGTGACACTGCTACACAGTGACCCTCTGCAGGGTCAAGGAGACCTGTTAGACCTAACATGTGACTTGGTACTGGCTCCACCCACACTCACACATATTCCGGGCCAGAGGACATACTGCTGGGTGTTACTTGTGGTGTGGAGCCCCGTCTGAGTGACCTTTTAGGTCTTCATTCCAGATGACTTCTGTTGGTTTCCCATGGCTGCTCTGTGTGTGTAGTCAGGGCAGGACTGAGTCAGGAGGGAGATTGCTGAACTCATCTTCCAAGACAGAAAGGCAGTGCAGAAGGACCTGTGGGTAGGCAAGCTTGCCCTTTATGTCATGTCCTGCTGTGGAGCTGCCAGGGCTACCCCTCTGTCCACCTGTGTTGGCCTCCATGGCCTGCTCCCTACTAAGAAAAACATATTGTTCATGTTCCCAAGATACCAGGAAAGAGGAAATGATAAAATGCTGCTGCATCTGGTTTTGCCACCAGGCTAGGAAGAGGACCCAGATGGAGACAGGGAGTGGTGGTAGTGACCAGCATACTGTCCCATACTGGGGCCATTGAGATAGAAAAGGCTTTAAGAAAAGGCCGGGGGTCAGGCAGAGGGGAGGCTGTGGTGTTCCTTTCTGTCCTGCCCTGCCCTCTCCATGCACGCTGACTCGTTCTTCTCTGCCCTCAACATCCTGCTCTTCCTCTGGACCTTTAGCTCCTTTCACCAGGAAAGCCTGGCTTTCTGTACTTCACGGTGCCTTTGGTGTGTTTTTCTCACCCTAAAGCTTCTTTGACTATTTCTGTTTGTTTTCCCCTCCCAGAGTCTCTGTGGGAGCTGCCTGTTCCACCCCTGCCCCCTTCTTCACCCCCAGGCCAGACTTTGAATTCCTGTGCCAGCCCGTTCCCAAACTAGGCCCCTTGGCATATTACTTTTCCTAAAACGCAGCTGCTGTGTGTTCCCCTGACCTGCCCAGCTGTTCTTGTCCTCAACCAGAGTCTGTCACTTGTGACAATAAATAGGAAATGAAAAGCAGAGGGTTGCCAGGTGCCTGTTGACTGCCCGTCCAGCTGCCCAAATTCCTCCTGGGAAACAACCATAGTATTGGACATAATAAAGCTAGTGTTCATACTTCCCATGCTACTCAGGATCTTTCAGGCACGGCACAAAACATTTTACATCTATTATTTATCTCCTTTCTGAGCCACTAAGCTAAGTAAGCCACATATCCATCCTCACATAGGTGAGGGAGACTATAGCTCAGAGATGTTTAATTTCACCAGCACCATCAATAAATTAAATCAGACTAGGACCTATATTGGTCTGACTCCCATAGCCATTCTCATAGCCTTGGCGGTGTCCTTGCCTTCCACTGAAGGAAGAGAGTGGAAGGAGGGCAAGACAGATACCTCCAGAGCCCACTTAAACCTCAGCTTCTCCTGTTTCCCACTTGGCTGTCACAAACTGTTGCTGGCACAGTTGAGGAAACCCCACGGTGTCATTCTCACAGCTGAGCAGTGTGTTCTCCATGCCCTGAGCAACACAAAGAACATTTGGGTGGGAGTGGTATGAGTGCTTTTCTTCCCTGTTGACTCCCCTACTCCAGTGCCCCATTTCACAGTTAGGAAAACGCCTTCCCGAAGCCCTAGCTCAGTGGTTCTTAGCCTTCCTAACACCACAGCCCTTTGAAACAGTTCATCATATTGCGGTGACCCCCAGCTGTAAAATTGTTCTGTTGTTACTTGATAGCTGTAATTTCAATGCTGTTATGATTTTTAATGTAAATGTCTGATATGCAGGATGTCTAATTCGCAGCCCCCAAGGGCTTGAAAACCACTGCCCTGGACCTTTATTTGGTGCTGTCCTGACAAAGGGGCTTCCAAAGGAGAAACGGGTGTTGAATGCTTTGACTTCCTCTGCAGCAGTCTTCCCACTTAAACTCTGGCTCCATCCTCTTCTGCACACTCTGTACTGACTTGGGCCATTTCTGTTCTTAGAGGCAGGACCTTTATGTCTGTCATTGTGAGTACTGACTGTCAGTAGTGAGAAAGAATGACTTGTGATTTCAGGGGATTGTGGCAAATGAGGAATTTGAAAAGCATATTCAATATTGTAATCAAATTTTAGGCTTTGAAAATATATTGTTTTCTAGATAGAACTATTGAAAGTAGTTTGACAAAATCTTGCCTCATAAAACATTACTTCTCAAGTGAAACACGGCTACGTTTGTGTGTGTGTTTAAAGTCTTCACATTTATCAGAAAGAGATGTACACCCTGAAACTTTGACTTTCATTTCTTACACAGCCCTGAAGGGATGCGCTGAAGGTCTTTGGGGACCTTGAGCCCCATCTTAGGGGCTCAAGAGAAGTCCCTAAACTTAAGCAGGTTCAGTAAACACTGGCTTGCTAGCCATGATGGATGGGGCTAAAAAGGGAGACCTTGAAGCTCAGTGGCTAGGGACACAGATTTAGGTCACACTAGGCACAATTTAAATCCAAAATATAATGCTCAGTGATTGCATTACTTAACTTCTGTGTTACTGTTTTAGGTAGGGTATATACTGTGTAGCCCAGGGTGGTCTGGAAAACTGTATGACCTGGGCTGGCTTTGAGTTCATAATCCTGTTGCATCAGCCTCCCAAGTTCTGGGATTGTACTAAGATTGTAGTTGTGTGCTGTTATTCCCAACTTGTATTCCTTAACTCTTCCCCTGCTCCTGGCCAAAGATAGGGTTTTTTTGTGTAGCCTTGGCTGCCCTCGGATTTGCTCTGTAGACCAGTCTGGCCTCAAACTCACAGAGATGGGCCTGGATCTGCCCGCCAAATGCTGGAATTAAAGGCGCACACCACCACCTTAACTTTTAATTCCTCAGTCTTTTCGTATTTTAAATGATGGTGACTGGCACAGAGTTCTATTACAGCTGTGAGGGATAAGTGGAGTAGTCCCACTGCCAGGCACCTAGCTCTACTCAGTCACTTGCCCACAGTAGACACCATTCTCTGTACCCTGCCTGTCATGTCTCCATTGGATCAAATGCCGTGGGGCCCTGGGTGGCCAACTGTGGCGTTGTGGCTCTTTGCTGTATGTGTGGATGAAGGTGGCATCTGCTCCTATCTGAAGCATATATAAGTCTTTCTAACTCCCACTGGAGTTGTGTCCTGATAGAACCCCCATAAACTGAAAATATTGTTAGGTCAGAACTCTCAACTAAGCCCAGTTTGGTGGTGGTTCTATAGTTCCAGCTTCTCAGAAGCCCTCCTAATTCTGGAGGATTGCTTGAGCCCAAAAAAATCTAGACCATCTGAGAATCATAGTGAGATTCCCATCTCAAATGTATAAGTTAATTATATGTTAGTCTATTAATATTTATTATATATCTATTGAGTCTCAGACTATGTGGGATGCATGAACCCCAGAGCCTACAAGAGGAAGAAGCATTGAGTTCACCATAGCATTGGTTTATGGATGAGTTCGGACTCTAAACCACTGAAAGAAAGGTTTTTGTCTAGTTCAACAATCACCCTGCTGTGCTTGGTGTGGTACCTTGCTCTCTGAAGGTGCTTAGCACTTCTGAGATTGAAGAGATCCCTCTGGCACCTTACCAAATAGATGTGGACAAATCCTAACACAGATTTTTGGCTCCTTTCCCAAGACCTGGCATTTATATACTAGCTGCCTAGTGATAACAATGAGGGGATGTGTAAGGAACTTGAAATTATGCCATCAAGAACTGGGGACTGCTTAGCAAAAAAAACACAAAGGCTTAGGGTGATTGGAAAGGGTTCTTAAATCCCCCTCTCCAAACTATCGTCGTGGCTCACCATTTCGCACCTGGCACATAATGCATGTAGCACTGTGTCCAAGTTGCACACACTCTCCCATGGAACTCCCATGAGGTGGATTATCATCCCTCTTCCATAAGGGAGGAAATAAGAGCTTAGGTAAAATGTCCTACCCTTGATTTTAAGCAGATCTGTCTGACTCCATGGCCCACAGTTATTGAGCAGTTTGAACCCTACACAGGGCTTCCTGCCTTGAGATTTGTTGTGTGGTTTTTGTAGATAAAATTACCACCCATGGATGGAACTTCCTGGGAGTTAAGTTTTCTGTTTTCCATGAGAGAGATCTTAGGACGGCAGTCTACAGTAGGAACAAACTGCCTCTCTTGGCCCTGCTCTCCCTGGAGCGCTCAGGTCTGCTCAAGGGCCTGTTTACATCAGCTGGGCATCTCGGACCTCTCTAGCTCCAAGAGGACCGGTTTATATGAAAGATAAGCTCTGGTGCCATGGCCTGGGAGAAGCTTTTTCTGAATGGTACAAGGAGGGTCATCCTCAGCCAGGCATGAGCAGTAGGCTCCAGACTTCCTTGCAGAAGCCCATTCAGGACCTTTGATTCCCTTTCTTCTTTGAGGACTGGTCCAGGTCCTCTCCACAGGAGCTAAGCATCACTGTGTACCTGCTCTCCTTTGACGTGAATTATACAACCACCTGGCCAGGTCTAGAATGGGCATGGAAGCTGGTCCTGGGATGGCTCTGGGAGCAGGGCACACCTATTCCGTGTTGCAGTTCCTAATCAGCTAGTCCTGGGATTTGTGGGGCTTCAGACTCTGCATAACTGAGTTGGTTGTCCTTTGGCCTTTGCTCGGCCTCATTGACTTTCTGTGGGTACATCATTGGTTTAGGGGTAGAGAAGGGTATGGTGTGATTCCAGAGTGCCTTCCCAACAACATGGGTTGGATCATTCTGTAAACCTCAGAGGCTGCAGGAGGAGCATATCTGGCAGTGATGGGAAATGACCCTGGTAGGTGCAGATGAGTCTATCTCTTCAATGCCAGGATAGCAGAGTGGGGAAATCCCTATAGGTCCTGCTGCCTGGCTGCCTACCCAGTGTGTTCATTCTCTACTCAGTGGCCTGGCTAGGTTGGCCAGACTCTCCCTGAGCAGGACCAACTCTTGAGTGTACTAGTGAATAAGCAAGCCTGTCCTCCTGCAGCAGCAGTTCTCAGCCAGCGGGTCTGTGGGTTGAGACCCGTTTGGGAGTATCAGATGACCCTTTTACAGGGGTAGCATATCAGATATCCTATACATCAAATATTTATATTATGATTCATAACAGTAGCAAAATTACAGTTATGAAGTAGCAATGAAAATAATTTTTAAATTTTCTTTTTTTATAATTTTTATTTTTTATATTAATCACAGGTTATTTACTTTGTATCCCAGCCGTAGCCCCTTCCCTCATTCCCTTTCAATCCCACCCTCCCTCCCTTTCTTATCTCCTCCCTGCCATTTTCCAAGTCCACTGATAGGGGAGGTCCTCCTCCTCTTCCATCTGACCCTAATTTATCAGATATTTTCAAGACTGGCTACAGTGTCCTCCTCTGTGGCCTACCAAGGCTGCTCCTCCCTGGGGGAGGGCGTGTGTGTCAAAGGGCCAGTCAGAGTTCATGTCAGAAACAGCCCCTGTTCCCCTTACTAGGGAAGAAAATAATTTTATGGTTAGGTGCCACTACAACATGCAGAACTGTATTTAAAGGATCACAGCATTAGGAAAGTTGAGACTCTTTTGATGCTGCCTCATTGCTCAGGGCTGTGTACTTGTGAGGACAGTCCCTGTTATTCAGTGAGTTTTCATGAGCTTGAATGTGCCTGCCTTGTATGTTCCATGTGCTGGGGCTGTATGACAGGTAAGTTTTACTTGTTGGTCCTAAGAGTCTAGGGTTGGTGTGGGTAGGCACTAGTAATCATAGAGTGTGGTAGGAATCAAAGAGAATGCAAATGATTTACCTAAGTCACCCCAATTTTGGGGACACCCTCAGAATGCTTAATCTTGTCTTTTTGCTGCCCAGACACATTCTGCCTCTTTTCTGACCCACAGTATTTTTATCGCAAGATTTGAAGAATCTTTCTGAAGGGTAAAGCTAGAGCTTTTAGTTAGCATCTTCTTTAGAATGTCCGTAGCCAAAGGGAGAGTAGGGATGGATATGTAGGAGCCATGTGGTGCCAGGAACAAAGGGGCATTAGAGGTTGGAGGGGAATCTGGAGGATGCCAGAATGCAATAGTTGTCTCTCAGAGAGGGGCCTGACTGTGGAGGCCAGGCTGCTCTGGCCACTCACAGGGTCTCTTCTGGCCACTCTTAGGGTCTCTTCTGGTCTCTCATGCTAGTGATAGGTTTGATCACTGGGTGTACTATGTGAGGGCTGGTTACCTGAATTACATTCCTGATTTCCCCTATTCCTGTAGAGGTTTTGTTGTTGTTGTTTGCTTTAAAGCTAGAATGCATTCTTTTATTATTATTATTTTTTAATTTATTCACTTTGTATCTCAGTTGTAGCCCCTTTTTCATCTCCTCCCAGTCCCACCCTCTCTCCCTCTTCCTCTCCTATCCTTCTCTCCTAGTCCACTGATAGAGGAGGTCCTCCTCCCCTACTGTCTGACCGTGGCCTATCAGGTCCCATCAAGACTACCTGGATCGTCTTCCTCTCTAGGCTGGCTAGGTTGCTCCGCCAGGGAGACATGATCAGGCAGCCAAGTTGTCTAGGGGCTACATCTAGAAAGGTCTTTTACCCTCGTGTCCTGTTTCTTGTCTGCATCCCTCTTTTTCCTTCTGCTGAGTCATTCCTGAACTAACAAGCCCTTCTAGCTGCCTTAGCATCTTTTGTCTGCCAACCTGGATATCTACAGATCTTGAGATTTAGCATCCTTGACACGTCATACTTCTATGTACTATTTTTTTTCCTGGCTCTACTGCCACCTGCCCTTTCAGAGCATCCTGTTTGTGCCTGGGAACTTTAACATCAGACCCTCTATCAGACACACTGCTCAGTCTGCCGTCCTTTCAGAGACTATTGTCTAGTGTAAGAGGTGACCTCACAGATGGCCTCAACCCTCAAGGACATGTCTGATGGTTGGAATTTCATGGATGGTGGCAAGACGACAGGAGGATGACACTTGGGAGCAATAAAAGGAAACAAACATTTATGGAGCATTGTGCAGGCACAGGCACATTCTGTTTTCTCTGACACTGAGAGGTGCCATTACTATGTCTGTCAAGTACATCAGTTCAAGTACTAAAGCTTGCTCAGGGCCACGGAGCCAGTGAAAGGGTGGGACCCGAATATGGATTTTGGTCTGCTTGGCTCCCCTGGGTCTGTGAGAACTTTTCAGCCCCATGGTTAAAGGAGACGTTGGAGAGCTGTCAGGCAGGGCTTAGTGAGCCAGATGGTTAGGCCATGGGGCTGGGAAGGAGAGGCTCTGCACCTCTAATATGTGTAACTCAGTGGATGCCAGGATTCAGGATTCAGAGTATCCAGAAGTGAGGTAAACCCAGAATTGTCTCCTGGAGTACATTAAACACACTGTTTCCTGAGTTCTCAGTGGGAGGAGATTGTGTGCCCTCTAAGCCAGACCCTACCCTAAGACAGCCATGGATGTGAGGAAGACCAGAAAACAGGTTAAATATTTGTGTATGTCAGCTTTTTTATCAGCCTTTTGTGATAGTTAGCTTGCTATCACTGTAACAAAATACATGAGATAATTACCTAAAATGAAAATAAGGTTTGATTTGACTCATAGTTTCAGAGGTTTCAGTCCATGTCCTCTTGGCTCTGTCACTTTGGGCCTGTCAAAACATAGTGCCTTGTGGCAGAAGTACTTGGCAGAGGAAGCCTTTTCAAGGCAGCCAGGAAACAGAAACAAGAAGGGTCCAGGGGCTGAGTATTTTGTTTCCTCCAGTTAGGCTTTCCCTCTTAAACCCCAGGAGTGCCACAGGCTGGTGACCAAGCTTGTAAACAGGGGTCATTGGGATTTATTTCAGATCTAAACTACCACATCCTTCTCGGTACCATGAGTCAGGCCTTTAAACACCTCCCAGGCTCTGATGCTAATCTTCCCACCTCTGCCCTTGCCTCCTTGAGTTCATCAAGGGCCTTTGCTATGGCTTGTCCACCTCTTTCATCTTGCCTCTTCTGTGGTCCTTATAAATCTTAGTGGATTGCTGGAAATCAAGACTCACTATTCCCCCAGAGTGTGTGTGTGTGTGTGTGTGTGTGTGTCCCGGAGTATGTGTGTGTGTGTGTGTTTGTGTGCCTGTGGAGGCCAGAAGAGGGGAGGGCATTGGATCCCTGGAGCTGGAATTACAGAGCTTGTGATCTGCCTGAAGTGGATGTTGAGAATCCAGCTTGGGTCTTCAGAAAGAGGAAGATTGCACTCTAACCACTGAGCTATCTCTCCAGCCTTTGGCTTTTGTCTTATAGGCATTGGAGAGTCCTGAAATGAAATGTTTTTTGAGCAAGTGCATGAAATATCACTTAATCAGGAAGATGGGTCAGAGAAAGGAGAATGCCTCTTTCTTGGCCCAGCCTAGTTGCAAAGCCACTAACTCCTTAGCCCCAAGTACTGTTGGTGTCAAGTAACCTGTTCCTGGAAGCCATCCTTCCATTCAGAATCATAAAGGTGTTTCCTGAGTCTTTGTCCTCACAGTGGAGGTAACGGGAGCTGGCCTTTGTCTCCTGTTGGGATGAGCAGCACTGCACTTTTGGGCACTACTGGTGAAAATTGGAGTTCAGAGTCTTTCTGGAAAGCAGTTTGGCAAAAGGACCAAGAACCCTAAAAATATCCCTGCTCTTTGACCTAGAAATTCCCCGGGGAGGATTTTATCACAAGGAACCAAGTCGAAATGTGCCCAAAGCTTTATGTGTGGAGACTTTCATCTCAGTTTAAGAAATTGGAAACATGCTGGGGTAGAGCTGAGTGGTTGGGTATATGTGTATCCTTGGTTATATCCCCAGCCCTGGTTTTAGAAAATGAGTTAACTAATCTGTAACTCAGGCACCTCTCAGATCCAGTCCCTCCATCCCCATCTCCACACAAGCTGCCTGCTACAGAGACCTCAGTGCACTCCTTGTCTATCACAGCAGCTCAGAACCCCTACACTGTATCCTTACATGGGGTCCAACTGAGCCATCAGAACGTGTCCTCTGCTTTGCCTCCATCTCTTGGGGGCCAGTGTCTAAGCAGCTTGCTGGCCCAGCAGTCCTCCCTGCCCTGCCCTGGAGACTGCACATCACTCTTCTCTACACTTGTAACTTTATCTCTCACTGTCTTTTCACACATCAGTCTTCCTGACTAGCTCTGCCCTTGGAAGTGTTTTACTCTGACCTTTTTCCCCAGACTGGGACCTACTGTATAGTCAGTACAGGTGAATGAAGGAAATGAGTGAGTGAACGAATGAATCGAGGATATGGTAAGACTTTGAAGAATTGCATTCGGTACAATACCCAGCACATAACATAGCAAGCACCAAGTAATTGCTTACTGGATGAGTCTATGTGAAATAAAAACAGCAGGATTTTTTATTTTATTTATAATAGATATCATTTACTTCCTGAGCCCAGGCAGAACCAACCAGGCATCTGAATTTGTATTGAGCTGCCATAGGTGAATCTGTCTAGCAGCAAGGGGTTGAAACTCAATGAAGCCAGAGGCTGGCATCAGAGTGAGGCTCTTATAATGCTACAAGTTTCAGTTGTGCACACCATATGATCTCAGCAGTATAAATGTGAATTGAAAAGAGAAAGAAAACACCTCAGTGTGTTCTTGCTAGTTATTTTTAGGTGATAGGATATGGGTGACTTAGATTTTTCTTTTTATGTTTCTATTATATAATTTCTCAGTGTGTGGCATATGTCATCTTTTAAACATTGAAAAAATGAGGAGGTGTTTGGGTGAGGGGTTCCTGATTGTACTTGGCATTGCAGGTTGTAGGATGTGTTTCCATTCTGCAGCTTCTGCCAGCTCCAGGGCTGATCCCGGGCATATATAACCTGATCCTCTTATGAACCAAGTAACTGCCTTGCCGTCTGGGAAGTATAGAGATAGTTCCTAGGTCCAGAACAGATTGCCTGTGGCTTGAGGTTTCAAAAGGAAGAAAGGGGCTGGGTAATATGACAGACTGTGGAGTGATGGGCTTTTGTTTTAAATTTGCCAGCGATGGGGAGAGCCGGCTCACTGGTTAAGAGCACGTGTACGTATGTGCAGGATCCAGGTTTGATTCCCAGCATCACATGGTGGCTCACAACCATCTGTGATGTTCGATGTTCACAGGCACCAGGCACACACATGGTGCATAGACACACATGCAGGCTAGACACTCATACACATTAAACAAACAAACAACTAAAGAATTCACCAGTGAAAAAGCCTTCAGTGAGGCTGGCCTGGAGTACATTGGGGGTAGAACTTAGGACTAGATGGGGGCCTGGACAGCAGAGATTTGTGACACTGGGGTTTAGGTAGTTGACTGGCTTTAGCAAGCAGTTTGAAGGTAGAAGGTCAGCCAAGTAGGACACCATTATTCAAAAGGTGAGACAGCTAAGAGACAGATCGCCTAGACTGACTGGAGAAAATAACCAGCTGGAGGGAGCCTCCTGTCCAAGGGGCTCTCTTCTCTGCTTTGGAGCAAGGTGGGCAGGTAAAGCTGTCTGCCCGAGGGGTGTGCTGGCTTGCCATCTAATGCCACCCTCCTCCCAAACCCTCCTGTATTTTCCCCTAATGTGTTCTCTTTTTAAATTTCTGTCTGTCTCTTTTCTTGCCCCTTCCAGCTTTCTGTGTTCTTGCCTCTGGAGGGGCAAGGTGGAGCCTTGTACATCTTTGAGGCCCATAGTTCCACTGACTAACTATGGAGTGCTTTGCTTGTATCCACTTTCCCAGCTGGAAATGTCAAGGCCCAGTGTAGCACAGAGGGCTCTGCTCTGGCTTTGTGACTGTTTCTTGCTTTATGCTTCCCTGGGTCACCAAGGCGACGAAATGCTCACTTGCAAGCAAATAGCATCCTACTGGTCAGGGCTGCCAGCCTTAGCAGTTCTTGACCTCCAGCCGAGCCGAAACCAAGATGACGCCTTTCCACCAGCCCTGAGCTGTGCCCACAGAGTGCTCTGTCCTTTCGGTGGCTATACTGAAAACAGATAGCTCCTGATGCCTAGTGCAGTCAGCACTACTTTCCCCCTTTCTGTCTCACTCCAGAACCTGTCTGGCATCTATGGCAGGGAGGAAGTTTGGGACAGGTGGTCTTCTAGTGCACAGATACTAGCTGCCTGCAGCCTGTCTGCAGAGGCGCCTGCTTTTTAGGGCCTTGCTCTCTCCTGGGGGCCTCATTTTCTCCTGGTTTTGATAGAGAGGCTGCCTGTCTTCTAAGTCACCCTCTCAGGGGAGGGGTGCAAACAGGCTGCTCTGGCCAATGTGGGACTAGTGGAGCACTCCTGAGAGAATGAGGCCTGACCTGTCTGCCCTGCCTCTGCATAGCTCTACCCCATCCCAAAACTGACTCAGCTCTCCTTGACATAGATCCTAAGCCCTTGTCAGACTAGTCTCTGAAAGGACAGGTGATGTGGGCCATGACCAGCAGCCCCAGGCCAGGCAGGCCCTACAGCCTGCTACACCATGAAACCTTAATAGGCAGGAGCAGCTGAGACTCCTCCGGCCACCTTAGAAGGTGTCAGCCTGCCTTCTACTGAGAAACTTTTCCACCAGGGTGCAGGAGTCCTCTGCCTTTGGCAGGTCCTTTCTGTTGTTCCCTTTCCTACTCTCATTGTCACCTTTTCCCAGGAGAACTGAGCTCTCACCTCCCCTGTGTGATCCACTCTCTGGTTCATTTTCTTAACTCCTTGAACACTCACACATGCCAGGTGCTCCTGCAGTGGGAAGACCCAGTCCTGCCCAAACCCCATTTTTTTGTTTTGATTTTGGTTTGTTGTTAGCTTTTGAGACAGAGTCTTGCTATGTCACCCAGGCTGACTTGCAATTGCAGGGCTCAAACAACCCTCCTGCCTCAGCCTCAGGGATGTATCACTGTACCCACCCTCCTCATAGTTGATCCAAGATGCTCAGTAAATTTTTCCTTAGAAAATGGAAGGTGACCAAAATCCCAGCTGGGCTGTCTCAGCCTTGTCGCTACGCTCTCTATTGCCCCACGAGTTTTCAGGTTCTCTACCAAACTACATTTAGATGAATGGTAGAGGCACATACACACCGAGATGTACTGTTCTTTTAAAAGCCCACCTGTGCACAGCATGCTTCCTAGCAAAGTCAGGGCCTGCCCCCCAGCTGGGAAGTTTGGTGTGTGTTCATCCAGATCTTCTTCCTCACAAATACCAAACCTAAGCTCATGTAGAGTTGCCAGTTTTCTTGGGAAGCACACACGCCTGACAGAACCACTAACTGACTCCTGGCAGTTACTCCTGCTCTGACTTTTACCAAGTAGAGGTGGTGTCAGACTCAGTTCTCCTCCACTTCCCTACCATATTATCCCATGTCAGTGCCTTAATAACACAGTTGGCAAAGATATGGCCACCCCCCAACTCCTTTCCTCCAGTTAAGGATGACTCAAATGTAGGAATCAGGACAGCTCACCCGACACTGTGAGCTTCTGGGTTTTATGTCTTTCTCTCTCTGGCCTTCCCTCGCACCTATTCTGCTCCTGCCCCATCTCTGTCCTCAAGACACTACTGCTCAGGCACATCCATCCTTTTGGATTTGGATCCTGTCAGTTCATTATGGCATATACTGGTCCAAAGTTTCAGTTGACAGACATGTCGGCATTTCCATCATTAGAAAGTTAACCTGTAAGCTAGATACAGTAACTCATACCTGTCATCCCAGCACCCAGGAGGCTAAGGCAAGAGGATCAAAAATTCTGGGCCCACCTATACTACATAGAGTGTCCCTGCTCAGCCTGGGCTACACAGTGAGGCTGTCGCAAAACAGAACAGCCAACAGCTTACCATGCTATCTGAATGAAGTTTGAGAGATCCGTTTTTGAGCTCTGGGAGAGAAGTAATAAGAGCTTTGTCTTGACAGAGTTGGGAGTTTCCCTTAGTCCCCCATGGTGGCATAGCCAGTTAGAACTGGAGCTAATCAGGAGGGGAACAGGGATTAAAAACAAACAAACAAACAAACAAGCAAGCAAGCCAAAAACCAGGGCAATCCAGGGAGTGCCATAGCTAGAGTTCAGTTTGGAAATGACCCCATCATCATACCAGAGGCATGTGTTTGGATATTTATGTAGTCCTCATTTAGGCATGAAGAACAGTGTAAGTAGGAGGCCCGTGGGATGGGGGCAGGGCACCCCCATTAGACCTTACAAGGTCCAGATCAACCCATCAGATGCCCAGCAGGTCCTGCTGGCTGCACTGGCTATCCCACCTTGGCTTCTCCCATACGTGCCACTTGAAATACTTCTTTCAAAGCCAAGGTCACGAGGTCCAGTCTCCTCCAGGAAGTCCTCCCAGACATGCCCCATTTTCCTTTTGAGTCTTCTTTATGCCACCCACTGCTTGTCTGATGGGCTAGTCATCCATCCATCCATGCATCCATCCGTCATCTACCCACCTAAGGAATACTAAAAACTTATTCTGTGCTAAGGACCTAGATAACTATGAAGGAGACAGGCCCTGCCCTAGAGAGGCTCCTTCCAGTCAGTAGTCCAGTAAGGGAGGTGGGCTCCTGGTGGTGAGTTAACAATGGCTGAGTTAGAAGAGCTGAGGTAGGAGTAGGGAGTTCACTTCGCCAGGTAGGAAGGGAGGACCTCTCCGAGACGGTCCATAAGCTTTGGATATTCTTGAGGTAATTAAAATGTAAACTTCACTTTCTCAGGCCCTTAAGAGCCTGACAGGGTCTTCAACCCAGAGGAATCAGCTGTTTAAGTGAATCTGGGCCATGACCCTTTTGTCTGGGCCTGCACACCCTGGCAGCCAGTAATCATCCACTTCCCCTGCCTTTAGGCCTCCTGGTTCCACCCCCAGCTGTCATTTGAGCACAGAGAATTGGGTTACCTGGGGGGTGCAGTGTGGTGGCAGGGTCCTAAGTACTAGAGTGTGGCCCTGGAGCTCAAGGCTAACCCCATCAGCACCAGGAAGAGGACAGCTGCAGAGCAGGTGGTGCCCACAGGCTCCTGCTGCTCCTGGGACTGGTCTTTCACATAGGTTCTTTGATCAGACACTTACCCTCTCTGTTACCATCATTTCCCCTAAGGGAAACTGAGGCCCAGAGCTTGCTCTTCTAGCAGCAACAGAGGCCAAAGTGGAGCGCTGTGCTGTGTTTAAGGAGGGTGACATGAGGAGTCTGAAGTGCAGGCACGAGGACGAGCTT
This sequence comes from Psammomys obesus, assembly GCF_907164565.1. NCBI lineage: Eukaryota > Metazoa > Chordata > Mammalia > Rodentia > Muridae > Psammomys > Psammomys obesus. The sequence goes on from NW_026596125.1 coordinate 2,051,204, forward strand.
ATTCCCACCCAGGCCCTGCCTGCCAGAGTCTTCATCACACAGGGTCTGGTTTTGAGGCCTCAGGGATGAGCAGCCCTGGGCTCCAGCCACTGCTTTGGCAGATGTGGAGGAGGTGGGTCAGGGTGTGTGCTTTCTGCAGGCTGGCTGCATGCCTCCACTCGTGTACCTACCTATTTGGTTACTTGTTTCAATCTTAATTTACATATTTATTTGTTGTATGTTTGTATATTTTTTAAATGTGCCAGAGCACACATTCCAAGGATTTCCTAAATTATGCAGATATTTTCATGAGTGTGAACATACTGTATCACAAAACCAGAAAACACTGTGCGTCATTTGTGTGATTCAGTCTTGGCTGAGACAAGGAGATGAGCTTGTCTGATCTGAGACTTTTTCTCATCTAGGCAACCACTGTGCCTGGGCCCACCAGAAGGCCTGTGCGTGTTCATGAAAGACTGTGAAGATGAATGATTTCCACATGGACTAGGGAGACTCTCCTTAGTGTTGCAGTTTTGTTGTTTTGGCACAGAACCTCTTCTCCCCACCCCCCTTTTCTGAGTGTGTGTGTCTGTGTGTGTGTGTTCATTACAGCATAGATGACTTGGACAGGGGCTGTGTTTTGGAGGGCCAAGAGTCCTCACGGGCTTTCCAGTGAGTGGATTGGTTCTGAGGGGAAAGCTTGAAGCAGTTCTATGAACCATAGTGCAGAGGGGCTCAGCTAAGGATCCCGAGCAGCTCTGTCCCAGACGACATGATGCAGGAAGAGCCTGCCAGGCAATCTGCTGCTCTCTGAGAGCATCTCAACTAAGATGTCCCAGTTTACACAGAGCTGAGTTAAATGATGCCCAGGCGAAGGCCTTCCTGCTCTACGAGTGGCTCCCACTGAGAAGCCCAGGGTGCCTATCCCAGTGGGAGCTGAGGCTCCTGTGTCCTCTGGAGCCTGTAGTCTTCACGGATCAGGAGGAATGGTGAATGCACTCCACCTCCTTGCCCAAACTCGCTTCACTTTGCCTGCCTCATAGAATAGGTTCTTTAAAAGCTTTTACCTCCTTTGTGTGTGTTTAGGGGGTAAGAGGTGGGGGGAGATAAGAGTTTGCTATTTTTGAAAAGGAAGGAAACAAAAACCCAGTCCCAGACTTTTACTTACACCAGGCCTCACCTGCCTACCCTGTCAACCCCTTCTGTAGGGAAAGGAGATGAAGGTCTGAGCAGGAGGGACATGGAGACCATCTTCTGGTTCATTTTGGAGGCCTTGCTTAGTGGTCTGGCTAGAGGCCTGGGCTGTGCTTTCTGGGAGTACTGGGGCCCTGGCTGTGCCTTTATTCCATGCAGGTGTCAGGCCCTCCTAGGGCCATATACCACTGTTGGCTCCCTGTTTCCCAAGACTGCTTCTTTAGGTATTGCCAAAATAAATGTCTTAGGATACCTGGGCAGCCTCCCAGGCATTTCCACAACCAGCTGGGCACAGCCAGCACCTCTGGCCTTTCCACCTCCTGAGGAGCTGCTACCACTCATCTGAAGGTGGAGGACATGGTGCTGCCAGCGTTGGGGCTGTTGTCTCATCCAGAAATCTGGATCCTTTTATCTTCCTGTGAAAGGAGTAGGAGGCTCTGCTCACTGAGGCTCTGGATTTTGTTTCTGATTGGTTTGTTGCTGTTGCTGTTGTTTTGACATACAGTCTTGCTGTCTAGTCCAGACTGACCTTATATTCAAGATCCCCTGCACTAGATTCCCAAGTGCTTGTGTTATAGGACCGTGCCACCACACTGTCTTATCACTCCCAATTTGTAGATGTGGAGGTTTGGCTGCCTAGAGTCACATCTGTGAAGGTAGCATCAAGAGGTCCACTCAGGTCCTCTGATTTCGAAGGTGACTTCTGATGTTTTCACACCGTCCCACCCCAGCTAGTGACTCAGTGAGCCAGCTCCTGGAGTCTATGACTGTTGCCTCCCCCCCCCCAGTTAGGTGTTCTTGCCAGACCAGACACCCAGGCTAGCAGCTATTGGACCGGATGAGTCCTGGAAGGGCTAGGGTAAGAAGGATGGGCTTCATTTGTGCACAGTTCCAGTTGGGAGCCCCTGTGGACTGCCCACCCAGTTCTGGCAGTTGCCTGCCTGTGAGTCACACATACACTAATGAGTCAGGTTTTTCTCTTCTTCGTTCTGGAGCAGCTGGGGAGGAGTGGGGTTTTCTTAGTTAACAGATCCCTCTCTCTCATCCCCCTGTTTCAGAGATGATTGTTTTCTGTGCACACAGCCACAACTTGGCCCTGGAGGAAGACTCCTTTGTGTTCCCACAGGAAAAGGAATCTGAGCTCTAGCCACACTGGTCAGAATGCAGGCCTCAGGCTGAGTGGAGTCAGGAAGAGGAAGAGGTAAAAGGCCTGCCAACTGTAGTAGTAAGGAGCTCAGGAGCCAAGGGAGTCAGTCCAGGGCTGTCTGCCTGTAGAGCCACACACCTGGGCTGGGCTTGTCTGTTCCATCTGCACAGAGGTGACTGCCCTCTGGACATGCATCAAGGTTCCCCCAAGTACAGGGTCTCCTCAGACCTATCCCTTACTGCTCATAGCCAGCCTGGCTGTCCAGATGGTCAGCCTCAAGCAGGCATAGGGTTCTCCCAGAACACCCCTTGCCAGGCCCTCACAGAGGCCTGATTAAACACAGAGAAAGCAGCCAGCTTGGCTGGGTAGCAAGTTCCTGATGAGTGCTTCTTGGCATGGCTGTCTATTGGAACCATCTGGAGGGCTTCTAAATCCCTGTGGTGCTGGGATCGAGGAGCAGACTACAGAGCAATTAAGTCAGAACTGTCCCTCCAAAGGGGGCCAGTGCTCATTTCTGGTGGACCATGCTGTTTGGTCCTCAAGAGTCTGTCCTCCAGTAGTTAACAGCCAGGTATTTGCTAAGACAGCACAGCTTAGGGGAATGTCCCAGAGTGTAACCCAGAGCTAGTGTTGGGGCTTCAGGCCTGTCAGAAAAAAGGCTTCAGTCCTGGACCATTATGGACGGGGGCTAGAAGTCTAGACCCCTTAGTGCTAAGGATGGAAAGCAGGGGGACGGGGTCTGCCAGGGCTGGTGAGTCACAGACTGTAGAGGAGGAAGGGGAAGGATGAGTCAGGCACAGCTGCCTGCAAGGCCCAAACTTGGCTTTGGAGCATGAATGTGCTTATTGAGTTCTCTGTCAATCTGCAAACTAAATGTTGTGTGTCCCAAGCTGTGCAGCATGAGGAAATGGGTGATGATCCTTCAAATGATGGGGTTCCAGATCTCAGAAATGCTGAGCATCGGTGCACATTTCTTTGAGCAACTCACAGAGACTTCTAGGTAGATAAAAGAGTGGCACTCACACGTGGCAAATGTGCATGGAGGATCCTGCAGGAGTCACGGTGGAAAGACTTGGACTTCTCATTCCAAGTTCATTCCACTAAGAGTGCCGGCCACAAAGACCACAGCACAGAGCTCCGTACTGGCTTCTGGACAAACTGCAGATTAAATTTGCCGACGGCTTGAGAGAAATTGGAGCCACAGCAGGGAAAACAGAAGTTTTTTTGTTTTTTTTTTTTTTTTTTTTTTAATATGTGATCATGTGTTGTAGGGCGTGCTTGTTTATGGAAAGTTTAGTACAGTTCAGGCCTTGAACTCATTGTGTAGAGATCCAAACTCCTGACCTTCCTGCCCCTACTTCTCAATTGTTGTGATTACAGATGTGTGCCACATGCCCAGATGTGCCCAGCAGTTTTCAGCATAGTGGGTGTGGTGTTGGCTAATGAACACAGGACCCCGTCATACGTGGTGCTAGGCCTCACCTGGGCTGTCCAGTCCCCACAACTAACCTAAGTAAGCCAATGTCTGAGTGTTGTTCCTGGGCTTTTCTTGCTGGGAGGTTTTTAACCAGCCACCAGGCTCTGTCCTGATTATTGTTCTTCTCGGGCACTTCATTTCTTCTGGTTAGTCTGGGTAAGTTGTATGCATCTGTGCCTTTATCTGATTGACTATCTTGAGTGTTGAGGATGGGAGGAGCAGTAGCAGGAAGTAGGGATTGTCAATAATTGTGGAAAATAGTGAAATGCAAGGAGCCCCACTAAAGAGATGGACTTTTCCTGTGTTAATAAACTAGAGAACGGAGTAGGGAAAAGGTAGCTTCAAATAAAGGTGTTAATGACAGGAACTGAGAGATGGGTCAGAAGTTCGGAATATTTATGCTCTTCTAGAGGACCCAAGTTTGGTTCTTTGTACCCACTCCAGGTGACTCACCACCTACTAGTAACTCCAGCTCCAGGGAACCTCCACAGGCCAGGCACACACACACATAAATAAAAATAAATCTTAAAAACAATGGCAGAAACAAACACGGTAACAGTAATCAGTGCTTCTAATGGCGCAAATGTGTGCTGTGTTTGTTTGTATATTCATACGTTAAGGAAGCTAGAGCCAAAGCTGGCTGCAGTGGTGCACACCTGAAATCTGCCACATCTGAGTACCACTCTTTTATCTACCTGTGAGCTGCTCAGAGTATGCCCACTGATGCTCAGTACTTCTGAGATCTGGAGCTCCACCGTTTGAAGGCCAACCTGGTCTGCAGAGCAAGTGCAGATCAGCCAAAGCCACACAGAGAAATCCTGTCTTGAAAAAAAAGAAAGAAAACAAACAAACAAACGCCTGCAGCACAGCTTGGGACACATACCGTTTAGTTTGCAGATTGACAGAACTCGCTGAGCTCCTGTGAGTCGTCTTCTACAAGGAGTCTGCTTTTTGCCTTCTGTATGGTGCCCAATTAATAAAATGAGACACTTAACACTTTGTTTTGAAATAGGCTTGTAGTAGATAACTTTGTCCAGTTGTAGCTGATATAAGTTGTGAGCCTTGTGCAGTAGTGGATGCTGTGGCTGTCTCAGTGCTCAGGCAAGGCTTGGTCCCAGTGTAACGGTAATCCCAACACTCAGGGATGCAGAGGCAGGCAGATCTCTGTGAGCCTGGTTACAAAGCAAGTCCAGATCAGCCAGAGCTAAGCTACACAGAGAAACTCTGTCTTGAAAAAAAAGACAAAAAAACAAACAAACAAACAAACACCAAGTGCCTGTGGGTCTGTGTTCCGAGTGTAAGAATACCTCTGTGGGGATTTAACTTTGTATATGCACATGCGTATATCCAGCTCCATGCAGTCTTCCCACTTTTCTCAGGAGGTGAGAAGATGACCATCTAGAGCCTTGCCAAGGCCACCGAGGTGGTAAGTCATGGATCTCATGTTCAAGGGTCTTGGCCAAACCCTGTGAGGATGCTTCCCCCACCCCAGTGGTTTGACTTTTGACTTCACAGTGGAACAAAAACATATTCTACAACTGTTCTGCTATTTGCCTTCTGTGTGGTACTCAACAAATTACGTAGGATACTCAACACTTTGTTGTGAAATAGGCTTGTAGTAGATAACTTTGTCCAGTTGTAGGCTGGAACGAGGGTGCTGTGGTATGGGTGTGCTGTGTCTGACAGCTCAGGCAAGCCTTGGTCCCAGTGTAGCAGCCTTGAGAGGTGGTGGCCCCTTTAGGGGCATGTCCAATGAAAGGCTTGATGGTTTCCTTAACGTTTAGAATTTCAGAACTGTGGGCCAAAATCGGCCTCTTTTCTTCCTAAATTACCCACTCTCTGTGCTTCTGTTATAGCAACAGAAAATGAACCAAGGCAGTAGGCCATGTTAAGCCGTGCTGTTTGGTAAGTCAGGAGTATTAAATGCATTTTATTTTCTGCTGTGTTCAATGTACAGGGAGCGTATCAATTCTTTGCTCTGTGTATCTGTCTTCTCTGGCCAGTGAGGAGTAACTAGAATTAGTGTTTGCTGTCTGCCTTCAGATCCATCCAGCAATGGAAGTTGGCCTCCTTGTGGTGTAGCAGTTGCTCAAAGCAGGGTTGCTGTATGAGCTGAGAAGCTGGTCTCCACTACTGAGCCCTAAACCGGGTGTGCTTAGTTGGAGTCTAGCTCGTTGCTGAGTCTGTGTTTCTTCAAGCCTGCAAAGGACCTGGGCACCCAGTCCTAAGGGTAGGCTGGGACCCAGGATTAAGAAGACTGGGCTGGACCTCTAGCTCCTGTCGTCTTGTTCATATTCTGTTTCCATGCCACCTTTTCCACCATAATAACTGTTCAGCTCCAGAGATTTTCATATTCCAGTTAGAACTTAGCTTGCTCTGTTGGTGGAATAGTTTAACAGAAGGAAGTTATGCCACACACACCTGGGAAACAGTTTTGGGGTCCAGGGCAAGTCACCTTACCTCTTAACCTCAGTTCCCTCATCAGTAAAATGAAGTGCTAAGGCTAGGTGAAATTAAGGTGTCATTCTCAGCTTCAAGATTACCCCTTACCTTCAATGCTATGTGCTAATGGAATGTCATGCCTGACACCAAGGAATATAGAGTCCACAATGGCTCTTCAGGCCTGGTTGATACTGGGTTTTCCCCCTTTATCAGCTGAGGCATCTGGGCTCCCTATGTGGAAAGCAGTGGCAGAGAGCTCTCCTCTTTTCTCCCTCCCTCCCTACAGTCCCAAGGTAGCAAAGGGAGCTGGCCAGATACAGGAGACCTTTCTAGCAACCCCCAAGGAGCTCCTGATTTATTTATTAGCTGCCATCTCCCTCTTCTACCCTAGCAAAAACGCTGACCCTGTGCCATGAGGTCTGCAGGATGCAGCATCCATCAAGCCTGTTCTTTGTCCCTGTTAAATTTAACCTTGTTTAACCCCTGCATTCCCCTGCACTTGGAAGTACAAAGCAGGAATTTTCAAGTTTTTGAAATCAGAGCAACTTCACGAAGATGCTGACCTCTAACTGCATCGTGGTAGTGCGCGGTATTGACTGGCTTTGCTGCCAGAACCTTTTTCGTTTCAGCAGTAGGCAGAGTGGCCACACTTAGCCATTACCGCAGCCCCATGAAATGGTGTTTGTACGTATGGGGACACCGAGGCAGAGGATGATGCCGCTTTCAGGTGCTTGCTAGCCTCCACTGGCCGTCTCTGAAGGCCTTGCGAAGTAACCAGAAGCAGAGAGAGGTGGGGCTGTCTCCTTACTCCATTATCTGTGGTCAGAGAATTCATGTTCAGGTCAGGAGCCCGGTTGCACTTGGAAACAACCCTGAGAATGAGGTGAAGAGGAGAATGTAGCCACTGCAAGAAAAGACCAGCTGGAATTTTAAAAGTTCACATGGACTTGAGAGTGGGGGCTTTCTCAGCACCGCGGTTTAACTGCATTTGTGTCCTGTTCCCTCCAGACTAGCCTCAGCTAAGGGAGCTGTTTGCCATATGGCACATTAGACCACCCTCCTGAGATGAGGGGTTTTGTTTGTACTCAGGCTCACACAGGCCAATTTTTCTTCAGGAAGTGAGCCAGGGTAATTGGTTAGTGCCCGCTCTGGGGTCCTACCTCTTCCCACTTGACTTTGCAGGGTCTGGGGTGGGGGCTCAGGCCAGGGGCCAAATAATGACCTTTTTCCTAGTATACTTCGGTTGGTCCGCCTGTGAATGTGTACATTGTGTCAGAGTAGCAAAAACACAAGCTGTCTGTGCTCTTGTGAGCCCCCTTGTCCTTTTCCATAGCTGCCCCTGAGACTTCTGGGTAAAGCTGTTTCTTTTGGCTGCACTTGGAGCTTCCTTCACCACAGAGGTTCCGGCCCTTGCTGGGCTTGGTTTCTGGCATCCAGTGCCTTGTCCTGTAGTCTCCTCACTGAACACTCTGTGACTGCCTTTGGTCCCCTCATGCCCTCCTCTGTTCCCCTCCCAGTCTTCCTACTCACAAAACAGTCCTCTCTTCTCCATTTGCAGGGCTTTCTTCCCTGTGATTCTGCCTTTTCCCATACTGTCTGCACTTCATTTGCACCAGATGCTGAGCCAGGCCCTGGGATCAGGAGGATAAACTTGAGGGGCTCTTAGCGTCAGGCCACTGAAAAAGATGGTGGCAGAGACGTGCAGTGCTCTGGGCGTGGTGCCATCCTGGAGCCAGACACAGAGTCCCAGAGGACAGGATCCTTGCTGCTGTGATCCTTCTGCCCTGCCCAGGACCACTTGAGACCCTCTGTATCCCAGGAGGAGATACAGTTTAGGATGTCTGGCTTGTCACTTAGCAACCAGCTCCACCGTTTTCCCTCCCTAAGCTCTGGAGGTGGGCCCAAGGGAACAGGGAGGCAAGGCCCACAGGCCTACGGAGAGTCCCCAGTGAGTAGAGCTGGGCCAGCTCAGTCCTCTCTCTCCTTTCCCATCGAAGGTTCCCCGAGCTCTGAGGGTCATCTCAGGCTACCTCTGGCTATAAATACTATGTTTCCTGAGGGATTACCTGGGCTCTTCTCCTGGCTGCACCCTCTTAGGCTGGCTGATCCTTCTGGGGCCAGTGGTTTTTTCTGACCTCTTATCCCCTTAGCCAGGTGGGTCACTGCGGATTTCTGCGCTGAGCTGTGACTGCTGGGGACAAAGGGAAGAGTGAGGGGAGATTCAAGAATTTGTCCTAGCCTAATGGCCTTTGCAACCTGGATTACTGGGGCCAGGTGACTCTGATTCTTGCTTTCTTCTGTGTGGAGCTCCATCTCTTTTTCAGCTAGCACAAGCCCAGGCATGTCCGTAATCAGTACTTCAGGGCAGGACACTTTTGGCCCCATCCCTGGAGCCAGGCCTGGGGTGGAGCTTGGTAACTGAGCATGGAAATAGCTGAGGGATTTCTGCAGGCATAAATAGGGCCAGCTCATGGCTTGGGTGGATTGTCTTGGGAAGTGTCTGCTCCCTTTTGTTGGTCTCCAGCTCAGTATTGCATCTCAGGGGCTCAGTTACACTAGGCCCTGAACCACAGGAAGAATCTCCTGGGGTCTGAAATCAAGAAGCAAAGGGAAGGCAGGTGTGATGGCACACATCTGTAATCCCAGCACTCAAGAGGCTAAAGCAGAAATACATGAGTTGTAGGGCTAAAAAAGCAAGACCCTCCCTGTACACACACATACACGTATGCATGCACGTGCTCCCATCCTGCTCTGTCCATTCATTCACAATTCAGCAGATGTTTCTGAGAATCTGCTTTGTGCTTGACACCCTCAAGGCACTGGGTTACTGAGAGCAAAGCCAGGAGGTCTGAGCCATGCCCGTCCTGTGTTTCTGAGAACTCCTGTTCTATGTGGTCATTTGGACTTCAGCAGTCTGAGTCAGGTGTTGGGAGTGACCACACACCCTTACACACACAGAGGAGATTCAGGCACACAGACACACACCCACACACTCAGCACTACTACCACTAGGCAAGTTGGAAAGGACCGGCAGTGTTCTCTTTCCTGCTCCCTTCTCACTGCCCTCCCTTGGTAGTAGTGCCAGACACTACTCATTATCCAGGCCAAGCCACAGCAGCCGCCATCATTATCCTCCCTCAGCCCAGACACTGTGCCCTCTTTGCTTTCTTTTTCTCTCCCCAAGTCAGCTTGGCAGCCACTTTAGAGACCGTGTGTTGAGCTAATTTATGTTAACCTGTGTGTTATCACAGCATTTCCACTCCTATTCTGCTGTGTTTACAACTAGAGTTTTGGGTTTTGAAGCAGGGTTTCACATAGCCTAGGCTGGCTTTGAACTCCATATGCAGCAAAGACTAATCTTGAACTCTTGCTCATCCTGTCTCTACATTCCAAGTTCTAGGTTTACAGGTGTGTACCCCACACTTAGGTACAAGTAGGGATTTTTTTTTTTTTTTTTTTTTTTTTTTTTTTTTTTTTTTTTTTTTTTTGGTTTCCCATGATGGGGATTGAACCCAGGGCCTTGTTTTGATTATCTAGGCATTAGCTAGGTTAGCACTCTGAGCTGGACTCCAAGGCCTTTTTGATTGCTTTTAATTTTAAGACAGGGCTGTCCTCTGACCAGGAGCTATGCAGTCACTCTGAGGCTCCGCCGCTCCAGGCTCTAGGCGCACACGCACTTTCTGCCCAGTCACAGCTATCTTTTGTTATTACCTGCCCACTCGGTCCTAGACCCAGGACCGTGTACATGTTTCTTCTACCTCCTCCCATGGGGCTGTGACTAGACCACTAATTATTGTGCTTGAACACTTGTGGCCTGCATCCAGAGCAGGGAGCCTTTTTTTTCCCCAGCTCTGACTGGAGCTAATGCAGGACAAGTGGAGTCCTAAGGAGCTGCCGCTGGGTGCTTTTGCTGTTTAACCCTGCAGAGCTCGCCCTGGCCCTGGACAAAACCGATTGTACTGCCAGCGCTGAAACTCTAGAGCTGTGGCTCTCTGTTTCCTGGCTCACCACCCTCCTCAGCCCCACTCACTGGCTTCCCAATTTCTCCCAGCTTTTTCTGGCTGCTCCCCAAAACACATGTGTCCTCTGTGCTTATTAACAACTTTCACGCTAACCCTATTTCAAAAGCAATTAATTCTTATTGTAAAAAACTTGGAGACAACAACAACAACAAAATCCACTGGTAACTGCCATTCAGTTATAGCCACTGTTCACATTTCAGTATAAATTCTTCTAGTCTTTTTACTATTTACATAATTATGCGTACTTTTTTAGAAGCAAAAGCTGGGGCACAGGGCACTTGCTGTTCTAGAACCTTTCCTCATTGTTACAAAGTGGCTGCCACCAATACCTAGATATAGACAAAAAAAAATTTTTTTTTTAAAGATTTATTATGTATACAGCATTCTGTCTGCATGTACACCCACACGCCAGAAGAGGGCACCAGATCTCATAGATGGTTGTGAGACATCATGTGGTTGCTGGGAATTGAACTCAGGACCTCTGGAAGAGCAGCCAGTACTCTTAACTGCTGAGCCATCTCTCCAGCCCCCAATTTGATTTTGATTTCCGTGTGTGTGTGTGTGTGTGTGTGTGTGTGTGTGTGTGTGTGTGTCTGTCTTTGTCTTTGTGTGTGCATATGCATGTACACATGCCAGAGTATTCTAGTAAAAGTCACAGGATAACATTACATTATCACTCTCACCTTCCATCTTGTTTGAATCAGTCTCTGTTGGGTACACCAGCCTAGCTGGCCCTCAGCTTTGGGGGAGGGGTGGTCTTCATCTCACTGTAGAAGCACAGGAATTACAGACATGCACTAACTTGCCCAGCTTTTACATGGGTTTGGGGGATTTGAACTAAGGTCCTTGCCTTTTTGTTTGTTTTATTTTTCTGAGACAGGGTTTCTCTTTGTACTCTGGTTGTCCTGGAACTTGCTTTGTAGACTAGGCTGGCCTTAAATTCAGAGATCTGCCTGCCTTTACCTCCCTAGTACTGGGATTAAAGAGGCAGGTGCCACCACCGCCTGGGTGAGGTCCTCACATTTATGTAACAAGTGTTTTACTAAGTTTACTAAGTAATTTTCTCCAGCCACAGTTTGTTTTTTTGTTTTGTTCAACTACCTATAAAATATCTTGAAAGTAAAATTAAAAAGCTGTCATCAGTGAACTTACATGCTTAGATGAAAACCTTCCTTGTGTGTTTTATCTGGATTTGTCTGATTTTATACGCTAGTATGTAGGGCTCAGATGTCCAGGTATGTTTCCTACGCCTGCTCGAATTTGTGCCTGGAGAGCTGGTATTTTTATGTTGTGTTTGACCCATGGATGAAAGAGCCATACTGGCCCAGAGCTGCTGCCCCTGCCCTCTGCTGCCACAGAGGAGAACAACACTGAAAACTAACTGGCCCAGCTCCTTGCTTCTGTGATGTTAACTCTGGCTACCCTTTGCTCCTGCCTTACCACTCTATCTTTCTCTCTCATGCCAAGAAGACCCTCCATGGATGAGGAAGCTCATAAAGCCTTGTGTCAGGGTCAGCGTGGTGCCGTTGGTACTTGGAGAGTGTGCAGGGTTAATCCATGAGTGAGAAATGTGTAAGTGACACCCAGACAGTCAGCTGCTGTGTGGCTGGAGGAGAAAACTATGGAGGTTACTTTAAGAGGTTTATGAGAAAAGTGGTATTTCCAAGGAGGCTGTGAACAAAGACAGCATCTCAGGTACATGTGTGGGCTTTCAAGGTGATATAGAAGAACTCAGATCACAGACATCATTCTGCCATACCCTGCTTTTATGTGGGTTCTAGAGATTTGAACTCAGGTTCTCACAGTTGCACAGCAAATCACCACAAGGATGTTATTGCAAAGATTGGTCCTTTATGCAGAGTATACCCACGAGAGAGGCATGTGTACATAGTTATAGTTCAGGTGTCCTTAGGGTCACAGCTCAGTAACTTCAGTGGTGTCAGGCACAGCTGAGTAACATTGGAAAAGCTAACCTGTGGCTTCTATAGGAAGCCTGTGCTTAGCAGAGCATGGGAGCAAGGCACGTTCCTGTACTCCTAGCATGGGAAGGTTAGGGCAGGAGGGTTAGGAGTGCAGGGCCAGATTCTCATCTACATGGCACATTTAAGACCATCCTAGACTGCCTGAAACCCTGTCTTACAAAAAAGGAAAAAAGACAGTGCTGACCCTCAGTTAGATCCTTTTTCTCAGTCCTCAACAGGTTAGGAGTTGCAGTGCACCAAACCCGACCTCTGTCGGAGACAGGAGCAGCAGACAGCCAGAAAGACTAGAAAGAAATACATCTAGCAATAAAGGAGGCAGGAAAACCACAGAAAGGCTCAAGAAGCCAATGAGCACTGAACAGAGGGCAGACGCTCATGCTCCAGGGTGCCCCGGAGGGTGCCCCTGCCACTAGCCATGGCTCCTCCTGTATCACAGCTCTGTTCAAGGAGTGAGCACCACCAAAGGCCCAAAGAGACAGGAGCAAAGGGCATAGAAATCACAAGGAGAGCTACATCCTTGCTCAAGGCAAAAACATCCTCAAACCAAAGTTCATCCCGAAATTGTGTTTCCAAAATGCACTCCTGTTTCCACAGCACACCATTTGTATTGATCTAGTTTTGTTTTTTTGTGGTTGGCAGAGGGTGTAGGGTTCATTTCTGGGCTCTCCTATTCTTGTGGCCTATGTCTGTCCATTTCTGATGACTGTAGCACTGGGAAATGCAGGCTATCCCACTGTATTTTTGTGCAAAAGTAGCTTTATTCTTCCACACAAATCTTCCTTCCTTCCATCTTCCTTTTCTTCCTCCTGCCCTCCCTCCCCCTTTCTTGTTTTATGTGTGTAGAACTGTGTATGTGTGATATGAGACTGTCAGGTGTCCCCCTGTCATCACCCTCTACCTTCTTCCCTTAGGACAGGGCCTCCCATTGAACCTGAGCTGATGGGATGGCCAGCACAAAACAGTGATTCTTCTGTCTTTGCTGTGCCATGCCAAGCTTACAGGCGCTCTTAAGGCATCTATCTTTGTCATGATGCTGGGCACCTGAACTCAAGTCTTTATGTGTGCAGAGCAAGTGCCCCTACCCACTGAGCCGTTTCTCCAGCCTTTCTATAAGAATTTTAGAATTAGCCTTCCATTTCCTTGGGAGAAAACTCCCAGTTAAGAACTTCATTGAAGGGCCGGATAAATAGCCATGTGGCTAAAAACCGACATGCTGCTTTAACAGAGGACCCGAGTTGGGCTCCCAGCACCCACATCTGGCAGCAGACAGCTGTCTGTAACTTCACCTCCAGGGATCCAGAGCACCTTCTGGACTCCATAGGCTTACATACACATAGACTTACATACACACACACACATACAACCACACACATGTACACATAAACACGTAATTACAAGTAAGTCTTTTTAAAAAGAAACTTCGTGGCAGTCGCTATAAGCCAAGCCGCACTGAAATTCTCAGAAAATTGTGACTTTTCATTTTCAGTCAGATCTTAGCAAGAACCTAAGTATGCTTTGCTGATATATTGGGCTACCTTACTCTTTCTCTAAAGACCCCATCCCTGCCATTTTGCTGCCTTGTGGGGAACTGCCATGCTGGTAATTCAAAACAGCATGGCTTTTCCCTTCTCCCTCCATTCTTCTCCCCCAGGCAGTGGCTGAGACTTCTAGCTTGCCTTCCCTAGAGTAGTTCCCTTTTCATCACTATGAACTTGTCCTCAAGCTTAAAGAACCACTTTATTAGGATTGAACTAAATGTAGGTCAGGCTAGGGGAATGGACATGTGGATGGTGGTGCATGTGTGCAGAGGCCTGTGCTGGCTGTCTTCTTCTAGCACCCTTCACCCTGCTTTCAGACGGGGTCTCAGTGACGTGGGGCTCGCTGGGCTGCGTCGGCTGGCCTCTACGGCAATGTTCACACAGGTGCTGGGATCTGAACTCGGCTTCCTGTGCTTGCATGGAGAGAACTTTGCCCACTGAGCCATTCCCACTGAGCTCCTGGGTATCTCCTTAGTGTTTGCATCCTCCGCTGTTATCTTCTCCAGTTCTGAAGTGTGAACTGTGACTTTTTGTTTAACCTCTAGAAGTTATATAATGGCTCTTTTAAGTTCTGTGAGGGTTTTTTTTTTATCCCCTTTCCCTCAGGTTTTAAAGACTCTAATGTCTTTACTTTGCTGTTTGATAACCTGCTGTACATCCCAGTCTGAAGAATACTACTGGCAAGCCTGGTTCTTGCACTTCTCACTGGCTCTGATTTGTACTACTTTATTTATTGCCTCTTGTGACCTTTATTGTTGTTTGTTTGTTTGTTTGTTTGTTTTGCTCTATGAGACAAGGTTTCAGTGGGTAACCTAGGGCGGAATGAAGCTCAGTGTGTAACACATGCCGACCTCAGACATATATTCTCCTACCTCCATCTCAGGCGTGTATTTCCTACCACCCTCTTTGAGTACTGGTGTTGTAGGCATGGGCCACCAGTCTGGCCTTGCTGAGTCTCCTCTTTCCCCTCCCACAAGACAGGCTCTTACTGTGTAGATGTCCTGGAACGCACTTTGTAGACCAAGCTGGCCTCAAACTCAAGAGATCTGGCCTTAAAGGCATGTACTTCTACACCTGGCCTCTATTGGGTGTTTTCAAGGCCTGGTTTGAAGTTGTTTTCTTCCAAAGAGGATTTGTTTCCCAGGAGCACTTTCCATTGGATGTTGGCTACAGTTTTCCATTTACACACAGGGAAATGTATATTTTGAAGTGCAAGCCACAGGATTTAGTAAAACTTCCCATTCCGCCTTCAGGCAGGCCATTTAATCTCTCTGCATCTGCCCTGTCATCTGTGAAATCTCCTCCTGGTACCCACTGCCTAAGGCTGGAAGGCTGGGATGGCATAGAGTACAGAAATAAGGCAACATCAGTGCTGGTCAGTGAGTAGCTTGCTCTTGTACTGAGTAACTCCACTCCTGCCCTTGCCGACGGGAGCAAACCAGCGCAGCCTCCGCCACAGCTATTGCAGAGTACAGCTTCAAACTTGCTCTGTTGTCAAGGTGAAGTTTAGCGCTTTTCCTACCTCCCGTGAGTTCTCTAGTCTCAGCTTTGAGGTGGCTGAGTCTCCAGATGCCTGAGACAGATGCCTTTGTCCTCAGTCTTGACGATGGGCTGGAATTGTCTTGGAGACGATTTGGAACTGGGGACCAAGAAAAAGACACTTACAAAAAATTATTTTCTTCAGATGCTGTAGAAATTGGTTGGTTGCGATTTTTTAAATTATTAGATCATGGATGCACCTCAGAAAAATACAAAAAGAAAAAAAAATTCATTATAATTACATGGTAGAGTAACAAGAGGTTAGTAATTGTATATGTCTGAATGTTTTGTCTGCATGTAAGCCTATGAACCACATGCCTGCTTGGTACATTTGGAGGCCAGAATAGGGCTTTGGGTCCCCTGGATCTGGACTTATAGACAGTTGTGTGCCAAATACAGAAGCTAGGCTTCAAACAGGGTCATCTGGAAGGACAGCCAGCCCTTGCTTTGAACTGCCGAGTCAGCTCTCTAGCCTCAAATTGTTTATAATTTTTAGTCATGTGGAAAGTCGACAGTAATATAAAGTAAAAGGAAAATTGAAATTGTGTATTTGCATGAAAATATCTTAACTCCTTTCTGGGAAAAGGAGTATAAAGAAGTGCATTTAATATGTGACCCAGAGCACAGGAGAACAGTACAGGTTTTGTTTGTTTGTTTGTTTGTTTGTTTGTTTGTGTGGGTTGTGGTTTTGATTTGATTTGGTTTGGTTTAGTTTTTCAGTACAGGGTTTCTCTGTGTAGCCCTGGCTTTCTTGGAATTCACTCTGTAGACTAGGCTGGCCTGGAATTCACAGATCCACTTTCCTCTGCTTCCCAGTGCTGAGATTAAAGGCGTGCACGTCGACTGCCTAGCCAGTCAGTTCTTTTGAATGGTGGAATTCTAAGTAAGGCAGCATAGTACAGTGGTTGGAGGCTGGGCTTGGAGTCAGAAAGTGGTGTATCTGTAATGAGATCTGGTACCCTCTTCTGGCCTGCAAACACGCATGCAGACAGGATAGTGTATAAATAATACATAAATAAATCTTTAAAAAAAAGTCGTGCATTTAGTATCTGTTTAATTTTTGACACAACACAAGCTCCTGGTGTTTCCGTTGAGTTGTTTGGATGTGTAGATCTATGGTAGGGTGCTTGCCTAGCATGCAGAAAGCTTTTTCTTTTTTTCTTTTAAGTGAAAGACAGATCTAGATTTCAAAGAACTTACCTGTGTTCTGGCGTACTTGGCTATAAATGGTTGGTGTTACTGAGTTCCTTCTTGGTTTGAAGGGGTTTATTTGTTGTTTGTTTGTTTTCCAAGACAGTTCCTTAGTGTACTCCCTCCTACCCCCAAAAAGGGTTTCTCTGTGTAGCCTTGGCTGTCCTAGACTCGCTTTGTAGACCAGGCTGGCCTTGAACTCACAGAGATCTGCCTGCCTCTGCCTCCCTGAGTGCTGGAATTACAGACGTTCAGCATCATTCCCAGCTTTGGTCTGAAGTTTATTTCAAAAAGCAAAGGGGGCCTATTAGTTTCTGCTTTGTGGACTTTAAGGCATTGCTTTGGCTGTTCATGTATATATGATGACCCTTTTTTCCCCTCCCAAATCATGGGGCTGGATATTCCTAGTAAGGTAATTATTCCCATGATCCTCTTGAATAGCTCAAAAGAGGGGCCAAAGTCACTTTTGAGTGTTTTATAATGAAGCTGGGCTACTTGGAAGATACAGACCTGTCATTAGTGCACAAATGTGAGAGCGGGAAAGTCCACTGGCACCATAGATAGTGTACAGTGGGAGCCTAGCTGCAGCTTCAAGGTGATCAACCACAAAGGGCATCCTGGCCGACAGGGGACACAGCTCCCAGAACACAGCTGTGCTTTCCTTGTTAGCCCACCTGGTCTCACTGTCTTACTCTGTTATTCTTAACCCATCTGTATTGATTCCAGATTTTTTTTTTATGTTAAACATGTACTTCTTTATAATCGAAGAGCAAGATGATAATGTCCTGTAACAAGTTAGAGACAATGGCACAGAACTTAGAAAGCTGAGGCAGCAGAAAGCTCAAGGTCAGCCTTGAGAAATTCTATGAAACAAAAAAATAAACCTTTAACAACAGCAAAGGTTGTTCAGACAGTCCCTAACTTAGGATCCTTCCATTGTCTTTATTTTTCTTCCTTTCTTCTTCTTCTTCTTTCTTTCTTAAGATTTATTTATGTATTATTTATGCAGTATTCTACCTGCATGTGTGCCTGAAGGCCAGAAGAGGACAGCAGATCTCATTATAGATGGTTGTGAGCCATTATGTGGTTGCTGGGAATTGAACTCAGGACCTCTGGAAGAGCAGCCACTGCTGTTAACCTCTGAGCCACCTCTACTGCCCCTCTCTTTATTTTTTTCCTAAATGCACACACATGCATGTGGAAATCAGAGGACAGTTTGCAGGAGTTGTTTCTCTTCTTTCACCATGTGAGGCTCAGAGAACAAACTCAGGTCATGAGCTTGGCAGCAAGTACCTTTACTCACCCAGCCATTCCATCAGCCCAAGGTCTTTTGATTTCAGAAGATGCAGAAGTGATGGACAATCAGTAGAAACCACACTTCAGCTTTTACTTTTGATCTTTTCCTCTGCTAGCGATGTACAGGGTTGACATCCTCCCCATGCTGGGTAGCAGCTGTCTCCACTGCTCGTGGACAGCTGACACTCAGCCTGGACTGTGTTGCTAAGCTGCAATGATCTGTATATTACAGACACTAGGTGCATTCCTGTGTCAGTATTTTCAATTTATAATGGATTTAGGGGTACATTGTAAGATGAGGTACATCTGTACAGAATGTACTTGGCTCAGGGGCTAGGGGGATGGCTCAGTGGTTAAGCACTTGCTGCTCTTACAGAGGACCCAGCTTCAGGTCCAGCTCCCATGTGGCAGCTCACAGCCATCCATAGCTCCATTCCAGGAGACTTCACAGCCTCTACTGGTTCCCTTGGACACCAGGCATGTACATGGTGCACTCGTATAAAATGAAAATAAGTAAATAAAAGAGACAAGAACACACTTGCCTGAAGATTTTATTTCCTATCTGTAACTTGGGCTTCCACACTCTTCCCTGTTATTCAGAAAGTGTCCCAGTGCCCTGAATACACAGGGAACAGTGCAGTAAAATGCCTGAGAGGCCAAGGAGAGAGAGGGCAAATTACAGCTTAAGTGGCTTCAGAGAAGCTGAGCCTCTGCATCTGTCTTGCACAGGTCGCAATGAGCCCTTGAAGAAGGAGCGACTCAAGTGGAAGAGTGACTATCCCATGACTGATGGGCAGCTGCGGAGCAAGCGAGATGAGTTCTGGGACACAGCACCTGCCTTTGAGGGCCGCAAGGAGATCTGGGATGCCCTCAAGGCTGCTGCCTATGCTGCTGAAGCTAACGACCACGAGCTGGCTCAGGCCATCCTGGATGGAGCCAGCATCACCCTGCCTCACGGTGAGCTGGCAGGGCCCAGGCTCTGTCCTTGCTAGGACTTAGGTTGGGGCCCACTAGCACAGAGGTGAAGGAAAGGCCCAGCGGCTCACATCTCAGTAGTTTCTATTTAAGCTGGTGGAGATGGAGGGGTATTCAGATTTGTGTGGCTCTCTTCGTTTAAACAACTCCTTCTGCACAAGACAGAAAGTCAAGTGTGGTAGCACATGCCTGTGATCCCAGCACATGGGAGGCAGACACAGGGATCTGAAGTTCGGGTTCAGGGCCAGCCTGGGTTACATGAGACTGTCAAAGGAGGGAGGAAGAGGAGGGAGGCATAGACAGGCTTCCCCTTTGCCTAATGAGAAGACGGAATGACACCAATAAAACTACAGGCTAAAGGCTTGCTGGAGGCACTCAGGGCCTCAGAGCATCTGAGGCACTGATTAGAGCCTTGTGCTAACTGGGTCTTGACTGTTTTCCTGTGTCAACTTGTGACCCTTCAAAGTTGTGTGGTCCAGAGCAGGGCAAGGCTCACATCTGTGCCTGATCCACTTGTAACCACAGAGGACTGATCAGAGTGTGATTACTGCCACCCAGTCCAGTACCAGCACTTAAGGGATGATGAGGACTAAGCAAATGCATTCCCGTCTGCATTATATTACTCCATTGAGGGCCTGGGGCCCAGCCCAGCACCTAGCATGTGCACTCAGCCAGAATGTTGACTAAACAAATGGAAGGTAACATGCCATGGCTGATGGAGCCAGAGCTGATGGACCCAGGAAGTTAGCCCCATGTTCTTCTGGTCATAAGGAGGTCCCAGAGAGTCCTGACTATGGGTAAGACTGGGCACTGTGAAGTAGTAGTGGGTGAGTTAATCTGCTTACATAGATGGGTTCCTTAAACACTAAAATTTGTTTGTGACAGTTGTACAGGCTGAAAGGTCCAAGGTCAAAGGTCCAGCTGTTTAGTTTTGATGATGATTCTTGCCTTTTAGTTTACATGGTTGGCAGGCACGAAGAGAAAGGATGAGGAGGGCTCCCTTGGGCCTTTTTTTGTAAGGAAACAGATCCTATCATATTGGGCCCTATTTACTCACGTAACCTTATTTTTTTCCAAATATACTTCAACATAGGAATTTGAGGGACGCAGCATCCAGTGATGCCACAGGTCCCCAGATACACTGATGGCTCTGCCTTTCCCACAGGAACCCTTTGTGAATGCTATGATGAGCTGGGCAATCGCTACCAACTGCCCATCTATTGCCTGTCACCACCTGTGAACCTGCTGCTGGAGCACACGGAGGAGGAGAGCCTGGAGCCTCCGGAGCCCACCCCTAGTGTGCGCCGTGAATTCCCGCTGAAAGTGCGCCTCTCCACAGGCAAGGACGTGAGGCTCAATGCCAGCCTGCCTGACACAGTGGGGCAACTCAAGAGGCAGCTGCACAGCCAGGAGGGCATCGAGCCATCCTGGCAGAGATGGTTCTTCTCTGGGAAGCTGCTCACAGACCGCACACGGCTCCAGGAAACCAAGATTCAGAAAGACTTTGTCATCCAGGTCATCATCAACCAACCGCCGCCCCCCCAGGACTGACAGGCAGCTGACTGCTGGGGGGAGAGGCTGTGGAGGTCCCCTGCAGCCTGCCGCTGCCTTCCAGTGCTGCTGTCTTCTTCAGGGGCGCCTCCTGCCACCCTGCTGTGTGGCTCTTGTGAGCTGTGAAGGGACTTGCCTTCCAGGGCACTGGATCCACCAGTGTTCAGCACCCAGGGAGCAGTGCTGCCTGCCATACCCAGGCCTTGCCAACCTTGTTGGGGAAAATACACCTGGCGCTCTCCACCACAGGTTGGAGCCATGGGGGCCGGCCTGCAAACCTGGAACCCAGATCTGTCATCTGGTGCCACCACTGTGCTCACTCCAGTTTTCTGCTCAGGGTTGGAAGAAATTGCTGTCTCCCCCCTTGATCCTTCACCGTGACTCTGTCCTGGGCACAGTGCCAGTCCCCTGGAGGGGAGGGAATCACCAGTGAGCCCCAGGGCTTGGGGAGCATGATGCGGGCCTCTCTGTCTCTTCCTGCACCCAGCACAATCTGCAGAGGTGAGGCAGGTGGTCATAATAGCCAGGCTTTATGGCAGGGATCTACACAGGGCCATCCCCAACTGTAACCCAGGCAGGGTGGGGTCTGCAGCCTGGTCATGGCCCCAGCAGGGCCCTGTGTACAGACACATCTGCATTTTATCAATAAAGCCTTTTGCTCCTCTCCTGCCTAGCACTTGCCTTTGCATTCACAGCATGGTGGAGCCCAGAGATCCTGCTGGTTTGGCTACAGAGGGACACTCTAGAGTACCCAACCCGACCTGCTTCTTGTGGGCCCTGATCTCATCCAACCCCTCTGTGTTCCCGTGGGCCCTGAAAAAAAGCCATTTCACTTCCGAACGCACTTTGCTTTTCTTTAAAGTGGAGATGGCTGCCTCCTACAGCAGTTGCTGGGACAGTTGAGCGGGAGGCAGCTGTGCAAGAGTGAAGGAGCCCCTCAGAAGGCAGCATGGGCTGTGGGCCAGCTGCCCCACAGAGCTGGCTCAGGACCTTGGAGATGTGGTGTCCATGCTGTGTCAGAGCACGGGATGAAGAGCTTTCAGAACTGTGTGAGCCAGACACAGGCCAGTTTCTTCTGGGGAACTGTGCACATCACCGGAGGGGAATCTCAGGGTGTCACTTGCGGTTGGAGAAGACTAGACAGGGCTGGGGCATTTGTAGTCCATCAGCAGGTTAAAGCTGGATCATAATGACCCAGGGCTTTGGGCTGTGAGTCCCAGGTAAGGAGCTCAGCCAGTACAGGTTGGCCTTTTGTCTGCATACTCTGTTCTCAGGGAGTGTGGCCAGCTCTGCCCAAGGCAGCCAGGCATTGCCTCGTACTCCTTGTCAGATGACCTTGGCTCTGCACTCTGACTTTCTTTAAACAACGCTTTAAGTTCTGCTGAGGTCCCTAGGAAGACAAGA
Source organism: Psammomys obesus (assembly GCF_907164565.1). Lineage (NCBI taxonomy): Eukaryota > Metazoa > Chordata > Mammalia > Rodentia > Muridae > Psammomys > Psammomys obesus. Next base: position 2,072,941 of record NW_026596125.1, read on the forward strand.
CAAACAGACGGACAGGGTCTGTTCATAGCTAATGGACATGCAGTTAGCTCAGTGCTTCACTAGGGTGTGCTGTGGGACCCAGGAGCTGCCACCAGAGGGCAGCATCTGCTTCGGCTCTTGCCTGGAGACAGTCCCAAAGGCCCACAGGTCTGTTGGGGCTCATACTTGGTTTTTCAGGCCCCCTGGCTGGCCCTGGCTGGCCCTGGCTGGCAGCGTTTCTTGCGTCCACCAGATGGCACTGCCATCCAGGCCAGTGGCAGCATGTGGGTCCTTTGTGCAGCCCATTCACCCTGGATAAAACTTAGCCAGTTCCCAGCACTGAGGACACATTGGACAGGCCCCTTCCTGCAGCTGTCGTTTTGGGGCGCTGTGCCTCCTGCCTCCAGTAGGCCAGACGTTAGGGGAGGGGCAACTTCCCTGGCCTGGGCAGTGGCTTCCCATGCTCCCTGGGGCTGTCCGAGGTGAAGGTGACAGGTGGGGGAGGCAGGTGGAGAATTGAGCCAGTGAGCTCATGACAAAGGCGCCCAGTGGGCGGAGTGGGTGCTCTGGCCTATAAAGACCCCATGCCCAGCGCCTCACGGAGACAGTCATGGAGGGCACCATGGAGGGGCCCGAGGCAGTGCAGAGGGCCACAGAGCTCATTGAGCAGCGGCTTGCCCAGGAAGAAGAGACTGAGGTGGGAGCCAGGGTGAAGGGTGTGGGGGAGGGAGGGCTCCAGGTTAAGGGGTACATCTGTGCCATCATGGGAAGGGAAAGATGGTCTGCTGCACGGGTATAGGCAGCATGCTATTTCCCAGGGCCCAGCCAGGCCCATTTGCACACCAGGATGTTCCCAACAGAGTTGTGGGTGGTGAGAAATGGGGCGTCAGCCCCTCAAATTGGCACTTGGAGGGGGCAGACCTTCCTGAGACCCTGCCCACTCGCCTGGGCTTCAGGAGATAGCCTGAACTACGCAGAGGAAGACAGCTGAGCACTCTCCGGGAAAGCCAGGAAGGTGAGGTCCTGAACCACACCCCTCAAGCTGTCCCCTGGATACCGGGGCAGGAACATCTCCATGTTTCCTTTGCTGCAGGAGAATAAACCAATAAGAGCAGGGAAGGGAGATGCAGAGGGCCGGCTGGGACTTACTCAGGACTGTGGGCGGCACTTGCAGAGGCCGAAGGCGCAGAGACGCCGAAGTACTGTCTGCTCTAAACATTATTAAGAAACAGTTGGTCCAGGTGTGGTGATCCATACTGATAATCTCAGAGGTGGAGCCAGCCTGGGCTACATGGTGAGATTAAAAAAAAAAAAAAAAAAAAAAAAAAAAAAAAAAAAAAAGGCCTAGAGCCCAATGCCCCAATGCATAGGGCAAAGGTGGGCACTGATTTTTAGCCAACACTTTATTTGCATAGTCGGCTAAAAAGAAGGCAGAAATGAAATGGTCAAGTAGAAAATGGACAGTCTCGATGAGCAGGGTGGGTGAGTCAGCTCAGCCCCCCTGGGACTACTCGGTATGATGTATGAGCTGGGGCTTTAGGAGCAACAAGTGGAGTCAGGATAAGGGGAGCGTATCTGAGGATGGAGAAAGAACAAGAGCTAAAGTCTTCACGGTGAAGGTATGGAGGTAATGGAAGTGTGTGGTAGTAAGTGCTAGGGCTGGGAACGGGGAGGCAAAGGGCAAACCAGAGAAGGCCAGGTAAGAGGCGCAGGCTCTGCGGGCAGTGAGGAGCCTCGTAGAGTGAGGGAGAGTTGTGCCATCTGATCTGTTTTCTAGTTGGTTCTGATGTCTCTAAAAGGAATTTGTTGGGGGCGGGGAAGCCTACGGGAACTCTGCTTAGCAGCACTCATCATGTAAGAGAAGAGATGAGCTCAGACTTCTCAAGGGGGTGTGTGGACAGCACCTGGGCATCCCTGGCTCTCCAGGAATCTCACTCCTCGCTCCCCCGAGAGCATGTGCAAATGGCTGCCGCTGCTGGTGGAAGAGCCATGCTGCTGTGTCATTTCTGGAGCCTTGCCACAGACACTGGGAACCTTCTATGGGGGGGGGGGTGCACAAAACAGTCCTCTTCCATTCATCTGTCCGACAAATACAGCCACAGGACTGCATGGTGCCCATAGGGCGAGCCAGCCTTCTCGCCCAGATCCCCTCCACGTCAGCCTCCGGGCTGAGCACTATACGAGCATTCTCTCCGATCTCAAGTGTGTCTGTGGAATCAGGTGGGAGTTTGGTTTTGACTCCCAAGCCTGCATCTGATTTCATAAATGTGCCTTGAGAGCAGGCTCTGCCAGCCCACAAACACAAATCCAAAAGGGGATCTGCCTCAGAGCGGGTGGCAGGGGAATCTGTAAATACTCCTTCCTGCCTCACAGTGGTCTCTCAGGGAGCCTCCAGCAGCCTCTGGCCCCTCCTCAGGTAGAGGAAATAGAAGGCACAGAGGCCACCTCAGGGTCTGCAGCCTATCAGATCATCTTTAGCCAAGAACTGCAGGATGGGCAGAGGTCTGCCTGCCATTGCTCATTCACTCATTCATTGTTTGCTCACCATGTGTTAGATGAGCAGCCACTACATGCCAGGCCTTGTCACAGTAAATGCTGGAGACAGGAGGTGATTAAGCCCAAAGTCTGCCCTCTAGATGCTTCCTGGATAATCCAGTCAGGGTCCCACAAGCAACAGTAGTTGTAGCCCAAGGCCATTTCTTTTTTTCTTGGAAGATGCATGAGGCCAGCATGAGACCCCAAGTCATACGGTCATGTAAACCTGGCAGGAAAGGCAGTCAAGGGGACTGTCAATGAACACTTGGAGAGGGGTGTAGCTCAGGTGGTTGAGCACTAGACTGTCATGTGAAGCCCTGAGTTCTATCCTCGGCACTATAAAAAATTAAAGTACATGGGAAGCATCAGAAATAAAAGCCAGAACCTTCCCCGGGAGAGGCTAACACCAGGCCTCAGTTGGAAATGAGGAGTAAGGTGCCTGGGCCACATGAGGGCAAGTTCTTCCCAGCTGCCCTCTTGCCTTGTTATCCTCAACCTGGGCACATATGTTTACCCAAGCTGCTTGGGAGACTCAGGATGGGGTGCCAGAACGCCCGTCACTCAGAGTGGAGAAGCATTCTGGGAAAACCAGAACTCCAAAGAGAGGAGGTGCAGTGTACTGAGACCACGTGACCACGAAAACTAGAAGCTGCTGTTCCATCCAAGCTCTAGAAATGCAGTCAGTCAGAACTGGCAAGTTTTTATGTTGCCCAAAGGGCTGTTGTGAGGGGGGTCATGATGGGCTGGGGGCTGTAGCTCAATGGTAGAGATCTTGCCTAGCCTCCACAAGGCCTTGCTTCAATACCTGAGGGTTGGGGGAGACTGAGACCAAAAACTACCCTCTCTGATCACTATTACCTCATCAAAATGACTTTTTCCCAATTAGTCCCCTGTATCTTTGGGTTCTGTCTCTATGGACTCAACCAACCACAGATGGAAACTTCCTTACATTTCAAATTTATATTATGTGTGTGACTATTTGCCTGCGTGTATTGTTCTAGCGTAAGAATGGCCACACAAACCACCCAGACTCGGGTCTCAGTTAGAGATGGATGGTTTATTGGAAGGCCTATTCCAGGCTGATCAGCCAGGGCCAAGGTAAGGACTCGGGAGCCTAACTGTGACACCTACAAGTTCTCACAGCAGGGTTTTCATAGAAAAAAAAAAATGCAAGAAGAGATGGGGAGGGGCTGGAGAGATGGCTCAGCGTTCAAGGGCACTGGCTCTTCTTCCAGAGGTCCTGAGTTCAATTCCCAGCAACCACATGGTAGCTCATAACCATCTTTAATGAGATCTGGTGTTCTCTTCTGGCTTGCAGGCATACATGCAGGCAGAATACTGTATACATAATAAATAATCTTAAAAAAAAAAAAAAGAAGAGATGGGGAGGGCAGTCACACATTTTGGCCAGCTGTACAAAGCAATATTATGTTTTTTTTTCTAACTAAACAGAGTATTATCAGCCAACCTTTAAGCTGATTGGCCCTAAGTGAGGTGAGTGAGGCAGGGCTTAGGCCCTTCTAGAGTACATCCAAAGTGTAGTCAGGGGTGTGGATAAGAAGGGTGCAACCAGAGTGTAGCCAGGTGAATAGATAACAAAGTATGAGTTATGCCACTATTGAATCATAAGGTCAGCTATGAACAACAGCTTCCAGGAGGCAGAGTTGAAAAGTTTAAAACTTTGAACTTAATTTCACCTTAGAAACAAAATGGAAGCTGAATACAAAGATGGCTGCAGCTTTGTCAAATGGCAGGCTGCAACAGTGTGTCTTGCACCACATGCGTGTCCGGTGCCTGCAGGGGGCAGAGGAGGGAGCTGTATCCCCTAGAACTGGAGTTATGGATGGTTGTGAGCTGCCATGTGGATGCTTAGGAATCAGACCCAGGTCCTCTGGAAGAGCAGCCAGTGGCTCGTTCCTAACTCCCAAGCCCGTTCCCCAGCCCTTTGGAAATTTTAAAATTTTATATTTGTAACGAATACGAGCAGATTTCCCCCTTGTCTTTACCCCCTCAACAATAAAACAATTATATAACATTCACATTGGATTAGTTACTATAGATAATACTGAGGTTAAAAATAGTGGGTGTGCAAGACTGGGGCTGGAGAGATGGCTCAGTGGTTAAGAGCGCTGGCTGCTCTTCTAAAGAATGTGGGTTCAAATCCCAGCACCCACATGATAGCTCACAACTGTCTGTAACTCCATTTCCAGGGGATTTGACACCCTCACACAGACATACATGGAGGCAGAACACCAATGTAAATAAAATTTTTTAAAAATTAAAAAATCTATACAGGACTATGTGCGTATAAGTTATTAAGAAGTATGACATTTTTATAAGGAAAAAAAGGACTTAATGTATACTAGAATTTGTTGTGGTTTTGTTTTGGGGGTTTTGAGACAGGCAGGGTCTTACTAAGTAGCTCTAGCTGGCCTGGAACTCGCTATGTGGACCAGATTGGCCCTCCAAGGCAGTAATCCTCCTGTTTCACTCTCTTGGGTGCTAAGCTTGAAGGTGTGAAATACCACACCCGGACACACACCCCTCCCCCCAAATTCTCATATCCTTCCATTTTGGCCGAGAACCACACGAACAGCCGTTTCTAACTAATCTTAAGTAGCTTTCAATGGCTTTCCAGAAACTTCGAAGAGCTACTCCTGGGAAACTGTCCATGGACACACTAGTGCTGGAGGAAGAGAAGCTCCTCGGGGTTCGGAGTCCCGATTTACAAAAGGTTAAGGTAAGCGTGGGGACCTGAGATTCTGTGCTCAGGCGACAGGCCAGCTGGAGCCCCTGCCTGCCTCACTCTGCTGCCAGCTCCGCTCCTGTGTCATCCCGTACCATCCCACATCACCCCACACCCTACCCCAGTGTGGAGATGACAGGCCCTCCTCACACAGGGCCAAGAGCGAGTGCGCAAGACGTCCTTAGACCTGCGGCGGGAGATCATCGACGTGGGCGGGATCCAGAACCTCATAGAACTGAGGAAAAAGCGCAAGCAGAAGAAGCGAGACGCACTGGCAGCGGCCCAGGAGCCACCTCCAGAGCCGGAGGAGATCGTAAGGGTCCTGATTTGGACAGATGTGGGTAGGGGAGCCTGGGAGGCACAGAAGCACCCTACTAGTCTCGGTTGGTGAATGCTCTACCTGCAGACTGGCCCCGTGGATGAGGAGACATTCCTGAAAGCTGCAGTAGAGGGAAAACTGAAAGTCATTGACAAGTACCTGGCAGACGGAGGTTCCGCTGACACCTGTGATGAGGTGATGGCCCCCTCCCCCGTACCTGCTTCCCTTTGAGGGCCCCCACCAGAACCTAGTCGGATCCCGGATCAGCTCCACTTGTGGGCCTGTTTGAGAACCCTCATGTTCTTAGGGTGACTTAGACAGCCCCGTAGTGGGACTCCTTTCCTCACTCCACAGTTTCCCCAAATCCTTTTTAGACCTTTCCCTAGCACGGACCAACTCCATAACAAATGTCACATATTTCTGTACGGGAGAGAGAGAAAAGGAATCCAGCCAAGAGTGCTCAGATTTGGTCCGAAATCCTATGTCTCTGTTCCCTAGCTGTGGGACCTGTGGCTGGGCTGTTGCCTCTCCAGGATCCAGGTTCTGCTAGTGTGTTCACGGCCTATTGCCTTCTCAATATGTTCCGATCAAACGGACCATTAGTGCCTCAGTGAGTGCTGAGTGCGTGGAAAGATTATAAAGCACGTGCGGAGTTGAGACACTTTCTCATGGCGTGCACCCATGCTTCTTTTTACAGTCATATTTATTTACTTGAGGCAAGGTCTCACCGTGTAGCTCTAGCTGTCCTGGAACTCACCATGCAGACCAGGCTATCCTTGAACTCACAGAGCTCTGCTTGCCTGTGCCATTGTGTTCTGGGATTATGATAATTTATTAATATTGTTAGTATTATTTGCAGTGGCAGAGCATTGTGTGTTAGGCAAGGGCCCTACCGCTGAGTCACACCCCAGCCCTATCTTCGCTATTCTACTGTAGAAGTATATAACATGTTGGCTTGGGGTGGCGTTAATTATATTACAGTGTCCTGTGACTGTGGCCACCATCTGTTTTTAATTTGTTTCTGTCACCTATCATACTTTTTCTGCCCCCCTCCTGTTTTTTGTTTTGTTTTGTTTTTCGTTTGTTTGTTTGTTTTGTTGCATTTTGTTTGTTTGTTTTTTTGGTTTTCCAGACACAGTTTCTCTGTGTGGTCTTGGCTGTCCTGGACTCGCTTTGTAAACCAGGCTGGCCTCAAACTTACAGCGACCTGAGTTCTGGGATCAAAGGCATGAGGCACCAGCTGCCTCTTGGCACTTTTAAAATGTTGTTGCTCTCACCTCTCTCATGAGACATAGTCCACCAGTGACCACCCACCCTTAGGCCTGATCTGCATTATAGTAGACACCAACCCCATCTTTTCTGTCCTTTTGCCTCCAGGGGTCTTAATCTTTATTTTTTCTCCCATTTTCTACCTGCTGAGAGTAAAATATAAGAAAAACAAAACAAAACAAGAAAAGGGTCATGAAAGACTGCCCATAAGCAGATCATTAGCACATAGAAAGACTTTGTCATGGGTTCCCTGAACTCAAAGCAGACAGTACCCTTCTGAGGGGGAAGTTTGTCCCTTCCTTGGATCAGTAATCAGGTGTGGCCTGTGCATCCAAGCCCTGACCAGCACTAGAGGAAACAGAGCTCAGCCTGTCTGTGCTCCCTTAGACTCAGGAATCACCTGGGAGCAGCTTGGCATAGCGCTGTCCGTGGAATCGTGACACATACCTGCGAATCATCACTAACCAAGCATCATAGCAAGCGAGGGCAGAATCTCAATGCCCAGCAGTGGAGCCAGCTGGGCCAGCTGCACAAAGGCACGGCTGGCTGCGTGGGGGAGAGTGAAGGGCAGGGCTCCAAGGCCAATCTGAATAAGAGCTGGCTGACTACAGAACACATGGGCTCCAAGTTTTGGCAAGGCCTGGGCCTCGCTTTGATGAGATATGGGCTCAGGCCTGACACGTCTTTCTGGGGGGCAGTTCCGTCGGACAGCGTTGCATCGGGCCTCCCTGGAGGGCCACATGGAGATATTGGAGAAACTTCTGGAGAACGGAGCCACCGTGGACTTCCAGGATCGGGTGAGAGGACCGGTATTGGGAGGAAGGTAAAAAGCAGATCTAGTGCCAGCAGAATTCCGCTTCATGTCAAATCTGTGCCAGTAGGGGTAGGTTCTACCTCTCCACGTCCTGTGACATTGGGTACTGCCCCCTGAGTGGCCTCCAGGACTCTCACTTGGACTTGTTGGGCCGTGGGTTGTCCGTCCTACTCCCTGGACCTTTCCTTGGTTTGTCCCTCACCTTCTTGGCTTCAGTCCTTCCCCAGGGAATTTCTTCACTTCAGCTCTGCCATTAAGTCCCACCCATCCCTTGTAGCTGGACTGCACAGCCATGCACTGGGCCTGCCGAGGAGGCCACCTGGAGGTGGTGAGACTCCTGCAAAGCCGAGGAGCCAACACCAACCTGAGGGACAAGGTGAAGCAGCAGCACACACTGGGGTGCTACAGGGAGGGTGGGGCAGCCCATGGCAAGTGCGCGCACGTGGTTGGCAAGTGGGCTAGCCTGGTTCCTAGAGTGGCTGCCCAGAAGCTTCGGGTCGTCCAGGGGCTTGGGAGTAGCAAGTGCTGAGAGGAGAGTCAAAAGCCCTACTCTCTTGGAGGCGTGGTCCACTGAGAAGATGCAGGCTTTCTACACCCACGCCACCTGCCATCCTTCATCCTCCACCTGCCCATCCGCCAACTCATTCATTTACTTATTAGTCGATGATCCTTCTCTCCATCCATTTCTTTACATGCAACGTCGAGCAAGTGCCTCGGCCTCTCAGACACTGTTCCTTTGGCTGTAAAACTTACAGAGTTCTTACATAGATTTGGGGGGAAATGTTTGTAAATGAACTACTACTTAACAGCAGAAGCTTTTGCTCTATCTCTCACAGCCATTTCTCAATTAGTGGCATCTAATATAATTATTCAAAGGAGCTGGAGCACACCTTTAATCCCAGCACTCAGGAGGCAGAGGCAGGAAGATCTCTAAGTTCAAGGCCAGCCTGGTCTACAAAGCAAGTCTAGGACAGCCAAGGCTACACAGAGAAACCCTGAGAGACAAGAAAAAAAACAAAACAAAACAGATAGGCTGGGGTCAGTGTGCAACTCCATAGTGACATACTTAGGAGCATGTGCAAGACCGTGGGCTCCATCCCCAGCACCCCAATAAATAAACAAGCCAGTTACTTAAAGAGGAACCTCTGCAATCCCAGCACTTGGAAGGCAGAGGCAGGAGAATTGAGAGTTTGCTGCTACCTGGTGACACAGTGAAACCCTGACCTTTTTTTTTTTTAAGTGGGGGAGTGGGTAGCAGCTCACTGCTGCTGGAGGGGAACCATGAAGGGAAGCCAGAGGAGGTGGCACTTAGAGCTAGCTGTACAGTTAAATGGCTGGGAAGGACAAAAGCATGTCGGGACCATTCTGTCAAGGCTCAGGCCTTGGTGCGCAGCCGGGAGTAGGATTAAGCTGGAGACAGGCTAGCTCCTCCACACCAGGACACCATCGTTTAGTCCTGTGTCCTCCCCCACTCCCCACAGCTCCTGAGCACTCCCCTGCACGTGGCCGTCCGTACTGGACACGTGGAGATCGTGGAACACTTTCTTTCCCTGGGCTTGGATATCAATGCCAAAGACAGAGTGAGTGCTTGCTTCCTCTCCCCTGCCCAGCCAGTATGGGTGTAAGAGCAGCCCACAGGCTGCCAGGGGCGAGTGTCCTTCCCTACAGGACCCTGGGATGGCAGCTTCTGAGCATGGCCTCTAGCCCGGCCCCTGTCACCCAACTCGCCCACTGGCCTCAAGGGTCATCATGTGCCACACTGACTCTAGGAAGGAGACAGTGCCCTCCATGATGCTGTGAGACTCAACCGCTACAGAATCATCAAACTGCTGCTCTTGCATGGGGCTGACATGATGGCTAAGAACCTGGTGAGTTTATTTCTCTGGCTAGGGTGGATGGTCTGCTGAAGCCATGGGCAGCCACAGCCTGGGTACACGTGCCATTGGCTCTTGGCCATGCCACCCTAATCAGCTGCCTTCCCAGATCTTTCTCTCCATGTGTCAAGATACAGAGCACAAGTTCAGAGGAACAGTTGAAGAAGTGGTGAAAGGACTTCCCCCAAGGTCCCCAATAGGGCAAAGGGGATCCCGGGTTCACTCCCCATTATAGGGGACCAGCTGGAAGAGAATCAAAGCACTTGGTTGCGGTGACCATTCGAGCACCTCATGTCGATTCTTGGTGGGCCTCGGGTTTTTTCTGAGGATAGATGTCCTCTGACCCAAGCCTATTTTTTGGTCCGCAGATCAGTCACAGAAGAGGGAGGTGGAAAGGTCCCCCCACAAGAAAGGCTAAGGGGACGTTAAGGAAAGCAGAGACATATGCGGAGGCTGTGGCTGCCCTCAGCTCCAGCGCTGCAGCCGTTGGGGCTGGACAGCTCGTAATGAAGGCACTTCCCCGTGTGTTCCCAGGCTCCGCCCACTAGATACCAGTGGCACCCATAACCTGTAGCTGTGAAATGCAAGATGTCTTTACCCCCTGCGCGTTTGCTTCCAGATGAGAGCCACTGATGTAGCTGAGGGCAGTTTCTGGTGGGCTGCTGGAGTCTGAGTAAATCTTTTCTCCAGGCAGGAAAGACCCCCACGGACCTGGTTCAGCTATGGCAAGCAGACACCCGGCATGCCTTGGAGCATCCTGAGCCAGAATCAGAGCAGAATGGACTGGAAAGGCCTGGGAGTGGGCGTGCAACACCCCAGCCTGGACCAGCCCAGTAAATACCTACCCCGAGCTGCGCATCCTTCCCCCTACTGTGAGCTGCCTGCAAGCCAGTCTAGCAGGAACACCCCCAGACTCAATGCGATAAAGAGCTGCCTTTGCTATTTGTGGTGTTTGTGTCCATTTGTGCTCCAGACACATAGAAGAAAGACTGGGTGTTAGAGTGAACTTGGGAACAAGGGGAATGTGGAGCAGCAGATCCCCCTGCTCTGGTCTGGCCTTGCTTTGTGCCGGTCACCCTGCTTTTCTTTCCTAATCCCTAGGGCAGGGTTGTGATATATTTCACTCTGTGGTATACTCATCCTCAGCACCCCCATTTCTAAGACTGTCCCATTGAGCGGTGTGTCTGTGTGAGGCCGGCTTGGGCGCCTTGGCAGAAGCCTGATAGACAGGAGGAGTGGCTTTTCACAATTTCTTCTGGAACAGCGAGTGCGTGGTTACAGTGGGGCGGGGTCAGGCCAGCTCAGCCAATCAGCTGCGCCAGGCTCAGGCCTGCCTAAAGTGGGTGCGAGTGTTGGCTGCTGGCGTGGGGTGGGCGTGGCTCCTGCCCTTGGGGCTGTGGGAAGACACCCGGAGCCCTGTCAGAGATACTTTTTGGGTTGAAACCCCAAGAGCCAGTTCTCTTTCGGGCCAGAGTTGTGGCATTTCTCCAGGTGCTTCCTAGCAGGGAAGTCTAGGAAGCCTGGAGACTCTAGGCCCGCCCCTGACCCTGGGACACCCGGTGCAAAGCGGCAACCTTCCCCCGCCCCATGCCCACAAGGGGTTGGGTGGGGAGACAAAATTTTAACTGGGTACGTTGATCATTAACAGTGGTGAGGAAAAGGAGTTCAAACTCAGTTCCCCCGTGGTCATAGACAGTTGGGCCTCAGGCCTCCTGCAGAAATGTTGGGCCCTCACATCTGGGCCTCCATGAGGCAGGGGCTGAGCAGGAGCTTGTCTAGGAATGTGAAGGGGAGGAAGGTAGACATTGCCGGCATCTACCCACCCGTGACCACCCCCTTCACCGCCACCGCAGAGGTAGATTATGGGAAACTGGAAGAGAACCTGAACAAACTGGGCACTTTCCCGTTTCGAGGTAAGAGCGGAATTGGGGAGCCAGATTTGTGGGTAGGGGTGGATGTGAGAGGGAACGACCCAGCTCTGGCACCTTGGACAGAGCCTCACCTGCCTTCCTTTCCCCAACTGTGGAGGGCTAAGGTACCTTCTTAGCTCCCAGGGTTACTGTGGTAAAGACATGGGACAGTGAATGAGGACATCCTTGTCTCCCCTCTGCTGATGGGAAGGCACCAGCCGTGTCGGCCTCCTTTTTTCCTGAGCCTGCCTGGCAGAAACTGCTTCTAAGTGTGCTGGCCCATCTCATTCACCTTTTGTTTTACACATGGGTCTCCATTCTGAGGCCACAGACCAGACCTGATGTGTGAGATTCCAGTCTGCCTCACAGCCACAAGTACAGTAAAAGAAGGCAGAAAATGGCAGCCCCCTGCCCTGCTCCTCCCTACTCCATCCATCCAGGGCACTTCCTGGTCAGTGCTGTCAATGGCACCAGCTCAGAGGTGGGACTGTGGACTCCCAGAGATGTGGTCACTGCCCCCGAGGCCACTCAGCTAATGCATAACTGAGCTGAGATTTTAATTGCTGACGACAAGCTCCTGATTCTGCACACTGATTCTAACACCTCCTTCTAAGTTTTCCTCTGAGATTATCCCAACAAATGGTGTTTGGTGGGTACCAGTTTTGAGAATACTGTGGCCCTAACTGAGAAGGTTAGGATGCAAAACTCTAGCTTCCAATCACTGCTCTGCCAATGATCTTACTATATGGGACATTCTAACCCTGTTTACCCATATGACACATGGGAATGATAGATAATGCTCTTCCATGGGGTAGACAGAAGAAGAATCTGGATGAACCTGAGTGAAAGCATGATTTAAATTTTAGAGTGCTAGACATTTGAAGGTATTGATTCCTGTAATGATAATTACTAAAACTACAAGTCACGTTTGTGATGTCTCAAGACCTGGGACGAATGGCTGAGTGTCTATTTGACATATCAAAGCAGGTTCTCCCAACATCCTTTACTCTCTACCTGTTACAGGGTGTGGCTGGCATACCCACCCTCTACCTATCCCCCACCCCCAGCCCCGGAACTGAGATGCCCTTCCCCCAGAGGCTCTTTGGTTGTCAAAATCTAGCCACTTTGGTTACCCATTTCTTTTTTTACCTCTTGGCTGCTGCACCTGGCTCCCTTTCTCTCCCTTTCCTTTTCCTTTTCTGAGGAGAGAAGGGGAGGGAAAGAGAAGGAGTCAGGGTGATATCTACTTGGAACTCTCCCAGATGTCTCTGCCCTTGGCTATGCTCTCCCTTTTATCTACAATAAACTTTCTCCTCCACCATACCTAGGAACAGTCAGTCCTTTTTTTTTTTTTTTCAACATTGTAACAAAGCTGCTTTGTGCTTTGTGACAGTGACCACTGGCCTGGCCGAGCCCCCTTCATAGCTCAGTACCCAGGTGATATGTGTGTTTGTCAAGGGGCAAGCGGGTGCTCACACTTAGGAGGGCAGTGTGTCTACTAGAGCTTGCTTATGGTGACCTGGAGTGGAGCTGAGGACTGATTCCCTTAAAGCAAAGCCTGATAATCCTTAGCTTTGAACAAAGCACTCTGCTTTGTCTTAAGGGTCAAGGACACTGTAATGCAGGGACTGGAAGACTGGCTTTCGTATCCATTGTGTTTCTGAAATCTTGTGTTCAGGATTTTACAGAGACCTCCAGAATTTGTCGTTGAACCTTCCCTTTTGTTTCTCTAACTCCTGCAACCAGCATGGGGTGCCCTGGACAGTTTAGGGGAATTTGGCTCATGGGTTCTTTATGGTGTCTGATCTTCCATTCACCACATACCAGGAAGCTGGGGGCTGTGGGAGGCAGGAAGATCTCTGAGTCTGAGGCCAGCCTGGTCTACTGAATGTCCTCTATGGCAGCTGGTCTGGCTATCACAGCAGCTGAGAAATCACAGCCCCTTTGCAATCCAGTTTCCTCGCTTGAGAAACACGAGCTAAGAGCCTCAGGCTCTTAGCCACAGAACTCAACATAATTCCCCCAAGATGGCCAGCCATGGAGCTGGCATAAAGGACGTAGAGTGAGAGGGACCTGTCAGAGTTCCGACATGTAGGCAAACACTGAATTTGTTTCTCTTGCCTTCTGGAATGGACTGTGCTTCCCAACACTCAGGAGCAGATGGAGACAGCTGTCACATGCTGCTTTGTATCAGTGTGGGCAGAAAGCCCTCAAAATAGGAGGGAGGAACCTTCCCCAAGTGCTTCAGTGAACACAGAGCATTCTTGAAGGCACGGTCTGAAGCTGTGTAGTTCTCCTTGTTTAGTTTTGTTTTGTTTCCGGACAGGGTTTCTCTGTGTAGTCCTGGTTGTCCTGGACCTCATTCTGTCCTGGAACTCAGAGATCCTCCTGCCTCTGCCTTCCAAGTGCTGGGATTAAAGGTGTGCTCCACCACTACCTAGCTAGTTCATTTTTGTTCTTATTTTTAAAGTATTCCTAATTTGTGCTGATTGTATAAATGAAGAGTATTCTTTTAAGTTGAAAGTTAAGGGGCTGGCAAGATGACATGCTGAGTAAGGGTTCTTGCTGCTGATAATGTAAATGTAGTCTCTGGAACTTATATAAGGTGGAGGGAACCAGCTTCTGCAAGTCACCCTCCCACCTCCACATGTGCTCCCATGCCATGATACATGCGCTACCCCCCCCCAAATAAATGAATGTAAAATAATTTTTATTTTTTAGGAAGATTAGCTAATAAATTATCAAATATCATATAAAAACCCACAATAAGTAATGGAAGAGCATGGAGAACCTTTAGCTTCTGTTTGAAATATAGGAAATACATGTCAGTTCTGGACCACAATAGTTCCATTATAATACAAAAAACAGGGGGCTGGAGAGATGACTGAGAGGTTAAGAGCACTGGCTGTTCTTCCAAAGGTCCCGAGTTCAATTCCCAGCAACCACATGGTAGCTCATAACCATCTGTAGTGAGATCTGGTGCCCTCTTCTAGCATGCAGGCACACATTCAGGCAGAATACTGTATAAATAATAAATACATAGATCTTTCAAAAAATAAATTAAAAAAGCAGATCATAAAGAAGAATTAAAAGATAGGCAGTGGCTGCTTTTAGTGGTCAGCCATGACAAACTAACCACCATTTGCTATTTGAAAGTGAAAGTGGGTCTTCAGTTGTTAAGAAAAGGATAAACTCGGTGGAAGCTTGTCAGTCATACACAGAAGCAGCTTGCTGAGACCAAGAAAGCTTATTATGTGTAAGCACATAGTAAGCACAGGGTCTGCTCTTCGGCTTTCCCAGCACATGCAGAACTCGGACTTGAGTGCTGTTCATAGCATCTGGTTATAAAAATGGGCCTTGAAGCCAGGTGTGGTGGTGCACATCTTCAATCCCAGCACTGTGAGGCCAGTCTGGTCTACACAGCAAGTTCCAGGAGCACCAGGTCTACACAGAGAAAACCAGAAAAGAAAGAAAGAAAAAAGAAAGGATCTTAAGTAATGGTTTCTGTAATCTTCAGCTTTAAAACAATTTTTAGAAAAAAAAAATCAAAGTTATAACCAAATATGGCATGCCTAAACAAGGCCTGAATAATGACAATATTGATAGATATGCTAGCTTGGGAGGTGGAAATCTCACGAGATCCTAGCTTCTGACTGCTGAGATTAGCCACTTCTCCCAGGAAGAACCCCTCGTTGCTTATCCAGTGCAAAGTGGTCGGCCCTGAAATCATGTACACGTGGACTCTGCAGGCTCTATTTAGGATTTGTGTGCACACATATGTAGCAATAAAAAACCAGAGGCTATTGATTTGAAAAGGAGCAAAGGGGGAGACACAGGAAAGCTTCGAGGGAGGAAAGGGAAGAGGGAAGTGATGTGATTATATTTTAAATTTAAAATTTTTAATAAAAATAAAGCTAAAAAAATTATAAGCAAGGGCTGGAGGGAGGGGTTGTTTAGAAGGACCACTGGCCCTGGACCCGCTCCTGTTAATAGCCTCTGAAGTGGACTTTGAGTTGTTATTTCCAGTGAGGTTAGCGGATGGTCACAGGGCTTTTCAGCAAGGCTGCAGAGGTGAAGGCTCCTAAACTTTCATCCTTCTTCTTCCTTCACACACAGAGTGGACCACTCCTTCTTCTGAAAGATGAAACATTTATATATATATATATATATATATATATATATATATATATATATATGTATGTATGTATGTATATAATTGATTAAAGACAACATTTCAAATGACAAGTTTTTTGAGAATGGGTGTAAGAGATTGAAACAAAGACCCTCTGCACAGCCCTGACTGTCCTGGAACTCCCTGCCTACCTTTGCCTTCTGAGTGCTGGGATTAAAGGCATGTGCCACCACCGCTGGCAACAACTTTAAAAAGAAATGCTTTTTAGAAAATTTTCTGTAGGTGTGTGTGCCTGTATATGGGTGTGGGCACGTGACTACAGGTGCCAGAGGAAATCAGAGGTGTCGGGTCCGTGGGGACAGGAGTTATGGATAGCAACTTTTTTTTTTTTTAAAGCAGGGCAATGGTGGTGCACACCTTTAATCCCAGCATTTAGGAGATCTCTCTGAGTTTGAGGATAGCCTGGTGTACAGAGGGAGTTCTGGGACAGCCAAGGGTACACAGAGATACTCTGTCTTGGAAAAAAAACAAAACAAAACAGGATATGTTTATGCATGCAAGCACTCTGCATGTACTCCTGCATGCCAGAAATTGACATCCCATTATGGATGGTTGTGAGTTTCCATGTGAGCACTGGGAATTGAACTCAAGACCTCTTGAAGAGCAGCCAGTGCTCTTAAGTGCTGATCTACCTTCCTATCTCCAAATCACATAACTTTTACAAGGACCATTTGGGCCTTTCTAAGTGTGCTCTTTGCTTCGAAGGAAACAGTAGCCCAGGTCTATTTCTAGCCCCAAATACTTGGGAATTACTCAGGATTGTACAGGCATCTGTGGCAAGCCTGGCTAGCCAGCCCACCTACTTCATCATGTTTACCAGGGGCAAATTCTGGGTCTGTGGGCTATCACTCAGGCAAGACGGAGTGGCCCTGGTCTATCCTATCTGCTCTGCCTCTTCAGCCCACTTTTGTCTGTTCTGGATTGTGACCTCATATTGTTCCAGAATGAACTCCTTCCTGGGCCCGTTCCTTTTTGAGCTCTTTCCTGTACTAGCTAGGGATGTAGGAAATGGTATACATTGTACTGACAGCAGAGATGGGG
The DNA here is from genome assembly GCF_907164565.1 of Psammomys obesus. Taxonomy (NCBI): domain Eukaryota; kingdom Metazoa; phylum Chordata; class Mammalia; order Rodentia; family Muridae; genus Psammomys; species Psammomys obesus. Next base: position 2,089,620 of record NW_026596125.1, read on the forward strand.
CCTGGGTAGAAGGTACTATAGTTATCAACCATGAATGGATGCCAGGCCAGCTAAGGGGGTCTCAGTTTGTCATGGCCAAACTGACTCAGTGTCCTCTGTCCTGTGAGGGCCACTAGATCAGGAATGAGGGAGACCAAAGACTGGAATGTGAGCAGGACAGAGCAGTAGAATATATTGCAAGCAGAAGGCAGAAGAGTCTTCTAAGTAAACCACACAGTCTTTCCACTGAGGACAGGAGACATGACCTAGTCCTTACACAAGGCTTACCAGACTAGGTCTGAGTGGTGGGGTGGCCTCGCCTCACCCCACCCCCAGCCGCCTTCCTCACAATGGGGTTCATTGCTGAGGCGTCAGAGAGCATCCTAGATAGGGTAAGGCAGGAGCCTGCCTGCCAGACATCCGCAGGGCTCCGGCCTGTTCAAGCATGAGCCATACCATCTGGGCTCCGACATTCCCAGTGTGCTCTTAGCTCTGCGTGAGGCTTAGGGCCCTGGAGGACTTCTTGGAGTTACTCCAGCACCCATCATGCAAGGTGGTGCTGGGGATTGCCCTCCTTCTTGGAGGTGGAGGACTTGTGCTATGGTCTCGGTGGAGAAAAAAGAAGGCAGGCTTAGAGGGCACAGGAGACAAGTCTCCAGAGTCCATCCGAGCAAATAACAGCTGGATCAAATCTCACTTTAGCCGACTCTCGGAAGAGAAGTTGCCCACCTACCGCTGTGTCGATGCCGGTGCCCCCCAACCTGCAAGGCCAGGAGAGAACAGCACCACCATCCACAAGGAGACCCTCACCTCCACACATGGAGAAGGGGGAGTAACTCTGCACAGAGATTCCTTTGCCAGCAAACAGAAGGTATCTGGGGCTTCAGTGATCAAAGAGACCCAGAGGGAGTCAGAAAAGTCCTCATCCTTGGAGGATGAGACATGGGCTGCGGTGGCTGCCTGCACCAAGGAGATCGATGCCAAAGGGCGTCATGTGGCTAACTGCATTCTGCAACGCTCCTCGGCTTACCAGAATGCAGGCCATTTGGAATCCAGGGACATCACCCCAGAAGATCTGAAGGCTCTGGAGGAGGTGGAGATAAAGCTGAAAAGGAATTTCCTCTCTCACCGGGAAACCACCATTGCTGGGGCCAACCAAACACACACCGTCTACGGCCAGAGTCGCCATGGCCACCAGAACCGCCAAAGCCACCAGATCCATCAAGGCTACCAAAGCAACCAGAATCACACTGTTCACTCCAGCCACCAGGGTCATCATCCAGGTCACATGAACCACCAGGCTTTTCCAAGTCACTCCAGCCACCAGAGTCATGTGGGCCACACAAACCACCAGGGTCATCCAGCCCACTCAAGCCACCAGAGTCACCAGGGTCAGCCGGGTCACCCAAGCCATCAGAGCCATAGCCTGCCTAACCGCAGCCACCAAATCTATGACTCTTGAAGCCGCTTAACCATGCGCCCCTTCCCCCAGCAGGGCCGGCTCATGGGCACAGCCCTGTTTTCTCTTCTATGGGGAAACCTACGTGGTCAGGGTGTGAGACTGCCGTCCAAATCCCTGCTACTTCTTACCCAGCAGAGGTCATGAAGGAGGGAGGGAGGGACGCAGCTCCAACAGCCCAAGGGCCCTGAAGACCCACGAGAGAAGACATGAGGCAGATTTCAGGAGCAGCCACAAGCCCCACACTGACTCCTCATGCCTGAAGAGAGCCAATAAAGCCCTGCATGCCCTTACTCTGTGTCCAGGGGCTCTGTAGCCCGACGAGTTCCGGGCAGGGTTGGAGGAGAGGGTGTGTCCCCAGCAGTTCTGTAATCGGGCCTTGGCTGGAGACCTTCTCATTGCACCAGACTTAAGACCAGCCAGTTTCCTCCAGGTCTCGGGTAATAGGATTAAGGTACCGCCAGAGACCTCAACCATACCTGCCTAGTGTTGCCAGAGCAGAATGCAACCAGGTGCTGGGGAAGAGGGGCCCAGGGACAGGTTTTCAGCAGACAGTAAGTCAGCTGGGGGGGGGGGGTACTTCGGCCCATCTGTTTGGTGCCATCTCAAGTCTCTAGAGTCTGTGGGAATCCACGTGTCCATAGCAGTAAATCTGTATGAGACTCAACTGGGTGATGTCACCGTTGTTTGAGTCGTGCCTGTGGCTACCGTAGCTGCTACCGATATTCAGACTACTTGCAGCTTCCACTGGTGTTTTATGTTTAATGTTTATGTTTTTTAGCTCGGGCTATCTTGGAACTCACCATGTAGGCCAGGCTAGCCTTGAACTCACAAACATACGCCTGCCTCTGTCTCCTGAGTGCTCTGCTGTGTTTTGTTTTAAGTAGATGTTTAGCTTTTGTTAAACCACAGCCATAAGGAATGTATTCTCTGTTATAAATAAGATCCCCAAGGTTCAGAGATAAACTCCCCTGAGATGACGTAGTAAGAAATCTTAGATCTAGCTTGTCCCCCAGTCTCCCAGTCCCTGATCTCCATCCAAAGCTTGTCTCCCTGTCCTCTTCAGCTCACACACTGTGCCTTCTCTGTCCTCCCACAAGCGTGGCATTCTCCCTATGTCTGGCTTCTGGGCCTCAAGGAGTAAGAAATGAGACTCTCCTCCCAAATCAAGCAGCCACTTGTGTGACTCTTTAGACAAGTCCACAAGTCACTGCCTAACGCCAAGTAAATCTTCGACATAGACTTGAATCTGTTTCAGATTTACCAGGGGTCACCAGTCGGTGGGCCTTAGACCCTTGGGGCTAATCACTGAAGATAGCCAAGTTCATAAACACCGTAAATGGGGTCAGTTGGTTTCATGGAGTTTAGATGGGAAGTATTATTTTTATTTTCTGGACATTACTAGTTTGAATTCGTATGAATTACATTTTAAATTTTTAAAATTTGCTGTTGGCATATGATATGTAAGTGTGGAGATGAGAGGGCAGTTTTATAGAGTCATTTCTTCCCGGTTTACATGGGCACCAGGGATTTAACTCAGGCTTTTATCAAGGCAGTGATGGCAAGAGCTTTTCGCCACCACAAAACCATCTCACTGCCCCAATTGTATATGAAATTTTATTTACATAATTTTCAGCAGAATAAATGTAAACTTATGAAAACTGAGAAGGAATTTCTTTGAGTGGGAGGGGTTCCATAGGAGAAATTCCCTATAATTGCACTTTTGTTGTTGTTGTTGTTTGTATTTTTTCAAGACAGGGTTGCTGTGTGTAGCCTTGGCTGTCTTGAATTTGCTGTGTAGAACTCACAGAAATCCACCTGCCTCCCCTAGAGCTGGGATTACAGACGTGTGCCCCTGAGCCCAGCTAATTGCATATTTTAAATATTTCATAAAATTTTATAATGAGGAGGCAGAGACAGGTGGGTCCCTGGGGCTCTCTGGTTAGTTAGCGTGATTTACTTAGGGTGCTCCAGGCTAGGCAAAGACTATCTGAAAAACAGGTTGGACAGAAACAACTACTGAGATTGTCCTTTGGCCGCCACAAGGACACACATAAAAGTCTACACCCCCCTAACACACGTGCGCCTATATACCCACAGCCACCCACAGACACAAAAACAATTTATTTGAGAAAAAAAAAATAAGGTCAATCACAGGGGAAAGTATTGAAGGCTGAAAACTTGACTAAAAAGCATGAGAGCGGTCCTGCATGATGGCACACGCCTTTAATCTCAGCACTCAGGAGGCAAAGGCAGGTGGATCTCTGAGCTCAAGGCCAGCGTGGTCTACAAAGCCAGTCCAGGACAGCCAAGGCTACACAGAGAAATCCTGCCTCAGGAAAAAAATGATTTCTCTGCATAGCCCTGCAGTCCTGGAACTTGCTCTGTAAGACCAGGCTAGTCTCCAACTTAGATATAGAATGTCATTTTATACAACTAATTATCAACACCAGCCTCAGTGACTCTGTATTGAATATGATGAGCAGGGCCCCTGTCCCTGACTAAGTGATTCCAGGCCAGGCAAGAGGAGCACACAGTAGGGCAGCAAGAAGCTGTGGGCTGCAGGGCCCAGAGGAACAGGGATTGGAGGCACTTAACAGCTCTCAGAGTTTGAGGGATCTCTGCTGAGGTCAACACAAAAAGATACCAGGAAGTGCTGTTCAGAGGCAGGAGAATGGCAGTGTCTTATGGATGGGGAGAACCCGGACAGATTTGCTTTTGGGATTCTTAGGAATCTAACTAGGGCCTTGCACAAACCAAGCAAGTGGTCTCCAAGACAACCCCAGTCTTGATGGACAGGGAACATTAGGAGATGGGTGAAGGGTGAGGAGAAAGCTAGACAATGGCTGTGGGACTTGGAGCAAAGGAGGACTTTGGAGTTCATCTGCCCTCATCTTGCAGGAGAGGCCAGGATGAGAAAACTTGCCTGGTTCCATGGAGTGATTGAAGGGCTCTGAACAACCTCTTTGCAGGTGACCACAACGACAAGGAAGGGAAGCTCAGAGGAGAAAGGCTCAGAGGCCAGAGACCCACAGATGGGCCCTTGCATGGCACCTTAGAGGAGGAAGCAATGGTGAGGCATCAAGGGGCCATAACGGTACCCAGGGATGCCCCTCCTGAGACACTGTACCTCCTTTTGGCCACAGTAAATCACCCCATGCAGCCCCAGCCCCACTCAGCACCCTTCTCAGGCCTCCCCGACCTGAGCAGCTCTGGGACGGCAGGTGAGAGGTGCTTCTCTCTGGCCCGGCCACACCCCTGCTTTAAGTGAGCTTTAAAAGTATGAAAGGATTGTCCCTGACCTCCACTAATCATGAGGCACTAGTACAGGTACTTTACAAAGAGTATCTCATTTTAACTTCATTGTTTGAGAAAAATACCAGTATCTCCATTTTATTTTTTTTTTTCGGTTAAGGAAGCTTAAGCTACGCCATTTTCTTTTCTCTCTTTTTTTAAAAATATATTTTAATTTGTACGTGTTTGTGTGTGTGTGTCTGCCCTCTCTCTTGTGTGTGTGTGTGTGTGTGTGTGTGTGTTTGTGTCTATGTATAGACCAGAAGAAGGCACTGGATTCCCCTAGAGGTGAAATCACGGGCAGTCATGTACTACCCACTTGACACCTGGGAACTGAACTTGGGTCCTTAGGAAGAGCGGCAAGAATTGAGCCATCTCTCCAAACTCCCCGCCCTCTTCTCTTTGTTTATGTATCCCAGCCTGGCCTTGTATTCATAATCCTCCTGCCTTGGGCGCCTGGGTGCTAGGGTTATAGGTGTATGCCTCCGTCCCTGTTGGTTAAGCCATTTTCTCAAGACCTCAGTTGGTGAGAAAGGATGTGGTGAGAGCTGGTCCCTGGTTTTTCTGTTTCGTTTGTTTGATTTTGGTTTTTTCGAGACAGGGTTTCTCTGTGTAGCCCTGGCGCTCCTGGCTCAGGACTAGGCTGGCCTTGAACTCACAGAGATCTGCCTGCCTCTGCCTCACTGAGTACTGGGATCAAAGGCATGCACAACTACCACCTGGCTGTCCTGGTTTTTCTGACTTAAAGTCTGTGCCCCAACAATCCTACCGACTGCTCTGCCACTGCTCTCCTCACCCTTGGTGTGTAGGGTCTTTTATTTTGAGTCTCTTTAGATCGATGCAAATGCATCGGGCCTGTGATTGGACATGCAGCCAGGCTGAAGGAGGCACTTTTTGATGATTCCAGACATCAAAGTACTTTCTGGGACAATTTTTCAGCTGAGCCTTTAAAACAACTCTGTAATGTAGGGTTGAAATGACTTGTCATTTCATAGGAAAGAAGATGGAGACTTGGAGGTGTGACAGCTTCCCAGTCTGTTTGGGGGCCAGGCATAGGTCTAGTTCCTGATTCCAGAGGCATCCAGGTGAGAGTGTGAGGCTGTGCCACAGGAGACAGGAATACGGGGCCTGCTGCTGCCTCCCAGGGCACCAGTCCTATACAGTCCCGCTTTGAGATGCACCCAAGAAGCCCAAGGGCTTCTGGAACTGACTACCAGAGGAAGAGTGACTTGACAGCGACCGTGGCTGAGTTAGGGATCATGGTATAAGCCTGCCCAGCTTGAGGTAGCACATAACGGCAGCAACTAAATACAAGTGGTAAGACTGCAGTCTTGAAATAGTTGAGAGTTGGCTAAATGGGAACCCTTAACCAGGACAAGCAGATTCTTCAAAGGGGACAGGACAGTGAAGCCTCACACAGCAAAACAAGGAGGCTCTACCTTCCCAGTCCCGAGGAACTGACCCTGAGGTGACAGGATCTGGCTGCGGCCAAACACTATTTGTTTCAACATGTACCTAACACCCCGTGGGAGGGCTCCCTGGCAACCCTCTCAGTGGAGCCTAACACTTCCATGAACAACGTGGAAAAGGTGTGTGGTATGAAGTTGAGTGGACATCACGCTGTGTCCCCTGAAGGGTGACTCACAGGAACACTCTCTCTTGGTCTCAGTGCCAGGAAACTCTGTGTTTCTCTGGGCAGCTGTGTGTCTGTCAGCGATCACATTTCCCTTTTAGCAGCGACTGCTGGGAAGCCCCATTAAATTTAGGGCTTATCACACAGCTGTATGGCATGGATTTGGTATGCTAATTTGGTATACAGCTCCCAGCTTTATGGGCTTTTTCTTCTCCCAAATACCTACTTATTTAAAATCCTAGTTACAGCCAGGAGAGGTGGTGCACACCTGTAATCCCAGCACTCTGGGAAGCAGAGGCAGGTAGATCTCTGTGAGTTCAAGGCCAGCCTGGTCTACAGAGTGAGTCCAGGAGAAAGCCTGTCTTGAAAAACCAAAAATAAATAAATAAAATAAAATAAAATAAAATAATCCTAGTGTCCTGTAATTGTACAGTACTTTTTATTGTTTGTTTGAGACAGGGTCTCCCATATCCCCCAGGTTGGCCCTAAACTCTCCATTCTCTATTTTGCACCTCTTGAGTGCTAGGATTACAGATACGGTAGGATTTTGTTTTTGTTTGTTTATTTTTACAGAAGGACATTACTGATGAAAAACTCAGAAAGAAAGAAAGAAAGAAAGAAAGAAAGAAAGAAAGAAAGAAAGAAAAATAAAGAGAAAGGAAGGAAGGAAGAAAGAAAGAAAGAGGGAAGGAGGGAGGGAGAGAGAGAGAGAGAGAGAGAAAGAAAGAAAGAAAGAAAGAAAGAAAGAAAGAAAGAAAGAAAGAAAGGACATGACTGCTTTTAGGTATGGCAGAGGAGAAAATGTATTATAGATAAAGGGGAGAACATAGCCAGAGGCAGAGACATCTGGGACAGTCCAAGGTGGATATGACCCTGAGCCATGTGAGGAGAGATGGAAGGGGATGGGAGAGGGGAGAGAGAGGAAACCAGCTTCAGTAGCCAAGAAGACAAAAAGTAAGAGGAGCAGGTAACCAAAATGGCTGGATTTTATAGGGAAGAGCCTCTGGGGGAAGGGCAGCCCAGCCCCTGGCTAAGAGTTGGGGTCGGGGGTAGTGGACAAGGTGTGCTAGCTGTATCCAGTAACAGGTAGGGAGTGAGGGATACTGGGAGAACCTGGTGGTCAGTTCTGCTTTGGTGTGCTGGATAGGCACCTCAGCCATTTGTTCTGGATTTGAGACTTAATACTGACAAAAGCATCTTAAGGGAGAAAGGGTTTTGTTTTATCTTATTATTTGAGGTTAAACTCCATCCTGGAGGGGTGAGCATCCCAGAAGCAGGAGCTTGAGGCAGGTGGTCACATGCACACACAATCAAAAAGCAGAGAGCAATGATCATGTGTGCTCAGCTCACTTTCTCCTCTTTATACAGTCCAGAATCCTAACCCAAGGGAATGGTTCTGCCCACAGCGGACTGGTCATCCCTCTTCAAACAACCTAATCAAAATAATCCCTGTCTCCTGGGTGATTCTAGAGCTCACTAAATTGACAACTGAGATTAAGCATCCCAGGCATGGAGAAGAGAAGGAAAAGGAAAAGAAAGAGGAAGTGATTCACACAAGAGGAAGTGATTCTCCTAATACTCATTCCTCCCCCGCTCTGCGGAACAGTATCAATTCTGCTTGGCTTTCAGAGAAAAATGTTGACACCTGTAACTGGTGTGTTAAGACACCTCTCAAACAAACGGTTGCTAAAACTGGAGGGCGAGCCGAGCGTGGGAGCACAAGCCTTTAAAACTAGCATCCCAGAGGCAGATAGCTTTTTATGAGTTCCAGGCTAGCCAAGGCTACACAGTGAGACCCTGTCTCAGACAAAACCAAACTAAGAGGGTGACAAAAAGAAAGAGGAAAAAATGCCAGGAGATACCACCCTTGACACAGAAAATTGACAAAAGTTAGTTCTGAGGATGCCCAGAGTTGGTGTGGGTGAACACCAGCCGGGAGCCTTTGTGCTGTGGGGTGTGAGTTGATTAATGGGAAGCATGGAGCCCAGGAAGCTGCACACCGACATACCTGTCCAAAAAGGAATTCCTAGACATAAACAAAGATCTTTCCAGAAAATGTTCATTTCAGCATCATTTATGATAGCAAGAAAGAAGGAAAGCCTAAATGTCTCAGGAGAGAATGTAAAATAAAGGGCAGTCTAACCACGAAATTGAACATTGATAGAAATACGGTAAATGAATCAGAGCTCTGTATGCTGCACAGACAAACAATGCTAAACAACACCAGACACACACACACACACACACACACACACACACACACACACACACACCCCGCAGGTGGTTATGTAAGCCTGGCCCCATTTCTCTGAAGCATAAATCATCTTATTCAGCGGTCCTTATGTATGCTGCAAGTGTAAAAAGACATGAAAAAGAAAATAAACACATTTCAGTGGAAGGAAAATGGAGGGCATGCTGTATCTGTTGGGAAGCTTTGGTTTATGGCAGGACAGGGATGGGAAGGGTGGATGGAAAGCCATGGTGGGGAAGTGACCCCGGGGACTGTGCAATCCCGGCGGCATCCTGATGTCCCTGAGAGGTTGGAGGCGCCTGAGCTGCAGTGATGGGGCTCTGTTGTAGGCTTCGTGGTCCAGGGCTCTACTGGAGAGTTTCCATTCCTGACCAGCCTGGAGCGCCTGGAGGTGGTGAGCCGCGTGCGCCAGGCCATACCCAAGGACAAGCTCCTGATAGCCGGCTCTGGCTGCGAGTGTGAGAACACAATGCCTTGGGACCTGGGGTTGCCGGGCTGGGGTGGGGGTGGGGGTGGGGAGATCCAGGCTCCTTGGCCCTGAGGTTGGGGGATGTCTCTTGTTTGGGATGCGCTGAGGCTTGCTTTGCTTGCCTTCTCCCTCACTGCAGCCACTCAAGCCACGGTAGAGATGACTGTCAGCATGGCTCAGGTCGGGGCTGATGCCGTCATGGTGGTGACGCCGAGTTACTATCGTGGCCGCATGAACAGCGCAGCCCTCATTCACCACTACACCAAGGTAGGTGGGGAGGGGGGGCGGGGATCAGAGGCCTGGGACCAAGAGGAGGTTGACAGAGATGGAGGCTGTGCCTGAGGAGAAGCTAGGAGTGGGGTGGAGAGCCTATGTCCTGTTAAAAGCCGCTCCAGGACATCGGCGTAATGTCATCATGCACCAACTATGTGACATTAGCCCACCTACCTAACCTCTCTGTATCAGTTTCCTTCCCGTTAAAACAGGGAGATTAGGAACAGGAGAGATGACTCCATGGTTAAGAGTTCCCACTGTCACTACAGAGGACCCAATTTCAACACCCAGCACCCACGTGCTGGGCCTGCGACCACATGCAACTTCAGCTCCAGGAGATTAAACACCTGTGACCCCCGAGGGCACCGGCACTCGTGTGCACATACCCACACACATACACGTGGTTAAAAGTAATAAGAATAACACTCAGAAGATAAAACAGGGAAGAAAACGGCATCTGCCTTGTGTGCGTCCTCAGGGTTACGTGAGATCGGCAGCATGCGCAGCTCTGAGCTGTGCGTGACGTTCAGACTCCATTCAGAACCATCCCGTTGTGGCTGCCCACACTTCCGGAGGCAGACGCGGTCACCGGAACCCGCACGGCGCAGTCCAGGCAGTCCCCTCCTTTTCTCTGCGCCCGCAGGTTGCTGATCTTTCTCCAATCCCTGTGGTGTTGTACAGTGTCCCGGCGAACACGGGGCTAGATCTGCCTGTGGATGCGGTGGTAACGTTGTCTCAGCACCCCAACATCACGGGCCTGAAGGACAGCGGCGGAGATGTGAGTGGCAGCACCTCCCAGGCTGGGGACCTCCTCCCCCTCCCTCTGCCTGCCCCGGCCTCCCCAGTGCTGGGATCACAGGCGGGCGCCTGCCCTGGCTGCTGGGCTGTATTTTGACAGCACAGCCCCACTCATCCAGGTAGGTGGTTCTGGGCCCAGCTCTCATGTAGTGTTTACTGATACAGGTGACCAAGATCGGGCTGATCGTTCACAAGACCAGCAAGCAGGATTTCCAGGTGTTGGCTGGCTCAGCTGGCTCCCTCCTGGCCAGCTATGCTGTGGGTAAGCCTCCTGCTGCTCTCCAGCTGTCCTGACCAACCAAGATGCATCCAGGCATCTGGGTCTGCAGGAAACAGTTGTTTCAATTCTGGAAGATTGAGCCTGACCCTTTTGGGTGGGGGAGGGTTATGAGTACAGCACTGGCTTGTACAGATGCCTGCAGTTGGTAAAGTTCCAAATTCCATGCTTAGATGACAGAATTAGCTCCTCTAAGCTCACCCTGTAAATCATTCTCTGGAGCAGAGGTCTTAGGCCTCTGTTCTAGGCCAGGAGTCCGCTTTCCCCTGCCTCTGTCCATGGGACAGAATGAACTGTCTGACCTGGGGGGGTTGGGATGGGATCTTTAGCTATCTGCTCAGATCCTCTTCCAGCCCAGCTTCCCAGCAATGTCAGTTAGACCAGCTGCTCCTGTTTGTTTTGAGAGCAGGTCTTTGGGTTCAAGCGGAACTCAGCCCTGGTGGGTAGGGCAGAGGGACAGAAGCATGAGCGGGCTGGGATCTGGGTGGATGTTTCAGCACTGTGGGAGACACTACCTCTAGGCTCTGCAGACTTCATCTTCGGTCAAGGTCCTTGCATATCTCCTGTTACCAACGTACAGTCTCTAAGGTGAAAGGGGGTGGCGCTTGTCGCTCTCTCCTGAGAATACAGGTGGGGAAGGCACAGGCTCTGGAGATGAGGCAACTGAGCTGCAGTTTCAACCATGCCACTTATTCATCCAAGCCAAGACACCAACCCTCACTGGGCCTACCTTTTCCCCTAAAAGGTGACGTTATCTTGTGAGGGTTGGAGGGCTAGAGGGCTAGCTCCATCTGCCACAGTGCCCAGCCCATAATAAGTAGTTTTTGTTTTTGTTTTGAGACAAGATCTCTCTGTGTAGCCCTGGTTATCCTAGAGCTTACTATGTAGTCCAGGCTGGAATCCATCTGCCTCGGCTTCCTGAGTGCTAAGTTTAAAGGCATATACTACCATGCCTGTCTATAAGTGTCTTTTTGTTTTTTAAATAAATTTGTTCTCATTAATTTTTTTAAAATTATATTTTATTTATTTTGTATGCATGTATGTGTGTGTGTGTGCGCGCATGTTTAACGGCACATATGTGGAGGTCAAAGGACAACTTTGGAAAGTTGTTTCTCTCCTACCACGTAAGTCCTGAGGATTGAACTTGGGTGCTCAGGCCTAACTATTATGCACCTTTTACTCCCTGCACTACCTCGCTAGCTCTGTGGTAGGTATGTCACAACTGGCAACATACTGGCCCATTCCAAACTGTCTTTCTTCCAGTCTTGAGCCGTTATGTTTAGGGTCACTCCCAACTCATCTTAGAGTCACAAAGGCTGAATTTCACATCGTGAAGCAAAGGGGAGGAGATACCCAAGCTCCCGACCCCGTGTGCACAGCGTTCTCCTGCTCGCTGTCAGCAGTGGCTCAGTTAACTGGACGGATAAGATCGCAGTGCTCCAGTTCCTCTTTCCTCAGCCTCTAAAGTGTCAAGATCCTGATGGGGGAACAGGTGGGTGGGAGGTAGGGGAAGGTTTGTCCTGTGGGCTGTGTTCCCTGCCCTGCCTCTGGCTCTGAGTAGCAACCGGCATGCAGATTTCTCATTTGGGACATACAGGCAGCCTTTGCCTCAGGAAGTGCATACTCTGAACACACAGAGCTTGCCTGTGACATGGCCCAAAGAGAATAGGAATCTGCCTCCTGTGTTCCCCAAATGAAAAGGTACGGGGCCCAGAGTTCGGGATTCTCTGCGGTAAGCGATCCTGACCGGTGTTCTGTGTCTCCTTTGGGCAGGAGCTGTTGGGGGCATATGTGGCCTGGCCAATGTCTTGGGGGCCCAGGTGTGCCAGCTGGAGAGACTCTGCCTCACCGGGCAGTGGGAAGCTGCCCAGACACTGCAGCACCGCCTCATCGAGCCCAACACTGCGGTGAGCTCCTGGCCTGCCCTGGGACAGGGTCCCTGCTCAATCCCTCCCTTTCAGGATGTCCCAGTGTGGGAATCCCTAACGTCTCCCTCGGGAAACCCCGATTACAGAGAGAGTGAGCCCTGTCTCACTCCAAGCTTGGAATCCCCATGCTAAACGGCAGTTAAAAGCCCAGCCCTTTGAAGATGCCCAGGTGATGGCAACATCAGTAACTCTGGGACTATACCTAGAGTTCAAAGCCCACAGAGTGTGCAACATGGCCTTTACGACAGCCTGACAGGGGATGGATAACAAAAGTCAGAGTGGACAGCAGGGAGCACTGGAGATACTCTGATTTTCCAGGGGGAATTGTCAGGATGATGTGCTCTGAAGTTCAGAGCATGTATTCTGGTTCTTTTGGTGCAGGTCAAGGAGGACTTAGCTGGGAATGTTGGTCAAGATCAAAGCTATGTTGAAATCTGCAGAAAACTGGAAAATGTACATCCTTGCTTTCATTTATTTATTTTTTTTCCAAGACAGGGTTTCTCTGTGTAGCCTTGGCTGTCCTGGACTCACTTTGTAGACCAGGCTGCCCTCAAACTAACAAAGATCTGCCTGCTTCTGCCTCTGCCTCCCTGAGTGCTGGGACTACAGGTGTGGCCACCGCACCTAGCAGTTTTGTTTGTTTTGAAATGGAGTCACACTGTGTTGCCCGGGCTGGATTTGACCTTGCTTGGCTCTTGGGATACTCCTGCCTTAGCCTCCCGAGTAGCTGGACAGTCCTGTGATTCTGCAGCCACCAGCATGGCTGTTGTACTGTCTTATTTCAGCCCTTGACAGCTGGGCAGTCACATGTGACTGAGGACATTGAACATCTTTTTCATGCATTTGCTTGTCACGGCCTTTTCACTCAAATATCTGTTTCTGTCCTGTGCCCATTTTCTTTTTTCTTTCTGGTCCTGGAAATTGTGCCCAAACTTCACACAAGACAGACATGTGCTCTTCTGCCCAAGTGCAGCCTAACTGGTCTCGTGACCATTTTCTTTCTTTTTTTTTAATCAAGTAATTGAGTTAATTAAGTAACTGACTTTATATCCTGATCAGTTTCCAATTTCTCCTCTCCTCCCCCTTCCATCCTCCTTTTCTCCTCCCCACTTTCTCTTCAGAAAAGGGGAGGCCTCCCAGGCATATCAACTGGGCTTGACATATCAAGTTGCAGTAAGACTAGGGGATTATTCTTTATTAAGGCTAGATGAGGCAGCCTAGTAGGGAGACAGGGTTTCCAAGGCAGGCAACAGAGTCAGAGACAGCCCCTGCTCCCACTGCTAGGAGTCCTGTGAGAAGCCCAAGCAGCACAACTGTAACAGACATGCACAGGGCCTAGGCCAGTCCCATGCAGCCCCTGGTTGGCAGTTCAGCCTCCGTGAGCCCCTGTGGGACCAGGTTAGTTGGTTCTGTGGGTTCTCTTGTGCTGTTCTGTCTTGCCCACTTTCTAAGTGAACGTCTTTCTTGACTGTTAAGTTTATAGATTACTCCTTTGTTGTATGTGTGTTTGTAAATATTTTCCCTAATATGCAGCTTGTCTTTTTCATCTTCTTTACATGTTTTTGGTCAACCAAGTTTTAAATAAAAAAAAAATATCTTTCTCGAATCATACTACTAATATCAAGATTAAGAAGTCTTTGTTCAGCTCTAGTTACTAAATATATTCTCCTACTTAGTTTCCTAAAAGTTTTATAGTTATGATGTAAAAGTTTGTGACCTATTTTGAGTTAATTTTTGTGCAAAGCCTGAGACTTTGGTCAAGGTTCCTTTTTTATTTTATTTTATTTTATTTTATTTTATTTTATTTTATTTTATTATTTTATTTTATTGTCTATGGATATCCACTACCTCCAAGACCATTTGTTGAGAAAGCTCTTTTTTTTCCTTCATTGAACTGCCTTTCTGCCTTTTTCAAAAACCAGTGGGGCAGATTTGTGAGAGTCTATTCCTGGGTTCTCTGTTCTCTCTATTGATCTGTGTGTTCATACCTCCACCCTGCCGCAGGCTGGACGGTTGCAGCTGCAGAGGAAGGTTCCAGTAAGTCTTTTAACAGCTGCTTCCTCCTGCTTTGTTCTTTATTTTCATTGACATTGCTTTACGTATTTGGTTCCTTTGTCTTTCCATATTAATTTTAGAATAAGTTTGTCTACATGTACAAAGAATTTTACTAGGAATTGCACTGTCCTCTCTGTGCAACGATCTTTAAACATGGCACATTCTCTACTTTTTAAAATCTCCTTTGTTTATTCAGTGTTTTGTAGTTTTCTTCAAAGAAGTTCTGTACATAGTTTGAAAAAGTGGGTTGCTATGTTTCACAACATCGGCCTGGCTGGCCTGGAACTCATTTCTGCCTTCCAAGCGCTAGGATTAAAGTCAGTCACCACCACATTCAACTACTTTATGTTTTTTGGGGCAAGTGAAAAATGGTATTTTAATTTCACTTTCTATATATTCATTGCTAGTATGCTAGTATTTAGAAACTCAACTCTCTCTCTCTCTCTTTCGTGTATGTGTATGTGTGTGTGATGAAGATGAAATGCAGGGCCTCAAGCATGCTAGGAAAATTGCCGTATCGCTGAGCTACATTCCCAGCCCTACAAGCTCACTCAAATCATCTACGCATAATGGAGAGTTAGTTGTGTCCATTTTGATCTGTGTCTTCTATTTGCCTTTCTTACCTTTTTGCACTAACCAGGACTGTCTATACTAGGCTGGATAAAATTTCTGGTTCTTGATCTTAAAGAGAAAGCACCTAGTCTCTCACCACAGGTATAACACTTACTCTGGGTTTTTGTAGATGCTTTTTATAAACTGAGGCTACTACTCTCTATTCCTAGTTTTCAAGTCATTAATGAGTGCTGAATGTTGTAGTAATCAAAAATTAGTGTTGGGGCTGGAGAGATGGCTCAGAGGTTAGGAGCACTGCTTGCTCTTCCAGAGGTCCTGAGTTCAATTCCCAGCAACCACATGGAGGCTCACAACCATCTATAATGAACTCTGGTTCCCTCTTCTGGTGGTCAGGTGTACATGCAGGCAGAACACTGTATATATAATAAAATAAATAAATCTTAAAAAAAATTAGTGTTGGCTATAAAATGTTTATCAATAGCCCTATGATTATCACAGTATTATCTAACCCACTGTCACAAATAATAAGACACAGTCACCTGTTAGATTTTATAATTGCCTTATTGATCTTGCCTACACTGTCTAAATCACCTCACCATCCATCTCCCATCCCCCCCTCCAATGCCATCCTCCTTAACCATCCTATCTTCCATCCATAATCTTATACTTGCTTTTATTCTTCACCTCGGCTTTTTTACGCCATTATTGGAGTTCTTCCTCTTGGCTCACGTGGTTTTTTTCCTCCATGCATGGTGCCCTCCTTCCTCTTCTTTCCGTCCACCCGTTTCTTGTGATTCTCTCCAAAGCCCTGAACCTTTGCCATGTCTACCCCATTCTGCCCTGCCCAGGTATAGGCTATTTAATGAACCAACCAGGTATAATGTTTTAGGTAGGTTTACACAAACAAATACGGGTATATCCGGCAGGCAGTAACTAGACCTTGAGGGCCAGTAATTAGCATTAGACCAACTCCAACAGCTGAATTTTGTCAAATGTTTTTTCACATTGACTTACATGATCACATGACTGTTCTTTAGCCTGTTAACATGGTGTGGGCTATATAATCAATTTTAAAAAATATTTACTTATTTTTTTTATGTGTGTAGGTGTTTTGCCTACGTGTATAGATGTGTACCATATGTATGCCTCGTGGCCATGGAGTTACAGATGGTTGTGAGCTACCTGTGTGGGTGCTGAGAACTGAACCAGGGTCCTCTGCAAGACAACACATGCTCTTGGCTGCTGAGCCATCTCTTCACTTTTGTTTTGTTTTGTTTTGTTTTTTTGGGACAGAGTCCCTCTCCATGGCTCTGTATGTATGTCTTGGAACTCACCATTTAGACCTGGCTGGCCTCAAACTCACAGACACCTGCCTGCCTCTGCCTCTGCCTCTAGAGTGCTGGGATTCCAGGCATGTGCCTGGCTAATCTCTTTTCAAACACTGACACACATATGTATCCCTGGAACAAACCTCATTTAGTCAGAGTGTGTATTTATTTATTTTAATATATTGCTGAAATTTCATTTATGAATATTTTGTAACAATTTTTATGTGTATATTCATGAGGAATAATGGTCTATTTTTTTCTTCTTCCTTTCTCTCTCCTCCCCTTGCGCCTTCCTCCCATTCTTCCTTCTTTCCCCACTGGGTTTGATTTAACTTTATCAAATGAACTTAGGAAGTGTTCCTTGCTCTTCTGTTTCCTGGTAGTGATGATTCTTTCTCATGGAATTCTCCAGTTGAAATTCGTGGCCTTGGTGATGTAATGGGATTATTGGACTATAGTTATAGATGGCTGTAAGCTGCCATGTGGTCTTTGCTACTTTGTGTATTCTTCTTTCTCCCATCCTTCTCCATCCCTTTTCTTTTTCTCTTTCAACTCCTAACATTAGATAAGAGAGAAGAAAGGATAAAAAGGAAAGAAAAGAGATCCCTGAATAAAGTCAGGAGTCAGAAAGGGGGTACTGTTATTGTTAGACTACTTCCTGCTAATTAGGGATGTTTAGTTCCTTGGGGCAAGTTTGATCTTCATTGTCAGGACATGTTTTTTGTTTTGTTACTTTTGTTTTTCAAGACAGGGTTTCTGCTTTGTAGACCAGGCTGGCCTTGAACTCACAGAGATCCTCCTGTGTGCTGGGACTACAAGCGTGGACCACCTCATCTGGCTATCTAATTTCTTGTTATTTTTCCTTTGTGCATGATTGCTTAACAAACCTCAACCAACAACAACTAACAAACAACCAATAATAACCCCCCATGCTTCTTGAGGGTTATATACTCTCTGAAAAGTCCCCAGAATTGCAAATATAAACTATCTGCAGCTGGCAAAATCACGCCTCTGCTAGCGCACGAGGCAAATCATAGTCAACTGTTGCAAAGAAACCCCATAGTCCCACACCTGGAATTAAAACAAAACCATATTCTCATTTCTGTGTTTTTAAAAGAAACCAAAGTTCCAAAATTGTCACTACAACTGGGAAGTGACCTCAGGACCTCTAGAGGAGCAGCTGGTGTCCGTAGCTGTGGAACCATATTTCCAGCATGTCTTGTTGGAACTTTTAAACCCTTTTGTTATTGTTACTGGGGTGGCAGACACACGCCCTGCTGCACACGTGAAATTCAGAAGACAACTTGGTAGTGTTAGCTCTTCTTCTACCTTTATATGGTCTCCAGGGACCAAGCTTGGGTCATTACACCTGCCTGGCCTGTGCTTCACCCACTGAGCCCTCCTCCCCAGATCCTGTTGGGAATTTTATTGGTTGTGCCAACTGGCATTTTATGGTTTATCTTCAGTCTCAACGTCTGAACCAGGGCATTCACCGCTGTGGTATTCCTTGGGGCTTGAGGACCCCTCTTCAGTCTATCGAGTTTTCTTATATGTTTTTTGAGACTGGGTTTCTCTGTGTAGCTTGGGCTGGCCTGGAACTCACAGAGATCCACCTGTTTCTGCCTCCTGAGTGTTGGGATTAAAGACATGTGTCCCACAACTTGAACGGATGCTGCTGTCTGTTTTCTGTAATGTCCAGTGTTTATCCATAGCCATTGGAAAGAACGAGCACAAATGTTTTTTTTTTTATTTAATTTGGTTTTTTGAGATTGTTTCTCTGTGTAGCCTTGACTATTCTGGACTCCCTTTGTAGACCAGGCTGGCTTCTAACTCACAGAGATCTGCCTGCCTCAGCCTCCTTGCATATTGGGATCACCAGCATCCTCCACTAGGCCCAGTTAAATCTCTTTATCCTCTTCAATGTAAAAGTTTAAGAAATTTCCCAACTTGTGACTCCTCCCACCCTGAACAGTCACGTAGTTGAAAGTAATATACAGTAAAGTAGATATATAAAGCTGAGGACATTTGTTATTTTAGACATTTGTTATTTTAGTTTTAAGTATCTTCTATATACCTAAGCAATTTCTTATTGTTTCACTTTCATGACTTTAATGGGAACAAACTCATTAAAACAGTTCTTCCCTAAATCTATTTCTAGAAACAAAATCAAAGCAACAAACAAAACATTGCCCAGGCTGCCCTTGAACTTCTCTATAACCCAGACAAGGCCATGGAGTTGTGATCCTCCTGCCTTAGGCTCCTGGGCTGCTGGTATGACAGGCCTGGACCTCTGCTTTTTAAGTTTTGTATCAGACGCAAGTATTCAAGCTATCTGTACAGTACACAGCTGTGGACACTTTGTAGCAGGCACTGGGAAGGCTCTAGACCTTCCTAGCTTGATCCTCTCCCTTGCTTTTAGAGGAAGGACAGCTGAGAAGAAAAGTGGGCTTCCTCCTGCATGTGGAGCTTCTGGGAGTGACTAAGGTTCTAAAAACATGCAAGAAATGAAGCCTTCTAGTAAAGCTAGGCTCAGGCTGCCTATTCTACCGGCCATTCCACTGAGGAGAAGGCCTGGCTCTCCCACTCCCCTCCCCCCAATGAGAGAATCCCCCCAGCTCCACACCTGCATCCTGCAGGGCAGGAGGAGTTAAGTGCCTCCAGCGGTCTTGGGGACTACCTTGACTAGTGGTGTTTTCTCATCTGATGCTGGAGTCTTCTCTATGGCTGGGTGTAAATATCATCTCACTTTACAGAGGAAGCGGAGTTGGCTGTTCCCTGGGAAGATGGGACGCCCAGCTCCCATTAAAGCTCTCTGAGGTCATCTCATCCCAATCTGCTCCACCCTTTAGGCTTTGCCCTCCTGTGCCAGCCCTGGGCACACACTCAGGAATGCCTGGAACACCTTGCTGCTGCTGCTGCCTGAGCTGTAGGCTCAGACACTCCAACAGCAGCCTGATGTCACTTTATCGCCCTGTCCTTGTCCAAGGGGATGTCCTTCTGCCCTCCCACCCAGTCAGTCTCCTGCCCCCAGGTTATATTTAGGGCTTTCTAAGGTCTTTCTAAGCTAGCCCTTTCTCTGGGGCTGAGGAGGAAGCACACTGGACATCTTAAGAAGTCCATGGTAGGAAGAAGGTTTTCTCCAGCCCGCATGAGTCCATCTTCTGGAGGGTTTTGGCACCTACAAAGCTTCCGGGTTTTAAAAGCCAGGCTATTAAGACATCATGGATGGAGAAACATCTGTTTGCTGACGATGGCTGCCCTCTAGTGGTGAATAGTTGGGAGCCAGTTAGCCATCATCCATCCCAACCTTGCGCCACTGAGCATTTCATTGCTTTTACTCTTTATGAAACAAGGACCTCTAAAATTTCCTTCCCTTCCAAACAGAACTTTATTAAGTAATGACTTCTTTCCTAGTTTTTAGGTTATCAATGATTTATTCCAAAATTTCTGATCAGTTGCTGTAACAAAAGGAAAGAAACTGGATGCCTTACTTATTCTATAGAATTTTTTGTATGATTTTAAACTATGACAGTAGCTATAGGTGCCGCACTATAACACACAAGCCTTTAGCGATCATGTTGTTTAGCCCTTCCTGTTTCTAGAGAAGAGAAGTTGCTCTTAAATAATACAGTTACACAACAAACCTCCTTTGGCTAATGATACATTGTTTTCTGTGAAAGCGTTTAAATAGGGCCGGGAGGAGCTGTGCGTGTGGGGGAGACACTGATCTGGGGTGTGCCCGAGTCTGTTACAGAGCTGTCTCCTTCTCTGCTAACCAGGTCTGCTGTGCTGCAGGGACCTGGCACAGGTGGTGCTCTGGTCCCCCGCCTTGCTGCCTTCTTCTAGGCTAGCCTTCTGGCTCAGCACGAGTGCTTAATGCCCCTCTTTTTGCCCCTCTTCTTGTTGGAGAGGTTTTTCTCCTAAAACCCCAAAGGGAAGCTTCTTTACCCAGTCTGAGCCTCTCCATAACTGACCTGCTTCTGGTGTCCAAATCTGGATTCTCAAAGCACCTTGGACATCAGAAATTAGAGTTCCTTACAGGAGGGTGGGAACCCCAATTTTATGAAGCAACAGATGCCAAGGTCTAGGTAGGTGTGTGTCAGAGGTGAGGGTGGGGGGCTCTGCAGTCTTTTCTAACAAGAGTTTCTTCTCAGGTGACCCAGCGCTTCGGAATACCAGGGCTGAAGAAAACCATGGACTGGTTTGGCTACTATGGCGGCCCCTGCCGTGCCCCATTGCAGGAGCTGAGCCCCACTGAGGAGGAGGCACTGCGCTTGGATTTCAGCAACAATGGCTGGCTTTGATGACAAGCAGGAGACATCTGGCCCGAGCTGTCTGGGACTCCTGTTCCTACAGCCTGAAGAGGAGAAGAGCATTAGGAATTAGGGTTTATTTTAGTCTGTGTTCTATTGCTGTGAAGAGACACCATGGCCATGGCAACTCTTATAAAAGAAAGCATCTAATTGTGATTTGCTTACAGTTTCAGAGGTTTAGTCCATTGTCATCATGGCAGGGAACATGGTGGCAGGAAGGCAGACTCAGTGCTAGAGTAGTAGCTCAGAGTTCTATGTCCAGATCCATAGGCAGCAGGAAGAGGCTTGGGCTCTTCCTGGGACTGGCTTGGGCTTTTGAACAACCTCAAAGCCCATCTCCAGAGACACATTTCCTCCAATAAGGCTACACCTCCTGATCCTTTCAAATAGTGCCACTCCCTAAACATTCAAATATATGGGCCTATGGGCGCCATTCTTATTCAAACAACCACACTCCATTCCCTGGCCCCCATAGGCTTGTAACCAAATTATAACACAAAATGCATTCCAAAGTTCCCATAGTCTATCGAAGTCTTAAGACTGCTTTAAAGCCCAAAAGTTAAAGGCTTTTCTGAGACTCACTGTAAAATAAAAAACCAGATCAGATACTTCCAACATACAATGGCACAGAATATCCATTACGATTCCAAAAGGGAGACATTGGAACATAGAAAATACTGAACCAAAACAAATCGAGAAACAAGCTGGGTACACTCCAAACTCTGCACCTCCCTGTCTGACGTCAAAGTGCTCTTGAGATCTCCACCTCCTTTCAGCTTTGTTGTCCTCAACATACTCTCTCCTGCTAGTAGCTTTCCCTGGCAGGTACTCTGTGACTCTGGCGTCTCCAGCATTTTGGGGTCTCCATTGAAATTCAGGCTTTACTTTCACAGCTTCCTGCAAAAGCCTCTCTAGTCCTCCATGCAGGGACACCCCTGACACACATCTGGCCTCAGTGACTTTTCCTTATTCATGGAGAGAGATTCTACAACCCCTTTCTTGTATCCTTGACTGTAAAGGTAACTTTTTTTTTCTCTCCAAGACAGGGTTTCTCTGTGTAGCCTTGGCCATCCTGGACTTCCTTTGTAGACCAGACTGGCCTTGAACCCACAGAGATCCTTACCTGCCTCTGCCTCCCCAAGTGGTGGGATTATAGGCGTGTGCCACCTCACCTGGCTATAAAAGTAGCTTTTATTCGCTGATGTAACTGTTGTCTCTGAGGCATAATGCCTCTGTCTGCTAGCCTAGGCCTAGTCTCAGAAACTTCTAGCCTCTCCCTACAACCTAATCTAGGCCTAGCATGTTTTCAGCCTCTGAGACTTACTGCTGAATAAGTTCACTCTTTCTAGTTCTTTCTAAATTCTGCCTGGCTGGTTTAACTCAGGTGTTCTGGCTCAAATTCCTCTCCAAGCTGATTGATTCAAACTGGGCTTCTCTCAGCTTCTGAGTGAATTGCTCTGCTTGGCCTCATACTAACTTTGGCAATGTTCTAATCTTCTGGCTCGTTCTGTCTTCAACCTATCTCTGTAGAACTCTCCTGGTAAAACTGCCTCCTCTGTCTGCGCTGTTGTCCCAAGTCCTCTTTCCTGTCTTTTTTTCTTTGTTTGTTGTTTTTTGTTTTTTGTTCTTGTTTTGTGAGAGTTTGGCATATCCTATCCTGACTCATTCTGTCAAAATTAGACATCACTTTGAAACATGGGTGCTTCCTTCTACAAACTAACTTTAACCTTCATTGTTTGGGATTAAAGATGTGTGCTAAGAGCATGTCTGTATTCCAGCCAGAGTAGTCACATTGCTGGATTAAAACCCTCTACATTTGATTCTGAAGTCAGAAACATGTAGCTGAAGCTGCCAAGTTCTGCTGCTTGATGGGGCTGGAACCTGAGCCCCTCATTCAGATACATTTTCATTAGCTTTCTGGTTTTGATGGTTTTCTTTACTGTGTAAACTTTTTCTTAATTCTGTTTCACAAGTTGAAAGTTTATCTGGGTGTGGTCTTGGCCTTGAGGTCACCACTCCCTTTATTCCGTTTAGCATCAGGCTTTTCTTTAAACTTTTTATCTCCTTGAGCACTGGACTTAGCTCCATTCTACTTCCTGATACTTTTTTTTCTCCTCAGGCTTTTATATCTTGTATATTTTATATTCTACATTTTATATTTTCTGTTGTCCCACTTGCTTCCTTTCATTATAGATCTGCAGAAGACTGGCCACTAATAATCAGGTGACACAATCATACTAGGCTATCTTGAAATCTTCTCTGCCAGTGCCATTAACCGAAAACTCTTCAATTTAGCCTCAGGCAGATTTTTCAGACAGGGCAAAAAAGCAGCCACTTTTTTTCTTTTTTTGACAAAATATTACAAGAATAGTCTCTAGGCACTTAATAATCTTTTCCTCTGAAAACTCTTGGGCATGGCCACCATAATCTACCTTGATCTCAGCACCACTGTCTCCCATGCTCCTACTAGGATGGCCTATTAAACCCCACTTAAAGTAGCCCACTGTTTTCCAAGTCCTAAGTCCTACAGTCCACATTCTGCAAACAAAAAGTATAGTCAGGCTGTTACAGCAATACCCTGCCCACTGGTGCCAACTTCTGTCTTAGAGTTCTGTTGCTGTGAAGACACCCTATGCCCATGACAACTCCTAGAAAAGAAAGCATTTAATTGGTCTTACAGTTTCAGAGGGTTAGGTCATTATTGTCATGGTGGGAAGCACGGTGACACACAGGCAAACATGGTGCTGGAGAAGTAGCTTGAGAATTCTACATTCAGATCTGCAGAAAGCGGGAAGTAAAGGTACTGGGTCTGGCTTGAGCATTTGAAAACCTCAAAGCCTACCTCCAGTGACACAGTCCCTCCAGTAAGGCCACACCTCCTAATCCTTTAAAATAGCATCACTCCCTAAGCATTTAAATATAGGAGCCTGTGGAGGCCATTCTCATTCTACCACTACAGGAATTCTTTCCCATAAGCTCTGAGCAACCTTCAGCTCCTCTCTCATGGCCTGTGGCTGTGGCTTCACACATATGCACCCTACAGAGTCCCTAGAGACCCCATACCAGGAAGGAACAATTTCGTGTATCTACTGTGGGTATTTTCTTCTGCATTAAGGGTGAACCAGGGAACCTAGCAAAAGGGTAGGAGGTGCAGCCAGAAACCAAGGAAGTTGGTTACTGAAGGGACTGTTACTTCTAACTTGAAGCTAGAAATCTTAAATTGTGCATGATGTGGCTGGAAAGTCAGGGATGGCCTGACCAGTCTGTGTCCCTTGTTTGTGAAAGGTATCCAAGCTTCATTCTAGCCACAATGCCCTTTCCTAACTCTGTTCCTGTCATAATCTTGTCTCTAGTTTGGATTCCTCCCCGAGTGACCAAGACAGCCCAGTGCCTTTGTCACACTAGTAAATAATGACACCTGGTGGAAAGACACCTGATGTACACTCTAGAAGACTTCTGACCAGCCCAGGGATAAATCTCGAGGACTGGACTGAGATAGGACTTTCTCTGAAGGCACTCTACTTTTATTATCAAAGCTGATCACTTTGTTACTATAATAAAATATAACAAGTGAAACTTGAATGCCTATGGAGTAGATTTCCTGGCCAGATGCCAAGGACCTCCCTAAAGGCAGTAGAGCCTTCACGGTTGGCCCTTTCTCACCACTGAGAAACTCCTTAATAATTTCAAGCAAGCAGCCATTACCAAGAGGTGACCTAGGAAATCTTAATGATCCTTGTTAATGTGTATGCATATGTGCATTACACCTGCAGGCAAAGTGGGGACTAGTGATGTCAGAGCGTTCTCCCCTATTGCTTTCCACTTTGTTTTTTAAGGCAGCATCTCTCATTGGATTTGGACTTTGTCATTTTCGTCATCCTGGCTAGCAGCAAGTATCTGAGATCTGTCTGTTTCTATGTTCCAGAGGCGGGGTTTCAGGCATGTACCGCACACCTGGTGTTTTATGTGTGGCTGCTGGGGACTCAAACCCAGGTCCTCATGCTTGTGTAGCAAACATTGCTTACTAAGCCACTTTCCCAGCTTCCCATTTGTTTTGAATGGAAGACAGTAAGAGGCAGAAGGGCTCAGCTGAGATATCTAGAAACACTCGATACATGAATAAAGAAGAGACTGCCTTCTCCAAAATGTTCAGCTAATTTTGGTGGTAATACAAGACCAACAGCAGAAAAGCTAAGACTGAAATTTTAAATTACTCATTAAATAGAGACTAGATGCCTCTTTGGGGCAGAAGATAGAGAAGACTCATAAAAGATAATCGCCAACCAGAAGTAGGCGTCTGGTGGCATCAAAGTTTGGGGCGTGGCTCTACGGCTTCTTTCCCAGTTGCCTTCCAGAGCAGCGGGGCTCACAGAATTAGGGCTGATGGGAAAAAAATCTAAGGCTGGGAGAGGCATTCTAGAAAGCTGGCTAAGAGCTCAGCCTCTGGGCTTCAACAACAGCAGCCCTGGGCTTAAGTTCTGGAACCCTTAGCGTCTATGTTTGGGGTAGCCCCTAACTTTTCTGAGTCCCACCTGTAATATACCTTTCTTCCAGAGCTGAGGGGAAGACTGAGGTAAGACCTGTACATAATGGACCTAGTGTTAGACTCAGGGCGAGCCTAATTGCCACAGAGGCAACTGAGAGAAACTCAGACAGATCGATGCAAAAGCAAGAGGCTTATTCAGACCATTGTGCGATGGGGCCTCCTCTCAAGTCAGAAAGGAACAGCAGTGGCGGGAAAAGCCTTGGGTTTTTAAAGGAAAAAGTATGGGGAGGCGTGGGGTTGCAAGCTCGTCAGTACGAAATTGGTTCATTTTAGGCACCCAAGTCACCGGACGTCTAAAGGATATCTGATTTTTAAGTTACACCGGGGATGTCTTAGGACGCTCAGATTTGGTCGTAGTTGGGGAGGGGGGTGACCATCACATCCTGTGACTTCTCCAAAAAATCGGAGTAAAGAGCTATCAGGGTGAGGGAGTTGTGACCTTCCGGACCGGTAGCCAGGAAACCCTATCTTGTACTGCCGGTTTTGGACATTCCTTTGCAATAGGGAGGAGACCTTGGGAGCAATCTTTTGCAACGGGGAGAAGACCTTGAGCTCAGCTGGCCTAGTTTAATTTTTTAACAGCAGGGTGGGTCTTGTCCCCACTCATCTGCTTCTGTCTTCATCCTTCTGCTTTCTGGAAGAGTGCTGAGAGAACTTAGTTTAACATGGGATATAAAATTCCTATAAAGAGACCTGTAAAGTTATCTTGTTCCTCTCACTAGTAGAGTGAAGTGATCCACCACTGGATGCAGAAAAGGGGAAACCTGGCCGTGGGTGGACTTGAGGCCACCCAGTAGGTCTGACAACAGCTGGTCTTGGGCTTGTATACACTGATGCTCAGGGTGAAAGGAATCCACTAGAAGGGGGATGGAATCAGAAAGTGTAGGCTAGAAACCCCATCCAGCCCTACCATTTACTAGCCTGGGCTACCTGAGCCTGCTGGTTTTAAAAAACCCATGCCTTCTGCCTCAGAGAGGGTGTATGTTTAGCCAAAGGTCAACTGCCTGTATTCCTCAGGAACTATTTGTTTGGTACCTGGGCCTGATGATTAGGCAGGACAGTCAGCCTCAGAGATCCTCTGTCTTTGATTCCCTAGACCTGGGAGAATAAGCTTGGCTGCGAAGGATCAAACTTGAGTCCGTGTGCTTGCTGGGTACACACCTCAGCGACTGGCCTCTCTCGCCAGCTCCCCACATGGGTTCTGAGAAACAGATGACATCATGTAGCAGAGTGTTCAGTATCGGCTCCAGGCACCTTTCTGTTTAGTTTCCACAAACAGCAAACAGGTTGATGTTCATGAGGTCCCAATCCCAGAAAGTCCCCAACACTCCCAGAAAGTCCCCAACACTAAGTGTAGGCAGTTCTGGTGATTGCTTTATTCCTATACAAGTGTTCTACAGTACAGTTCGGAGAATAAATAGAGGCACACAGCTATCATTTCCACCACAGTCTGCGTTGAGGGAAGTTTGAGAATGGGAGCTGGGGGGCTGAGGCTGGGACCTAGGCTACCTGGAGACCTTGTGATGATTTCGGCAGGAAGATCTGCCCCAGGCCTGAGGGCTGAGACCCCTGCTTGAAGAGTCACAAGTCAGAAGAGCCAATTCTAGACAGTTCACACCAAAATGGGTCCAAGTCTCTCAACACCCCAGCGGCAGTGAGTGTGGTGCAGCGGTGTGCTGGGAAGGAACTGTCGGTGCAAGCCTTCCTGGGATTCAGGTCAACCCACAGGAGGCCTGGATAGGTCCACCCCTGCCCCGGAGTGAGTGACGAATACAGTCACAGTTACTTGTTCACTAGTTTACTTGGCTGTTCTATAAAGGGATCCTGCCTGACAGCTAAGGGAAGAGAGAGGCACAGGCGGGGATTGGTCTGTCTGCTGTAACCCAGGGAAGGAAGACAGTCGACTGAAAAGAAGACCACACTCTTACACTGTGAAGAAGAAAGAAGACACAGAGGCCAGCCAGGAGCCGGGCCTCCAGATGCAGGGAATAAGGAGGCAGCACCCAGAAAAGCTCTGGCCTGGATCTTATGAAGCTGCTGTGGTCTCAGCTCTAAGTCACTCCGCCTTTTCCCTGATTTCTCCCTGGTAGCACACAGGACTGGCCCTAAGTCGAGGCTGGGATCATTTGTCGTAAGGGTAGGTGGACCGAGGATAATCTACATGGTTTGACAGCAGATGGAGAGAAGGCCACAGCACTGGCTAACCCAAGTAACAGCAAGGAAGCAAGGGCGGCTCCTGCTCTGAGCACGCAAGGGTCAGGGAAGGGCAGAACCGCTGCAGGGTCTTGGGGCTAAAATCCCCCACGCTTTTCTGCGACTGAACTCCTGATTGGCAGGTGACAGAGCACCTCACAGGCTGTGGCACCGCGGTCATTCTCATCTCAGCTCCGGTTCACTGGTTCACCTCCCAAGCTCACAGGAACGTCACTTTACAGATGCTTTTCCAGCTGTGCCCCGAGCGCCATCAGGCGGTGAGATTCCGGGCTGACTTGGAGGCGCTCTGAGCGCGCTGGACCACAGCGGAACACTTCTCACGGCGCAGCAGCTTGTTGTTCTCAAACAGACCTTCATTGCGGGGTATTCCGTGAGAACCATCAGGGAAAGTCAGCAAGCCTTTGACAAGGACAGAGAGAAGGAGAAGGCACTAATTAATGTTCCAGGTCAACTTAATGTGTAGAGGCTGAAGAGGAGGACGAAGTTATGGCCGTGGTCAGCACAGGTTGCTGGAGGGCCCCAGATGAATTAAGAGTACCCGTGTTCCACTTGCCTAGATTGCCGCCTACTGAGCGGAAGCTTACCAAAGCCATCTACTCTGCCATTCTTAAATTCCCCCTCAAAGGTCATGTTGTCATAGCGAATGAAGACTCCGACGCCATTAAACTTGCCCTGGGCAAACTCTCCCTCATACCTGCAGAAACACCAAGATGTTAGTTAGCCTTTAGTGGGTGGGCTAGCTGTCCACGGTAACCCAGACAAGCAGTTGCCAATGTGTGTGCTAGTCAAGGCACCGGGCAAAGTTCATTCTGCCCATCTCAGCTCTAACAGTGCCACGCGCACCACTGCCAAGGGTCAGAGGGCATATATGTGAGTCTTAATTCCAGGAAAGGAATTTAAATGAACAGAAGTAGAATAGACGGTCACTCACCTTCTTGCCATTTCCAGTTTCACATCTATTTAATACATTTTTTTTTTTTTTTTTTTTTTTAGGGACAAAAGTCTTGCTACAGGTGGCCCAGGTTTGCCTCAAACTCAAGATCCTCTTGCCTCTGCTTCCCTAGTGCTGGATTACTGGCATATGCCACCACGCCAGGCTCTTACTATTTTAAAATAAGAAGGTCTGGCAAATGCCTTAGTAGACAAAAGAAACCTGTTTCCATGCCTGATCACCTGAGTTAAATTTGGGGGGGCACATGGTAGAAGGGGAGACCTGACCCCTCTGACCTTCACATGTGCCGTGGTGCACCCTCCACAAAGAAATAACACATATAAACAAATTAATTTTAAAAGTAACCAATAAGAGAACTGCTCATCCCTTGTCTGTTTTCTTTAGGGCATGGACAAGCTCAGGGTTGAACAGACAATCACCGGTGTCCCAAGTTTTTATCAGAGTCTCGCTAGTTCAAAGCCTGAGAAACTAACACTTACCTCGAGCCATCTGAGAAGGTCAGTACGCCAAAGCCGTTAAAGAGCCCATTTTCAAAGAGACCCAGGTAGGTGCCACCATCAGCAAACATCAGTTGGCCAAAGCCATGTCTTCGGCCTGAGCAAAGAGAAGGACAGGTAGCAGGTTGGATCGGGGCAGCTTCAGGGTCCCTCACTGGCTTAGCAGCCCACACTTTCCACAACTGTACCCACAAAACACTGCCCTTCAGCTCTGTGAGCGTGGGAAGGACAGTCTCCCTGAGGCAGTCTCACGGCTTGCTAGGACTGAACCTGTGAGACTCTACAGTAGCCAGGTTGGATTTCCAAACCAAACCATTAAAGTGCTTATGGGATAGTTTATATTTTAGAATATAGTATATATTTTAATGCTCCAAAGAATTTTGCTACTCCTTAGAATAGATTAGTTATAACTATAAAAAGGAAAACCCAGGGCAAGGGATATCACTTGTTCTTGAGGGTTTTCACTAATTTCCAGATCTTCCTCAACTTCTGAAGATTCACTGCAATGACTTCATTAAACTGAACTCTTCAATGACTGAATTCTCTAATCTGTACCCAAGAGAATTAATTTTGTAGCCCAATGCAGTGGCACAGGCCTTTAATCCCAGCTCTCAGGGAGGCAGAGGCAGATTGCTCTGAGTTTGAAGCCAGCCTGGACTACAAACGAGTCCAGGAAAGCCAAGGCTACACAAAGAAACTCTTGTCTCAAAAACAAAAACAAAACCAAAAAACAAACAAACAAACCACAAAACAACAACACCAAAAAAAAAAAAAAAAAAAAAAACAACAACAACAACCCCAAAACCAAACAAAAAACGGAGTTCATTTTACTCTTCTGAGGACATCCACATTTAAGACATTAGACTGTTAGAGCACTTTAAACCAGAAGCGGGAAGACTGAAGTCATGCCTAGTTCCACTAAGCCCTGACATAACAGAAAGGTTCTATGTGGACTGGGTCCTGCAGTTGGGGGACGAACAGCTTCAGATGAAGCTGCTGCCCAGGGGTCCTGCTCACCCTCCTTCCATTCGCCACGGTACTCTTCCCCACTGGAGTAGGTAAAGGAACCTTTTGTCAGGGTCATGGTGGCAGCTTACAGAGGCAACGGATGACAACTATAAGAAACAGAGAAAGCAGAGTCACATGATGGCTAGAGGGCTAGAGGCTGTGCTCTGCCTCTGAGGTAGTGCATACACACCACCACATACCACCTCACACCACCTAACAAAACACCGTCCTCACCACCCACCACCATCTCTGCTAAAGCACCTTCACCCCTAGGTCTCTTAAAAGTTTTCAGCCAAGACAGGCATAGTGCCTCACACCTTTAATCCCAGCACTCAGGAGGCAGAGGCAAGCAGATACCTGTGAGTTCGAGGCCAGCCTGGTCTACAAAGAGAGTTCCAGGACAGCCAGGGCTACACAGGAGAAACCATGTCTCAGCAACCAAACAAAACAAAAAAAGTTTTCAGTCAGCTCCTGTTTCCTGTGACTTGGGATGGAAATGGAAGTTAAATCTGCAAATATCTACTTGATGTGTACTATGTGCTTAGTAGATGCATAAGACAGTCTCCCTCCCCTCAATGAAGCTATAACACGGTTGGTAAGCTCAGCAGATGAAACACCAAGCTCTACCAGAGACAAGGAAATTCTGTGTAAACTCAGAAGGCAGAAACAGGCAAGAACAGGAGCGAGCAGCCTTCAGTCCAACCATGGTGCATGGCTGTAATCTCGGAGCTTGGAGAGCAGAGGTAGGCAGGTCATGCATTCAAAGTCATCCTCAGCTACGTGAAACCGTCTTGAAATAAATATGAAAAAGAATAAAACAAAAATAAGCAGCCAAGAAAGTGAAAGAGCAAAGGAAGCGCAAGTTATCTGGGGGAAAACGAAGAAGCTGGTCCAACCAGGGAAGACAGCTTACTGCGGGGTGATGGAGATGGCGAGACCACGAGTTTTTAAAGAACCTCACAGATGTATTCTAGACTCCTGTTGTGCTCATTTTTAAACTCTATTTTATTTGTGGTATTTATGCCTCTACTTCCTTTCCATCAACCCTTTAGCCCTAGGTAAGAGAGAGAAGGTTAGTGGAGAGACGGGGCACAGACCCCTTTACTTCTCCTGGCTGTTTAGGGTCAATGGGTTCTTTTGGGACTATACCAGTCTCAGTCAACAGCAAACACCACTGTGTTGAAACGTTTCTCTGCATCTGTAACCTCCAAGCAGCCACTTCTTCTCTTTCTGGGCTCTTGTATTTATATCCTTCAAGGTCCTAGACCACACCCCTCCCTGTGCTGCTTGAGCCAGTTTTTATAAACTAGCAAAGACCACGCCCTACAGGAGGCAATTATCTGTGGACAGACTAAAGCCCAAACTAAAATTCCACACTTGGGATTAAAATAAAAACATATTTACATGACATAGCTGAGTTTTTAACGAAACCAAAACTTCCATTACAGATTCCTTCATATTACAGGCAAAGAAACAGAAGCTCAGAGTGGTTAAAAAGTTTCCTGGTGGTGCTGGGAAGATGGCTCAGTGGTTAAGAACACTCATTGCTCCTGCAGAAGACCCAGGTTTCATTCCCAGCCTCATGTGGTGTTTCCCAACCATCTAAACTACGGATCCAGGGGATCTAAGACCTTCTTCTGACTTCCGAAGGTACCAAGCAAGCACGCAGTGCACATACATACCCAAAGGTATTATTCATACACATAAAAGAAAATCTAAAAGCCACTCATAACAAACATTTTGTTGGTGCCTGAGCAAGGACAAGCACACGACCCTCCCTAACTATATTGGCCCTCCTTCCTTCATGCTGGCCCCTTGGTTTTAGGTCGGGACAGTTCATGGCACTCTCTGAAAAATAGGCTGAAGAGACTGTAGCAGCTAACTTAGGGAAGAAAAGAGTGTGGGGCTTGTGAAACAAGGGTTGTAAGGATGAAAGCAGTGATCAAGGGAAATAAGTGTGACAACAGGAGGGGTTGGAGTAGTAGAGTCCAGTCAGAGACACTTGCAAGGAAGGGGTCCCTTCTACCGAGAGACAGAGTTGGCTTAGTCTGGATTGGCTATGTGCATTTCTTAGCTAATGGAGTGTTACCAAAGGTGAGAAAACAGACACATAAATTCAGAGATCTGAGAAGTGCTGGGCTTGCCCTTGTGCTGCACTTGAACCTGTTTTGCTTCCAGTGCGTGAGTCCAGACTAATATTCTAGATGAGGAGAGATCACGTGGAGTAATTGTCTCAGCTGACCACAGAGACAGGAACTCAGCAAGACCTGGATATCCGCTGAGCCTAGCCCCATGCTAATGACTCACAGTTTCACTGGACAAAGAAATAATAGTTTGAAGCCACTGTGTCTCAGAGGTGTGTGCCATCACCCAGTAAAAAGTGACATATTCATACACGCGCATGGTGGTGGAGATCTTGTATAACGAGAGCAGAGGGTATGCTAAGTATATCAGAAAAACAAGAAGCATATCAATAGCACTGGGGACTAGTGGGTGGCAAAAGAGTTTTGTATTCAAGGATATCCCATAAGAAGGGAAATAAAGGCTGAAGAGATGGCTCAGAGGTTAAGAACACTGGCTGGTCTTCAAGAGGTACTGAGTTCAATTCCCAGCAACGACATGGTGGCTCCCAATCATCTATAATGAGATCTGGTGCCCTCTTCTGGCATGCAGGCAGATCACTGTATACATAAATCTTAAAAAGAGAGAGAGAGAGAGAGAGAGAGAGAGAGATAGATACTGAAGACAGAGCAGAATCAATAAACAATAGAAGTATTTTTCAACTTTCTAGATCTTTTTATTCACCCCTTCAACTTTTCTATATTCAAGCAATACAATGTCTTTTCAAATGACAAGATGCAGATTCACAGGCCCAAACTCAAACCTGCTGAGCCAGATTCTGTGTAGCTGGAGCTTGGGAACCTATAGTTTTAACCAGCACATCATCAGACACCTACTTAGCCTATGGGCTATGAACCAGAAGGAGACACCGAACGTTGCAACTAAAAGATCTCCATAATGAATAATCAACCTGAAATCTCACTGGCAGGCACTTAACTGATGCCAACATGACAAGTGCATCTTTTCTTCCGAGTACAGGAACTAGGGCACAGAACTGGAGAGGATCCTTTAAATACTTGTGGGCCTGGTGCCAGTGACCAGTTTCCTTCGCTTTCAAGCCGCACAGAAATGGAAACTTTTATCGTCTTATCAGAGCTGGCTTGGGACAAGGTCACTGTGGCTTCACAGCAAATACAACATTAATGAGAGAAAGGTAAGACGTTTTCCATGAGAATTTCAAGAGAAAATTCTGTACAGTGGAGCTAAGGTATTCTGATAGCTACAGGCCATCTTTGGTTCTTTCTAGAACTAAACTAAAAGAGTTCATGACAGTCAAAGTCAAATGAAGGTACATGTTGCAAATATGCTGGGCATGGTGTCACATGCCTTTACTCCCAGCACTCCGGAGGCACAGGCAGGCAGACCTCTTTGAGTTCCAGGCCGGCCAGGGCTACTGATGACACCTAGTCTCAGAAAGCAAAATAAAAACCTCAAATTGTCACCTAACTCTTCAAAACACAGCCACCTGAATCTGAAGAGCTGTGTGTATGAGTGCACTGTGTATGTACGTGTGTGTGTGTGTGTGTGTGTGTGTGTGTGTGTGTGTGTGTGATGTTCTGAGACAGGGTCTTCTCTACGAAGTCCTGGCTAGCCTGGAGCTTGCTATGTAGGCCAGGCTGGTCTTTCATTCACAGAGATTCTCCTGAGTGCTGGGTTTATGGCATGCGCCACCACGCTTGGCTGACAGCCTGTATCTTTGCCTAAATCTTTTAACTTACTGTCATGATGAAGTCGGTCACAAGACTTACAAGACAGTAAGATAAGGGCTTTGTCTGTACATGTTTGGTGGGGGTTGACCCACTTCTCTTCACTCAAACTTTGGTGGGTTACTGCAGTGAGATTTAAGGAGCGGGTACACAGGGTTTCAGGAGAATATTTTTTTTCATGAAACTTCCAGAGTGGTGTCTCACCTTGTTCCATGGGGACCAGGGGGAAAAGGAACTATTTTAGAATTATCTATGGACAAAGTACTAGCCAGGCTCTTAAGTTGTAAATCTATCTTTTTGTTATTGCTGTTATGCTGTCAGCTCTTGAGCCAATATCTTAAATATTTTAAAGAAGGTGATGAAATTTGAAAATATATTTAATTTTTAAAAGTTTTCTCTATCTATCTATCTATCTATCTATCTATCTATCTATCTATCTATCT